>NC_054500.1:14536080-14895722 GCF_017639515.1 Carcharodon carcharias
TTCCTGAAGGTGCTGACTCTCATTGAAGGACTGTTCCTGAAGGTTCTGGCTCTCACTGAGGGACAGTTCTGGAAAGTGCTGACACTCATTGGGGTACAGTTCCTGAAGTTGCTCAATGTCACTGGGTGACAGTTCCTGAAAGTGCTGACTCTCACTGGGGTACAGTTCCTGAAGGTGCTGACTCTCACTGAGGGACAGTTCCTGAAGGTGCTGATTCTCACAGGGGTACAGTTACTGAAGGTGCTGACTTTCACTGGGTGACAGTTCCTGAAAGTGCTGACTCTCACTGGGAGACAGTTCCTGAAGGTGCTGACTCTCACTGGGTGACAGTTCCTGAAGGTGCTGACTCTCACTGAGGGACAGGTCCTGAAGGTGCTGACTCTCACTGAGGGACAGTTCCTGAAGGTACTGACACTCACTGGGTTACAGTTCCGGAAGGTGCTGACCCTCACTGATGGACAGTTCCAGAAGGTGCTGACTCTCAATGGGTGACAGATCCTGAAGGTGCTGACTCTCACTGAGGGTAAGCTCCGGAAGGTGCTGACTCTCATTGGGGTACAGTTCTTGAAGGTTCTGACTCTCATTGGGATACAGTTCCTGAAGGTGCTGACTCTCACTGAGGATCAGTTCCGGAAGGTGCTGACTCTCATTATGGTACAGTTCCTGAAGGTGCTGACTCTCACTGAGGGTCAGTTCCGGAAGGTGCTGAGACTCATTGGGTACAGTTCCTGAAGGTGCTGACTCTCACTGAGGGACAGTTCCTGAAGGTGCTGTCTCTCACTGAGGGACAGTTCCTGAAGGTGCTGACTCTCATTGAAGGACTGTTCCTGAAGGTGCTGGCTCTCACTGAGGGACAGTTCTGGAAAGTGCTGACGCTCATGGGGTACAGTTCCTGATGTTGCTCAATGTCACTGGGTGACAGTTCCTGAAAGTGCTGACTCTCACTGGGGTACAGTTCCTGAAGGTGCTGACTCTCATTGGGATACAGTTCCTGAAGGTGCTGACTCTCACTGAGGGTCAGTTCCGGAAGGTGCTGAGTCTCATTGGGTACAGTTCCTGAAGGTGCTGACTCTCACTGAGGGACAGTTCCTGAAGGTGCTGACTCTCACTGAGGCACATTTCTGGACGGTGCTGTCACTCATTGGGGTAGAGCTCCTGAAGGTGCTCACTCTCACTGGGGCACAGTTCCTGAAAAACCTGACTCTGACTGTGGTACAGTTGCTGACCACCCTGACCCTGACTGGGGGACAGTTCCGCAAAGTTCTGACTCGCACTGGGGGAGAGTTCCTTAAGGTGCTGACTCTCACTGAAGTACAGTTCCTGAAGGTGCTGACACTCACTGGGGTACAGTTGCTGAAGGTGCTGACTTTCACTGGGAGACAGTTCCTGAAGGTGCTGAATCTCACTGGAAGACTGTTCCTGAAGGTGCTGACTCTCACTGGGTGACAGTACCTGAAGGTGCTGACTCTCACTGAGGGACAGGTCCTGAAGGTGCTGACTCTCACTGAGGGAAAGGTCCTGAAGGTGCTGACTCTCACTGAGGGACAGTTCCTGAAGGTGCTGACACTCATTGGCGTACAGTTACTGAAGGTGCTGACCCTCACTGATGGACAGTTCCAGAAGGTGCTGACTCTCACTGGGTGACAGATCCTGAAGGTGCTGACTCTCACTGAGGGTCAGTTCCGGAAGGTGCTGACTCTCATTGGGGTACAGTTCCTGAAGTTGCTGACTCTCATTGGGATACAGTTCCTGAAGGTGCTGACTCTCACTGAGGGTCAGTTCCGGAAGGTGCAGACACTCATTGGGTACAGTTCCTGAAGGTGCTGACTCTCATTGGGGTCCAGTTCCTGAAGGTGCTAACTCTGACTGAGGGACAGTTCCTGAAGGTGCTGACACTCACTGAGGGACAGTTCCTGAAGGTGCTGACTCTCACTGAGGGACAGGTCCTGAACGTGCTGACTCTCACTGAGGGACAGGAACTGAAGGTGCTTACTCTCACTGAGGGACAGGTCCTGAAGGTGCTGACTCTCACTGAGGGACAGTTCCTGAAGGTGCTGACACTCATTGGGGTACGGTTCCTGAAGGTGCTGACTCTCACTGAGGGACAGTTCCTGAAGGTGCTGACTCTCACTGGGTGACAGATCCTGAAGGTCCTAACACTCACTGAGGATCAGTTCAGGAAGGTGCTGACTCTCATTGGGGTACAGTTCCTGAAGGTGCTGACTCTCATTGGGATACAGTTCCTGAAGGTGCTGTCTCTCACTGAGGGACAGTTCCTGAATGTGCTGACTCTCATTGAAGGACTGTTCCTGAAGGTGCTGGCTCTCACTGAGGGACAGTTCTGGAAAGTGCTGACACTCATTGGGGTACAGTTCCTGAAGTTGCTCAATGTCACTGGGTGACAGTTCCTGAAAGTGCTGACTCTCACTGGGGTACAGTTCCTGAAGGTGCTGACTCTCACTGCCGGACAGTTCCTGATGGTGCTGATTCTCACAGGGGTACAGTTAATGAAGGTGCTGACTCTCACTGAGGGACAGGTCCTGAAGGTGCTGACTCTCACTGAGGGAAAGGTCCTGAAGGTGCTGACTCTCACTGAGGGACAGTTCCTGAAGGTGCTGACACTCATTGGCGTACAGTTACTGAAGGTGCTGACCCTCACTGATGGACAGTTCCAGAAGGTGCTGACTCTCACTGGGTGACAGATCCTGAAGGTGCTGACACTCATTGGCGTACAGTTACTGAAGGTGCTGACTCTCACTGAGGGACAGTTCCTGAAGGTGCTGACTCTCACTGAGGGACAGTTCCTGAAGGTGCTGACTCTCACTGAGGGACAGGTCCTGAACGTGCTGACTCTCACTGAGGGATAGGAACTGAAGGTGCTTACTCTCACTGAGGGACAGGTCCTGAAGGTGCTGACTCTCACTGAGGGACAGTTCCTGAAGGTGCTGACTCTCACTGGGTGACAGATCCTGAAGGTCCTGACTCTCACTGAGGATCAGTTCAGGAAGGTGCTGACTCTCATTGGGGTACAGTTCCTGAAGGTGCTGACTCTCATTGGGATACAGTTCCTGAAGGTGCTGTCTCTCACTGAGGGACAGTTCCTGAAGGTGCTGACTCTCATTGAAGGACTGTTCCTGAAGGTTCTGGCTCTCACTGAGGGACAGTTCTGGAAAGTGCTGACACTCATTGGGGTACAGTTCCTGAAGTTGCTCAATGTCACTGGGTGACAGTTCCTGAAAGTGCTGACTCTCACTGGGATACAGTTCCTGAAGGTGCTGACTCTCACTGTGTGACAGATCCTGAAGGTCCTGACTCTCACTGAGGATCAGTTCCTGAAGGTGCTGACTCTCATTGGGGTACAGTTCCTGAAGGTGCTGACTCTCATTGGGATACAGTTCCTGAAGGTGCTGTCTCTCACTGAGGGACAGTTCCTGAAGGTGCTGACTCTCATTGAAGGACTGTTCCTGAAGGGTCTGGCTCTCACTGAGGGACAGTTCTGGAGAGTGCTGACACTCATTGGGGTACAGTTCCTGAAGTTGCTGAATGTCACTGGGTGACAGTTCCTGAAAGTGCTGACTCTCACTGGGGTACAGTCCCTGAAGGTGCTGACTCTCACTGAGGGACAGTTCCTGAAGGTGCTGATTCTCACAGGGGTACAGTTACTGAAGGTGCTGACTTTCACTGGGAGACAGTTCCTGAAATTGATGACTCTCACTGGGAGACAGTTCCTGAAGGTGCTGACTCTCACTGGGTGACAGTTCCTGAAGGTGCTGACTCTCACTGAGGGACAGGTCCTGAAGGTGCTGACTCTCACTGAGGGACAGTTCCTGAAGGTACTGACACTCACTGGGTTACAGTTCCGGAAGGTGCTGACCCTCACTGATGGACAGTTCAGGAAGGTGCTGACTCTCAATGGGTGACAGATCCTAAAGGTGCTGACTCTCACTGAGGGTAAGCTCCGGAAGGTGCTGACTCTCATTGGGGTACAGTTCTTGAAGGTTCTGACTCTCATTGGGATACAGTTCCTGAAGGTGCTGACTCTCACTGAGGATCAGTTCCGGAAGGTGCTGACTCTCATTGTGGTACAGTTCCTGAAGGTGCTGACTCTCACTGAGGGTCAGTTCCGGAAGGTGCTGAGACTCATTGGGTACAGTTCCTGAAGGTGCTGACTCTCACTGAGGGACAGTTCCTGAAGGTGCTGTCTCTCACTGAGGGACAGTTCCTGAAGGTGCTGACTCTCATTGAAGGACTGTTCCTGAAGGTGCTGGCTCTCACTGAGGGACAGTTCTGGAAAGTGCTGACGCTCATGGGGTACAGTTCCTGATGTTGCTCAATGTCACTGGGTGACAGTTCCTGAAAGTGCTGACTCTCACTGGGGTACAGTTCCTGAAGGTGCTGACTCTCATTGGGATACAGTTCCTGAAGGTGCTGACTCTCACTGAGGGTCAGTTCCGGAAGGTGCTGAGACTCATTGGGTACAGTTCCTGAAGGTGCTGACACTCACTGAGGGACAGTTCCTGAAGGTGCTGACTCTCACTGAGGCACAGTTCTGGACGGTGCTGTCACTCATTGGGGTAGAGCTCCTGAAGGTGCTCACTCTCACTGGGGCACAGTTCCTGAACACCCTTACTCTGACTGTGGTACAGTTGCTGACCACCCTGACTCTGACTGGGGGACAGTTCCGCAAAGTTCTGACTCGCACTGGGGGAGAGTTCCTTAAGGTGCTGACTCTCACTGAAGTACAGTTCCTGATGGTGCTGACACTCACTGGGGTACAGTTGCTGAATGTGCTGACTTTCACTGGGAGACAGTTCCTGAAGGTGCTGACTCTCACTGGAAGACTGTTCCTGAAGGTGCTGACTCTCACTGGGTGACAGTACCTGAAGGTGCTGACTCTCACTGAGGGACAGGTCCTGAAGGTGCTGACTCTCACTGAGGGAAAGGTCCTGAAGGTGCTGACTCTCACTGAGGGACAGTTCCTGAAGGTGCTGACACTCATTGGCGTACAGTTACTGAAGGTGCTGACCCTCACTGATGGACAGTTCCAGAAGGTGCTGACTCTCACTGGGTGACAGATCCTGAAGGTGCTGACTCTCACTGAGGGTCAGTTCCGGAAGGTGCTGACTCTCATTGGGGTACAGTTCCTGAAGTTGCTGACTCTCATTGGGATACAGTTCCTGAAGGTGCTGACTCTCACTGAGGGTCAGTTCCGGAAGGTGCAGACACTCATTGGGTACAGTTCCTGAAGGTGCTGACTCTCATTGGGGTCCAGTTCCTGAAGGTGCTGACTCTGACTGAGGGACAGTTCCTGAAGGTGCTGACACTCACTGAGGGACAGTTCCTGAAGGTGCTGACTCTCACTGAGGGACAGGTCCTGAACGTGCTGACTCTCACTGAGGGACAGGAACTGAAGGTGCTTACTCTCACTGAGGGACAGGTCCTGAAGGTGCTGACTCTCACTGAGGGACAGTTCCTGAAGGTGCTGACACTCATTGGGGTACGGTTCCTGAAGGTGCTGACTCTCACTGAGGGACAGTTCCTGAAGGTGCTGACTCTCACTGGGTGACAGATCCTGAAGGTCCTAACACTCACTGAGGATCAGTTCAGGAAGGTGCTGACTCTCATTGGGGTACAGTTCCTGAAGGTGCTGACTCTCATTGGGATACAGTTCCTGAAGGTGCTGTCTCTCACTGAGGGACAGTTCCTGAAGGTGCTGACTCTCATTGAAGGACTGTTCCTGAAGGTGCTGGCTCTCACTGAGGGACAGTTCTGGAAAGTGCTGAAACTCATTGGGGTACAGTTCCTGAAGTTGCTCAATGTCACTGGGTGACAGTTCCTGAAAGTGCTGACTCTCACTGGGGTACAGTTCCTGAAGGTGCTGACTCTCACTGCCGGACAGTTCCTGATGGTGCTGATTCTCACAGGGGTACAGTTAATGAAGGTGCTGACTCTCACTGAGGGACAGGTCCTGAAGGTGCTGACTCTCACTGAGGGAAAGGTCCTGAAGGTGCTGACTCTCACTGAGGGACAGTTCCTGAAGGTGCTGACACTCATTGGCGTACAGTTACTGAAGGTGCTGACCCTCACTGATGGACAGTTCCAGAAGGTGCTGACTCTCACTGGGTGACAGATCCTAAAGGTGCTGACACTCATTGGCGTACAGTTCCTGAAGGTGCTGACTCTCACTGAGGGACAGTTCCTGAAGGTGCTGACTCTCACTGAGGGACAGTTCCTGAAGGTGCTGACTCTCACTGAGGGACAGGTCCTGAACGTGCTGACTCTCACTGAGGGACAGGAACTGAAGGTGCTTACTCTCACTGAGGGACAGGTCCTGAAGGTGCTGACTCTCACTGAGGGACAGTTCCTGAAGGTGCTGACTCTCACTGGGTGACAGATCCTGAAGGTCCTGACTCTCACTGAGGATCAGTTCAGGAAGGTGCTGACTCTCATTGGGGTACAGTTCCTGAAGGTGCTGACTCTCATTGGGATACAGTTCCTGAAGGTGCTGTCTCTCACTGAGGGACAGTTCCTGAAGGTGCTGACTCTCATTGAAGCACTGTTCCTGAAGGTTCTGGCTCTCACTGAGGGACAGTTCTGGAAAGTGCTGACACTCATTGGGGTACAGTTCCTGAAGTTGCTCAATGTCACTGGGTGACAGTTCCTGAAAGTGCTGACTCTCACTGGGGTACAGTTCCTGAAGGTGCTGACTCTCACTGAGGGACAGTTCCTGAAGGTGCTGATTCTCACAGGGGTACAGTTACTGAAGGTGCTGACTTTCACTGGGAGACAGTTCCTGAAAGTGCTGACTCTCACTGGGAGACAGTTCCTGAAGGTGCTGACTCTCACTGGGTGACAGTTCCTGAAGGTGCTGACTCTCACTGAGGGACAGGTCCTGAAGGTGCTGACTCTCACTGAGGGACAGTTCCTGAAGGTACTGACACTCATTGGGTTACAGTTCCGGAAGGTGCTGACCCTCACTGATGGACAGTTCCAGAAGGTGCTGACTCTCAATGGGTGACAGATCCTGAAGGTGCTGACTCTCACTGAGGGTAAGCTCCGGAAGGTGCTGACTCTCATTGGGGTACAGTTCTTGAAGGTTCTGACTCTCATTGGGATACAGTTCCTGAAGGTGCTGACTCTCAGTGAGGGACAGTTCCTGAAGGTGCTGACTCTCACTGAGGGACAGTTCCTGAAGGTGCTGACTCTCACTGAGGGACAGGTCCTGAACGTGCTGACTCTCACTGAGGGACAGGAACTGAAGGTGCTTACTCTCACTGAGGGACAGGTCCTGAAGGTGCTGACTCTCACTGAGGGACAGTTCCTGAAGGTGCTGACTCTCACTGGGTGACAGATCCTGAAGGTCCTGACTCTCACTGAGGATCAGTTCAGGAAGGTGCTGACTCTCATTGGGGTACAGTTCCTGAAGGTGCTGTCTCTCACAGAGGCACAGTTCCTGAAGGTGCTGACTCTCATTGAAGGACTGTTCCTGAAGGTTCTGGCTCTCAGTGAGGGACAGTTCTGGAAAGTGCTGACACTCATTGGGGTACAGTTCCTGAAGTTGCTCAATGTCACTGGGTGACAGTTCCTGAAAGTGCTGACTCTCACTGGGGTACAGTTCCTGAAGGTGCTGACTCTCACTGGGTGACAGATCCTGAAGGTCCTGACTCTCACTGAGGATCAGTTCCTGAAGGTGCTGACTCTCATTGGGGTACAGTTCCTGAAGGTGCTGACTCTCATTGGGATACAGTTCCTGAAGGTGCTGTCTCTCACTGAGGGACAGTTCCTGAAGGTGCTGACTCTCATTGAAGGACTGTTCCTGAAGGTTCTGGCTCTCACTGAGGGACAGTTCTGGAAAGTGCTGACACTCATTGTGGTACAGTTCCTGAAGTTGCTCAATGTCACTGGGTGACAGTTCCTGAAAGTGCTGACTCTCACTGGGGTACAGTTCCTGAAGGTGCTGACTCTCACTGAGGGACAGTTCCTGAAGGTGCTGATTCTCACAGGGGTACAGTTACTGAAGGTGCTGACTTTCACTGGAAGACAGTTCCTGAAAGTGCTGACTCTCACTGGGAGACAGTTCCTGAAGGTGCTGACTCTCACTGGGTGACAGTTCCTGAAGGTGCTGACTCTCACTGAGGGACAGGTCCTGAAGGTGCTGACTCTCACTGAGGGACAGTTCCTGAAGGTACTGACACTCACTGGGTTACAGTTCCGGAAGGTGCTGACCCTCACTGATGGACAGTTCCAGAAGGTGCTGACTCTCAATGGGTGACAGATCCTGAAGGTGCTGACTCTCACTGAGGGTAAGCTCCGGAAGGTGCTGACTCTCATTGGGGTACAGTTCTTGAAGGTTCTGACTCTCATTGGGATACAGTTCCTGAAGGTGCTGACTCTCACTGAGGATCAGTTCCGGAAGGTGCTGACTCTCATTATGGTACAGTTCCTGAAGGTGCTGTCTCTCACTGAGGGACAGTTCCTGAAGGTGCTGACTCTCATTGAAGGACTGTTCCTGAAGGTTCTGGCTCTCACTGAGGGACAGTTCTGGAAAGTGCTGACACTCATTGGGGTACAGTTCCTGAAGTTGCTCAATGTCACTGGGTGACAATTCCTGAAAGTGCTGACTCTCACTGGGGTACAGTTCCTGAAGGTGCTGACTCTCACTGAGGGACAGTTCCTGAAGGTGCTGATTCTCACAGGGGTACAGTTACTGAAGGTGCTGACTTTCACTGGGAGACAGTTCCTGAAAGTGCTGACTCTCACTGGGAGACAGTTCCTGAAGGTGCTGACTCTCACTGGGTGACAGTTCCTGAAGGTGCTGACTCTCACTGAGGGACAGGTCCTGAAGGTCCTGACTCTCACTGAGGGACAGTTCCTGAAGGTACTGACACTCATTGGGTTACAGTTCCGGAAGGTGCTGACCCTCACTGATGGACAGTTCCAGAAGGTGCTGACTCTCAAAGGGTGACAGATCCTGAAGGTGCTGACTCTCACTGAGGGTAAGCTCCGGAAGGTGCTGACTCTCATTGGGGTACAGTTCTTGAAGGTTCTGACTCTCATTGGGATACAGTTCCTGAAGGTGCTGACTCTCACTGAGGGACAGTTCCTGAAGGTGCTGACTCTCACTGAGGGACAGTTCCTGAAGGTGCTGACTCTCACTGAGGGACAGGTCCTGAACGTGCTGACTCTCACTGAGGGACAGGAACTGAAGGTGCTTACTCTCACTGAGGGACAGGTCCTGAAGGTGCTGACTCTCACTGAGGGACAGTTCCTGAAGGTGCTGACTCTCACTGGGTGACAGATCCTGAAGGTCCTGACTCTCACTGAGGATCAGTTCAGGAAGGTGCTGACTCTCATTGGGGTACAGTTCCTGAAGGTGCTGACTCTCATTGGGATACAGTTCCTGAAGGTGCTGTCTCTCACTGAGGGACAGTTCCTGAAGGTGCTGACTCTCATTGAAGGACTGTTCCTGAAGGTTCTGGCTCTCACTGAGGGACAGTTCTGGAAAGTGCTGACACTCATTGGGGTACAGTTCCTGAAGTTGCTCAATGTCACTGGGTGACAGTTCCTGAAAGTGCTGACTCTCACTGGGGTACAGTTCCTGAAGGTGCTGACTCTCACTGGGTGACAGATCCTGAAGGTCCTGACTCTCACTGAGGATCAGTTCCTGAAGGTGCTGACTCTCAGTGGGGTACAGTTCCTGAAGGTGCTGACTCTCATTGGGATACAGTTCCTGAAGGTGCTGTCTCTCACTGAGGGACAGTTCCTGAAGGTGCTGACTCTCATTGAAGGACTGTTCCTGAAGGTTCTGGCTCTCACTGAGGGACAGTTCTGGAAAGTGCTGACACTCATTGGGGTACAGTTCCTGAAGTTGCTCAATGTCACTGGGTGACAGTTCCTGAAAGTGCTGACTCTCACTGGGGTACAGTTCCTGAAGGTGCTGACTCTCACTGAGGGACAGTTCCTGAAGGTGCTGATTCTCACAGGGGTACAGTTACTGAAGGTGCTGACTTTCACTGGGTGACAGTTCCTGCAAGTGCTGACTCTCACTGGGAGACAGTTCCTGAAGGTGCTGACTCTCACTGGGTGACAGTTCCTGAAGGTGCTGACTCTCACTGAGGGACAGGTCCTGAAGGTGCTGACTCTCACTGAGGGACAGTTCCTGAAGGTACTGACACTCACTGGGTTACAGTTCCGGAAGGTGCTGACCCTCACTGATGGACAGTTCCAGAAGGTGCTGACTCTCAATGGGTGACAGATCCTGAAGGTGCTGACTCTCACTGAGGGTAAGCTCCGGAAGGTGCTGACTCTCATTGGGGTACAGTTCTTGAAGGTTCTGACTCTCATTGGGATACAGTTCCTGAAGGTGCTGACTCTCACTGAGGATCAGTTCCGGAAGGTGCTGACTCTCATTATGGTACAGTTCCTGAAGGTGCTGACTCTCACTGAGGGTCAGTTCCGGAAGGTGCTGAGACTCATTGGGTACAGTTCCTGAAGGTGCTGACTCTCACTGAGGGACAGTTCCTGAAGGTGCTGTCTCTCACTGAGGGACAGTTCCTGAAGGTGCTGACTCTCATTGAAGGACTGTTCCTGAAGGTGCTGGCTCTCACTGAGGGACAGTTCTGGAAAGTGCTGACGCTCATGGGGTACAGTTCCTGATGTTGCTCAATGTCACTGGGTGACAGTTCCTGAAAGTGCTGACTCTCACTGGGGTACAGTTCCTGAAGGTGCTGACTCTCATTGGGATACAGTTCCTGAAGGTGCTGACTCTCACTGAGGGTCAGTTCCGGAAGGTGCTGAGACTCATTGGGTACAGTTCCTGAAGGTGCTGACTCTCACTGAGGGACAGTTCCTGAAGGTGCTGACTCTCACTGAGGCACAGTTCTGGACGGTGCTGTCACTCATTGGGGTAGAGCTCCTGAAGGTGCTCACTCTCACTGGGGCACAGTTCCTGAAAAACCTGACTCTGACTGTGGTACAGTTGCTGACCACCCTGACTCTGACTGGGGGACAGTTCCGCAAAGTTCTGAGTCGCACTGGGGGAGAGTTCCTTAAGGTGCTGACTCTCACTGAAGTACAGTTCCTGAAGGTGCTGACACTCACTGGGGTACAGTTGCTGAAGGTGCTGACTTTCACTGGGAGACAGTTCCTGAAGGTGCTGACTCTCACTGGAAGACTGTTCCTGAAGGTGCTGACTCTCACTGGGTGACAGTACCTGAAGGTGCTGACTCTCACTGAGGGACAGGTCCTGAAGGTGCTGACTCTCACTGAGGGAAAGGTCCTGAAGGTGCTGACTCTCACTGAGGGACAGTTCCTGAAGGTGCTGACACTCATTGGCGTACAGTTACTGAAGGTGCTGACCCTCACTGATGGACAGTTCCAGAAGGTGCTGACTCTCACTGGGTGACAGATCCTGAAGGTGCTGACTCTCACTGAGGGTCAGTTCCGGAAGGTGCTGACTCTCATTGGGGTACAGTTCCTGAAGTTGCTGACTCTCATTGGGATACAGTTCCTGAAGGTGCTGACTCTCACTGAGGGTCAGTTCCGGAAGGTGCAGACACTCATTGGGTACAGTTCCTGAAGGTGCTGACTCTCATTGGGGTCCAGTTCCTGAAGGTGCTGACTCTGACTGAGGGACAGTTCCTGAAGGTGCTGACACTCACTGAGGGACAGTTCCTGAAGGTGCTGACTCTCACTGAGGGACAGGTCCTGAACGTGCTGACTCTCACTGAGGGACAGGAACTGAAGGTGCTTACTCTCACTGAGGGACAGGTCCTGAAGGTGCTGACTCTCACTGAGGGACAGTTCCTGAAGGTGCTGACACTCATTGGGGTACGGTTCCTGAAGGTGCTGACTCTCACTGAGGGACAGTTCCTGAAGGTGCTGACTCTCACTGGGTGACAGATCCTGAAGGTCCTAACACTCACTGAGGATCAGTTCAGGAAGGTGCTGACTCTCATTGGGGTACAGTTCCTGAAGGTGCTGACTCTCATTGGGATACAGTTCCTGAAGGTGCTGTCTCTCACTGAGGGACAGTTCCTGAAGGTGCTGACTCTCATTGAAGGACTGTTCCTGAAGGTGCTGGCTCTCACTGAGGGACAGTTCTGGAAAGTGCTGACACTCATTGGGGTACAGTTCCTGAAGTTGCTCAATGTCACTGGGTGACAGTTCCTGAAAGTGCTGACTCTCACTGGGGTACAGTTCCTGAAGGTGCTGACTCTCACTGCCGGACAGTTCCTGATGGTGCTGATTCTCACAGGGGTACAGTTAATGAAGGTGCTGACTCTCACTGAGGGACAGGTCCTGAAGGTGCTGCCTCTCACTGAGGGAAAGGTCCTGAAGGTGCTGACTCTCACTGAGGGACAGTTCCTGAAGGTGCTGACACTCATTGGCGTACAGTTACTGAAGGTGCTGACCCTCACTGATGGACAGTTCCAGAAGGTGCTGACTCTCACTGGGTGACAGATCCTGAAGTTGCTGACACTCATTGGCGTACAGTTACTGAAGGTGCTGACTCTCACTGAGGGACAGTTCCTGAAGGTGCTGACTCTCACTGAGGGACAGTTCCTGAAGGTGCTGACTCTCACTGAGGGACAGGTCCTGAACGTGCTGACTCTCATTGGGATACAGTTCCTGAAGGTGCTTACTCTCACTGAGGGACAGGTCCTGAAGGTGCTGACTCTCACTGAGGGACAGTTCCTGAAGGTGCTGACTCTCACTGGGTGACAGATCCTGAAGGTCCTGACTCTCACTGAGGATCAGTTCAGGAAGGTGCTGACTCTCATTGGGGTACAGTTCCTGAAGGTGCTGACTCTCATTGGGATACAGTTCCTGAAGGTGCTGTCTCTCACTGAGGGACAGTTCCTGAAGGTGCTGACTCTCATTGAAGGACTGTTCCTGAAGGTTCTGGCTCTCACTGAGGGACAGTTCTGGAAAGTGCTGACACTCATTGGGGTACAGTTCCTGAAGTTGCTCAATGTCACTGGGTGACAGTTCCTGAAAGTGCTGACTCTCACTGGGGTACAGTTCCTGAAGGTGCTGACTCTCACTGGGTGACAGATCCTGAAGGTCCTGACTCTCACTGAGGATCAGTTCCTGAAGGTGCTGACTCTCATTGGGGTACAGTTCCTGAAGGTGCTGACTCTCATTGGGATACAGTTCCTGAAGGTGCTGTCTCTCACTGAGGGACAGTTCCTGAAGGTGCTGACTCTCATTGGGATACAGTTCCTGAAGGTGCTGTCTCTCACTGAGGGACAGTTCCTGAAGGTGCTGACTCTCATTGAAGGACTGTTCCTGAAGGTGCTGGCTCTCACTGAGGGACAGTTCTGGAAAGTGCTGACACTCATTGGGGTACAGTTCCTGAAGTTGCTCAATGTCACTGGGTGACAGTTCCTGAAAGTGCTGACTCTCACTGGGGTACAGTTCCTGAAGGTGCTGACTCTCACTGCCGGACAGTTCCTGATGGTGCTGATTCTCACAGGGGTACAGTTAATGAAGGTGCTGACTCTCACTGAGGGACAGGTCCTGAAGGTGCTGACTCTCACTGAGGGAAAGATCCTGAAGGTGCTGACTCTCACTGAGGGACAGTTCCTGAAGGTGCTGACACTCATTGGCGTACAGTTACTGAAGGTGCTGACCCTCACTGATGGACAGTTCCAGAAGGTGCTGACTCTCACTGGGTGACAGATCCTGAAGTTGCTGACACTCATTGGCGTACAGTTACTGAAGGTGCTGACTCTCACTGAGGGACAGTTCCTGAAGGTGCTGACTCTCACTGAGGGACAGTTCCTGAAGGTGCTGACTCTCACTGAGGGACAGGTCCTGAACGTGCTGACTCTCACTGAGGGACAGGTCCTGAAGGTGCTGACTCTCACTGAGGGACAGTTCCTGAAGGTGCTGACTCTCACTGGGTGACAGATCCTGAAGGTCCTGACTCTCACTGAGGATCAGTTCAGGAAGGTGCTGACTCTCATTGGGGTACAGTTCCTGAAGGTGCTGACTCTCATTGGGATACAGTTCCTGAAGGTGCTGTCTCTCACTGAGGGACAGTTCCTGAAGGTGCTGACTCTCATTGAAGGACTGTTCCTGAAGGTTCTGGCTCTCACTGAGGGACAGTTCTGGAGAGTGCTGACACTCATTGGGGTACAGTTCCTGAAGTTGCTGAATGTCACTGGGTGACAGTTCCTGAAAGTGCTGACTCTCACTGAGGTACAGTTCCTGAAGGTGCTGACTCTCACTGAGGGACAGTTCCTGAAGGTGCTGATTCTCACAGGGGTACAGTTACTGAAGGTGCTGACTTTCACTGGGAGACAGTTCCTGAAATTGATGACTCTCACTGGGAGACAGTTCCTGAAGGTGCTGACTCTCACTGGGTGACAGTTCCTGAAGGTGCTGACTCTCACTGAGGGACAGGTCCTGAAGGTGCTGACTCTCACTGAGGGACAGTTCCTGAAGGTACTGACACTCACTGGGTTACAGTTCGGGAAGGTGCTGACCCTCACTGATGGACAGTTCAGGAAGGTGCTGACTCTCAATGGGTGACAGATCCTGAAGTTGCTCAATGTCACTGGGTGACAGTTCCTGAAAGTGCTGACTCTCACTGGGGTACAGTTCCTGAAGGTGCTGACTCTCACTGAGGGACAGTTCCTGAAGGTGCTGATTCTCACAGGGGTACAGTTACTGAAGGTGCTGACATTCACTGGGAGACAGTTCCTGAAAGTGCTGACTCTCACTGGGAGACAGTTCCTGAAGGTGCTGACTCTCACTGGGTGACAGTTCCTGAAGGTGCTGACTCTCACTGAGGGACAGGTCCTGAAGGTGCTGACTCTCACTGAGGGACAGTTCCTGAAGGTACTGACACTCATTGGGTTACAGTTCCGGAAGGTGCTGACCCTCACTGATGGACAGTTCCAGAAGGTGCTGACTCTCAATGGGTGACAGATCCTGAAGGTGCTGACTCTCACTGAGGGTAAGCTCCGGAAGGTGCTGACTCTCATTGGGGTACAGTTCTTGAAGGTTCTGACTCTCATTGGGATACAGTTCCTGCAGGTGCTGACTCTCACTGAGGGACAGTTCCTGAAGGTGCTGACTCTCACTGAGGGACAGTTCCTGAAGGTGCTGACTGTCACTGGGGTACAGTTGCTGAAGGTGCTGACTTTCACTGGGAGACAGTTCCTGAAAATGCTGACTCTCTCTGGGAGACAGTTCCTGAAGGTGCTTACTCTCACTGGGTGACAGTTCCTGAAGTCGCTGACTCTCACTGAGGGACAGGTCCTGAATGTGCTGACTCTCACTGAGGGACAGGTCCTGAAGGTGCTGACTCTCACTGAGGGACAGTTCCTGAACCTACTGACACTCATTGGGGTACAGTTCCTGAAGGTGCTGACCCTCACTGATGGACAGTTCCAGAAGGTGCTGACTCTCAATGGGTGACAGATCCTGAAGGTGCTGACTCTCACTGAGGGTAAGTTCCGGAAGGTGCTGACTCTCATTGGGGTACAGTTCCTGAAGGTGCTGACTCTCATTGGGATACAGTTCCTGAAGGTGCTGACTCTCACTGAGGGTCATTTCCGGAAGGTGCAGACACTCATTGGGTACAGTTCCTGAAGGTGCTGACTCTCATTGGTGTCCAGTTCCTGAAGGTGCTGACTCTCACTGAGGGACAGGTCCGGAAGGTGCTTACTCTCACTGAGGGACTGGTCCTGAAGGTGCTGACTCTCACTGAGGGACAGTTCCTGAAGGTGCTGACACTCTCTGGGTGAAAGATCCTGAAGGTCCTGACTCTCACTGAGGATCAGTTCCTGAAGGTGCTGACTCTCATTGAAGGACTGTTCCTGAAGGTGCTGGCTCTCACTGAGGGACAGTTCTGGAAAGTGCTGACACTCATTGGGGTACAGTTCCTGATGTTGCTCAATGTCACTGGGTGACAGTTCCTGAAAGTGCTGACTCTCACTGGGGTACAGTTCCTGAAGGTGCTGACTCTCATTGGGATACAGTTCCTGAAGGTGCTGACTCTCACTGAGGGTCAGTTCCGGAAGGTGCTGAGACTCATTTGGTACAGTTCCTGAAGGTGCTGACTCTCACTGAGGGACAGTTCCTGAAGGTGCTGACTCTCACTGAGGCACAGTTCTGGACGGTGCTGACACTCATTGGGGTGGAGCTCCTGAAGGTGCTCACTCTCACTGGGGCACAGTTCCTGAACACCCTGACTCTGACTGTGGTACAGTTGCTGACCACCCTGACTCTGACTGGGGGACAGTTCCGCAAAGTTCTGACTCGCACTGGGGGAGAGTTCCTTAAGGTGCTGACTCTCACTGAAGTACAGTTCCTGAAGGTGCTGACACTCACTGGGGTACAGTTGCTGAATGTGCTGACTTTCACTGGGAGACAGTTCCTGAAGGTGCTGACTCTCACTGGAAGACTGTTCCTGAAGGTGCTGACTCTCACTGGGTGACAGTACCTGAAGGTGCTGACTCTCACTGAGGGACAGGTCCTGAAGGTGCTGACTCTCACTGAGGGAAAGGTCCTGAAGGTGCTGACTCTCACTGAGGGACAGTTCCTGAAGGTGCTGACACTCATTGGCGTACAGTTACTGAAGGTGCTGACCCTCACTGATGGACAGTTCCAGAAGGTGCTGACTCTCACTGGGTGACAGATCCTGAAGGTGCTGACTCTCACTGAGGGTCAGTTCCGGAAGGTGCTGACTCTCATTGGGGTACAGTTCCTGAAGTTGCTGACTCTCATTGGGTTACAGTTCCTGAAGGTGCTGACTCTCACTGAGGGTCAGTTCCGGAAGGTGCAGACACTCATTGGGTACAGTTCCTGAAGGTGCTGACTCTCATTGGGGTCCAGTTCCTGAAGGTGCTGACTCTCACTGAGGGACAGTTCCTGAAGGTGCTGACACTCACTGAGGGACAGTTCCTGAAGGTGCTGACTCTCACTGAGGGACAGGTCCTGAACGTGCTGACTCTCACTGAGGGACAGGAACTGAAGGTGCTTACTCTCACTGAGGGACAGGTCCTGAAGGTGCTGAATCTCACTGAGGGACAGTTCCTGAAGGTGCTGACACTCATTGAAGGACTGTTCCTGAAGGTTCTGGCTCTCACTGAGGGACAGTTCTGGAGAGTGCTGACACTCATTGGGGTACAGTTCCTGAAGTTGCTGAATGTCACTGGGTGACAGTTCCTGAAAGTGCTGACTCTCACTGAGGTACAGTTCCTGAAGGTGCTGACTCTCACTGAGGGACAGTTCCTGAAGGTGCTGATTCTCACAGGGGTACAGTTACTGAAGGTGCTGACTTTCACTGGGAGACAGTTCCTGAAATTGATGACTCTCACTGGGAGACAGTTCCTGAAGGTGCTGACTCTCACTGGGTGACAGTTCCTGAAGGTGCTGACTCTCACTGAGGGACAGGTCCTGAAGGTGCTGACTCTCACTGAGGGACAGTTCCTGAAGGTACTGACACTCACTGGGTTACAGTTCGGGAAGGTGCTGACCCTCACTGATGGACAGTTCAGGAAGGTGCTGACTCTCAATGGGTGACAGATCCTGAAGTTGCTCAATGTCACTGGGTGACAGTTCCTGAAAGAGCTGACTCTCACTGGGGTACAGTTCCTGAAGGTGCTGACTCTCACTGAGGGACAGTTCCTGAAGGTGCTGATTCTCACAGGGGTACAGTTACTGAAGGTGCTGACATTCACTGGGAGACAGTTCCTGAAAGTGCTGACTCTCACTGGGAGACAGTTCCTGAAGGTGCTGACTCTCACTGGGTGACAGTTCCTGAAGGTGCTGACTCTCACTGAGGGACAGGTCCTGAAGGTGCTGACTCTCACTGAGGGACAGTTCCTGAAGGTACTGACACTCATTGGGTTACAGTTCCGGAAGGTGCTGACCCTCACTGATGGACAGTTCCAGAAGGTGCTGACTCTCAATGGGTGACAGATCCTGAAGGTGCTGACTCTCACTGAGGGTAAGCTCCGGAAGGTGCTGACTCTCATTGGGGTACAGTTCTTGAAGGTTCTGACTCTCATTGGGATACAGTTCCTGAAGGTGCTGACTCTCACTGAGGGACAGTTCCTGAAGGTGCTGACTCTCACTGAGGGACAGTTCCTGAAGGTGCTGACTCTCACTGGGGTACAGTTGCTGAAGGTGCTGACTTTCACTGGGAGACAGTTCCTGAAAATGCTGACTCTCTCTGGGAGACAGTTCCTGAAGGTGCTTACTCTCACTGGGTGACAGTTCCTGAAGTCGCTGACTCTCACTGAGGGACAGGTCCTGAATGTGCTGACTCTCACTGAGGGACAGGTCCTGAAGGTGCTGACTCTCACTGAGGGACAGTTCCTGAACCTACTGACACTCATTGGGGTACAGTTCCTGAAGGTGCTGACCCTCACTGATGGACAGTTCCAGAAGGTGCTGACTCTCAATGGGTGACAGATCCTGAAGGTGCTGACTCTCACTGAGGGTAAGTTCCGGAAGGTGCTGACTCTCATTGGGGTACAGTTCCTGAAGGTGCTGACTCTCATTGGGATACAGTTCCTGAAGGTGCTGACTCTCACTGAGGGTCATTTCCGGAAGGTGCAGACACTCATTGGGTACAGTTCCTGAAGGTGCTGACTCTCATTGGTGTCCAGTTCCTGAAGGTGCTGACTCTCACTGAGGGACAGGTCCGGAAGGTGCTTACTCTCACTGAGGGACTGGTCCTGAAGGTGCTGACTCTCACTGAGGGACAGTTCCTGAAGGTGCTGACACTCTCTGGGTGAAAGATCCTGAAGGTCCTGACTCTCACTGAGGATCAGTTCCTGAAGGTGCTGACTCTCATTGAAGGACTGTTCCTGAAGGTGCTGGCTCTCACTGAGGGACAGTTCTGGAAAGTGCTGACACTCATTGGGGTACAGTTCCTGATGTTGCTCAATGTCACTGGGTGACAGTTCCTGAAAGTGCTGACTCTCACTGGGGTACAGTTCCTGAAGGTGCTGACTCTCATTGGGATACAGTTCCTGAAGGTGCTGACTCTCACTGAGGGTCAGTTCCGGAAGGTGCTGAGACTCATTTGGTACAGTTCCTGAAGGTGCTGACTCTCACTGAGGGACAGTTCCTGAAGGTGCTGACTCTCACTGAGGCACAGTTCTGGACGGTGCTGACACTCATTGGGGTGGAGCTCCTGAAGGTGCTCACTCTCACTGGGGCACAGTTCCTGAACACCCTGACTCTGACTGTGGTACAGTTGCTGACCACCCTGACTCTGACTGGGGGACAGTTCCGCAAAGTTCTGACTCGCACTGGGGGAGAGTTCCTTAAGGTGCTGACTCTCACTGAAGTACAGTTCCTGAAGGTGCTGACACTCACTGGGGTACAGTTGCTGAATGTGCTGACTTTCACTGGGAGACAGTTCCTGAAGGTGCTGACTCTCACTGGAAGACTGTTCCTGAAGGTGCTGACTCTCACTGGGTGACAGTACCTGAAGGTGCTGACTCTCACTGAGGGACAGGTCCTGAAGGTGCTGACTCTCACTGAGGGAAAGGTCCTGAAGGTGCTGACTCTCACTGAGGGACAGTTCCTGAAGGTGCTGACACTCATTGGCGTACAGTTACTGAAGGTGCTGACCCTCACTGATGGACAGTTCCAGAAGGTGCTGACTCTCACTGGGTGACAGATCCTGAAGGTGCTGACTCTCACTGAGGGTCAGTTCCGGAAGGTGCTGACTCTCATTGGGGTACAGTTCCTGAAGTTGCTGACTCTCATTGGGTTACAGTTCCTGAAGGTGCTGACTCTCACTGAGGGTCAGTTCCGGAAGGTGCAGACACTCATTGGGTACAGTTCCTGAAGGTGCTGACTCTCATTGGGGTCCAGTTCCTGAAGGTGCTGACTCTCACTGAGGGACAGTTCCTGAAGGTGCTGACACTCACTGAGGGACAGTTCCTGAAGGTGCTGACTCTCACTGAGGGACAGGTCCTGAACGTGCTGACTCTCACTGAGGGACAGGAACTGAAGGTGCTTACTCTCACTGAGGGACAGGTCCTGAAGGTGCTGACTCTCACTGAGGGACAGTTCCTGAAGGTGCTGACACTCATTGGGGTACAGTTCCTGAAGGTACTGACTCTCACTGAGGGACAGTTCCTGAAGGTGCTGACTCTCACTGGGTGACAGATCCTGAAGGTCCTGACTCTCACTGAGGATCAGTTCAGGAAGGTGCTGACTCTCATTGGGGTACAGTTCCTGAAGGTGCTGACTCTCATTGGGATACAGTTCCTGAAGGTGCTGTCTCTCACTGAGGGACAGTTCCTGAAGGTGCTGACTCTCATTGAAGGACTGTTCCTGAAGGTGCTGGCTCTCACTGAGAGACAGTTCTGGAAAGTGCTGACACTCATTGGGGTACAGTTCCTGAAGTTGCTCAATGTCACTGGGTGACAGTTCCTGAAAGTGCTGACTCTCACTGGGGTACAGTTCCTGTAGGTGCTGACTCTCACTGCCGGACAGTTCCTGAAGGTGCTGATTCTCACAGGGGTACAGTTACTGAAGGTGCTGACTTTCACTGGGAGACAGTTCCTGAAAGTGCTGACTCTCACTGGGAGACAGTTCCTGAAGGTGCTGACTCTCACTGGGTGACAGTTCCTGAAGGTGCTGACTCTCACTGAGGGACAGGTCCTGAAGGTGCTGACTCTCACTGAGGGACAGGTCCTGAAGGTACTGACACTCATTGGGTTACAGTTCCGGAAGGTGCTGACCCTCACTGAGGGACAGGTCCTGAAGGTGCTTACTCTCACTGAGGGACTGGTCCTGAAGGTGCTGACTCTCACTGAGGGACAGTTCCTGAAGGTGCTGACACTCACTGGGTGAACGATCCTGAAGGTCCTGACTCTCACTGAGGATCAGTTCCGGAAGGTGCTGACTCTCATTGTGGTACAGTTCCTGAAGGTGCTGACTCTCACTGAGGGTCAGTTCCGGAAGGTGCTGAGACTCATTGGGTACAGTTCCTGAAGGTGCTGACTCTCACTGAGGGACAGTTCCTGAAGGTGCTGTCTCTCACTGAGGGACAGTTCCTGAAGGTGCTGGCACTCACTGAGGGACAGTTCTGGAAAGTGCTGACACTCATTGGGGTACAGTTCCTGAAGTTGCTCAATGTCACTGGGGTACAGTTCCTGAAGGTGCTGACTCTCACTGAGGGACAGTTCCTGAAGGTGCTGATTCTCACTGGGGTACAGTTACTGAAGGTGCTGACTTTCACTGGGAGACAGTTCCTGAAAGTGCTGACTCTCACAGGGAGACAGTTCCTGAAGGTGCTGACTCTCACTGAGGGACAGTTCCTGAATGTACTGACACTCATTGGGGTACAGTTCCGGAATGTGCTGACCCTCACTGATGGACAGTTCCAGAAGGTACTGACTCTCAATGGGTGACAGATCCTGAAGGTGCTGACTCTCACTGAGGGTAAGTTCCGGAAGGTGCTGACTCTCATTGGGGTACAGTTCTTGAAGGTTCTGACTCTCATTGGGATACAGTTCCTGAAGGTGCTGACTCTCACTGAGGGACAGTTCCTGAAGGTGCTGACTCTCACTGAGGGACAGTTCCTGAAGGTGCTGACTCTCATTGAAGGACTGTTCCTGAAGGTGCTGGCTCTCACTAAGGGACAGTTCTGGAAATTGCTGACACTCATTGGGGTACAGTTCCTGAAGTTGCTCAATGTCACTGGGTGACAGTTCCTGAAAGTGCTGACTCTCACTGGGGTACAGTTCCTGAAGTTGCTGACTCTCACTGAGGGACAGTTCCTGAAGGTGCTGACTCTCACTGGGGTACAGTTGCTGAAGGTGCTGACTTTCACTGGGAGACAGTTCCTGAAAGTGCTGACTCTCACTGGGAGACAGTTCCTGAAGGTGCTTACTCTCACTGGGTGACAGTTCCTGAAGGTGCTGACTCTCACTGAGGGACAGGTCCTGAATGTGCTGACTCTCACTGAGGGACAGGTCCTGAAGGTGCTGACTCTCACTGAGGGACAGTTCCTGAACGTACTGACACTCATTGGGGTACAGTTCCTGAAGGTGCTGACCCTCACTGATGGACAGTTCCAGAAGGTGCTGACTCTCAATGGGTGACAGATCCTGAAGGTGCTGACTCTCACTGAGGGTAAGTTCCGGAAGGTGCTGACTCTCATTGGGGTACAGTTGCTGAAGTTGCTGACTCTCATTGGGATACAGTTCCTGAAGGTGCTGACTCTCACTGAGGGTCATTTCCGGAAGGTGCAGACACTCATTGGGTACAGTTCCTGAAGGTGCTGACTCTCATTGGTGTCCAGTTCCTGAAGGTGCTGACTCTCACTGAGGGACAGGTCCGGAAGGTGCTTACTCTCACTGAGGGACTGGTCCTGAAGGTGCTGACTCTCACTGAGGGACAGTTCCTGAAAGTGCTGACACTCACTGGGTGAAAGATCCTGAAGGTCCTGACTCTCACTGAGGATCAGTTCCGGAAGGTGCTGACTCTCATTGTGGTACAGTTCCTGAAGGTGCTGACTCTCACTGAGGGTCAGTTCCGGAAGGTGCTGAGACTCATTGGGTACAGTTCCTGAAGGTGCTGACTCTCACTGAGGGACAGTTCCTGAAGGTGCTGTCTCTCACTGAGGGACAGTTCCTGAAGGTGCTGACTCTCATTGAAGGACTGTTCCTGAAGGTGCTGGCTCTCACTGAGGGACAGTTCTGGAAAGTGCTGACACTCATTGGGGTACAGTTCCTGATGTTGCTCAATGTCACTGGGTGACAGTTCCTGAAAGTGCTGACTCTCACTGGGGTACAGTTCCTGAAGGTGCTGACTCTCATTGGGATACAGTTCCTGAAGGTGCTGACTCTCACTGAGGGTCAGTTCCGGAAGGTGCTGAGACTCATTGGGTACAGTTCCTGAAGGTTCTGACTCTCACTGAGGGACAGTTCCTGAAGGTGCTGACTCTCACTGAGGCACAGTTCTGGACGGTGCTGACACTCATTGGGGTAGAGCTCCTGAAGGTGCTCACTCTCACTGGGGCACAGTTCCTGAACACCCTGACTCTGAATGTGGTACAGTTGCTGACCACCCAGACTCTGACTGGGGGACAGTTCCGCAAAGTTCTGACTCGCACTGGGGGAGAGTTCCTTAAGGTGCTGACTCTCACTGAAGTACAGTTCCTGAAGGTGCTGACACTCACTGGGGTACAGTTGCTGAAGGTGCTGACTTTCACTGGGAGACAGTTCCTGAAGGTGCTGACTCTCACTGGAAGACTGTTCCTGAAGGTGCTGACTCTCACTGGGTGACAGTACCTGAAGGTGCTGACTCTCACTGAGGGACAGGTCCTGAAGGTGCTGACTCTCACTGAGGGAAAGGTCCTGAAGGTGCTGACTCTCACTGAGGGACAGTTCCTGAAGGTGCTGACACTCATTGGCGTACAGTTACTGAAGGTGCTGACCCTCACTGATGGACAGTTCCAGAAGGTGCTGACTCTCACTGGGTGACAGATGCTGAAGGTGCTGACTCTCACTGAGGGTCAGTTCCGGAAGGTGCTGACTCTCATTGGGGTACAGTTCCTGAAGTTGCTGACTCTCATTGGGATACAGTTCCTGAAGGTGCTGACTCTCACTGAGGGTCAGTTCCGGAACGTGCAGACACTCATTGGGTACAGTTCCTGAAGGTGCTGACTCTCATTTGGGTCCAGTTACTGAAGGTGCTGACTCTCACTGAGGGACAGTTCCTGAAGGTGCTGACACTCACTGAGGGACAGTTCCTGAAGGTGCTGACTCTCACGGAGGGACAGGTCCTGAACTTGCTGACTCTCACTGAGGGACAGGAACTGAAGGTGCTTACTCTCACTGAGGGACAGGTCCTGAAGGTGCTGACTCTCACTGAGGGACAGTTCCTGAAGGTGCTGACACTCATTGGGGTACAGTTCCTGAAGGTACTGACTCTCACTGAGGGACAGTTCCTGAAGGTGCTGACTCTCACTGGGTGACAGATCCTGAAGGTCCTGACTCTCACTGAGGATCAGTTCAGGAAGGTGCTGACTCTCATTGGGGTACAGTTCCTGAAGGTGCTGACTCTCATTGGGATACAGTTCCTGAAGGTGCTGTCTCTCACTGAGGGACAGTTCCTGAAGGTGCTGACTCTCATTGAAGGACTGTTCCTGAAGGTGCTGGCTCTCACTGAGGGACAGTTCTGGAAAGTGCTGACACTCATTGGGGTACAGTTCCTGAAGTTGCTCAATGTCACTGGGTGACAGTTCCTGAAAGTGCTGACTCTCACTGGGGTACAGTTCCTGAAGGTGCTGACTCTCACTGCCGGACAGTTCCTGAAGGTACTGATTCTCACAGGGGTACAGTTACTGAAGGTGCTGACTTTCACTGGGAGACGGTTCCTGAAAGTGCTGACTCTCACTGGGAGACAGTTCCTGAAGGTGCTGACTCTCACTGGGTGACAGTTCCTGAAGGTGCTGACTCTCACTGAGGGACAGGTCCTGAAGGTGCTGACTCTCACTGAGGGACAGGTCCTGAAGGTACTGACACTCATTGGGTTACAGTTCCGGAAGGTGCTGACCCTCACTGATGGACAGTTCCAGAAGGTGCTGACTCTCAATGGGTGACAGATCCTGAAGGTGCTGACTCTCACTGAGGGTAAGTTCCGGAAGGTGCTGACTCTCATTGGGGTACAGTTCTTGAAGGTTCTGACTCTCATTGGGATACAGTTCCTGGAGGTGCTGACTCTCACTGAGGGTCAGTTCCTGAAGGTGCTGACTCTCACTGAGGGACAGTTCCTGAAGGTGCTGACTCTCACTGGGATACAGTTGCTGAAGGTGCTGACTTTCACTGGGAGACAGTTCCTGAAAGTGCTGACTCTCTCTGGGAGACAGTTCCTGAAGGTGCTTACTCTCACTGGGTGACAGTTCCTGAAGGCGCTGACTCTCACTGAGGGACAGGTCCTGAATGTGCTGACTCTCACTGAGGGACAGGTCCTGAAGGTGCTGACTCTCACTGAGGGACAGCTCCTGAACCTACTGACACTCATTGGGGTACAGTTCCTGAAGGTGCTGACTCTCAATGGGTGACAGATCCTGAAGGTGCTGACTCTCACTGAGGGTAAGTTCCGGAAGGTGCTGACTCTCATTGGGGTACAGTTCCTGAAGGTGCTGACTCTCACTGAGGGACAGGTCCTGAAGGTGCTGACTATCACTGAGGGTCATTTCCGGAATGTGCAGACACTCATTGGGTACAGTTCCTGAAGGTGCTGACTCTCATTGGTGTCCAGTTCCTGAAGGTGCTGACTCTCACTGAGGGACAGTTCCTGAAGGTGCTGACTCTCACTGAGGGACAGTTCCTGAAGGTGCTTACTCTCACTGAGGGACAGGTCCTGAATGTGCTGACTCTCACTGAGGGACAGGTCCTGAAGGTGCTTACTCTCACTGAGGGACTGGTCCTGAAGGTGCTGACTCTCACTGAGGGACAGTTCCTGAAGGTGCTGACACTCACTGGGTGAACGATCCTGAAGGTCCTGACTCTCACTGAGGATCAGTTCCGGAAGGTGCTGACTCTCATTGTGGTACAGTTCCTGAAGGTGCTGACTCTCACTGAGGGTCAGTTCCGGAAGGTGCTGAGACTCATTGGGTACAGTTCCTGAAGGTGCTGACTCTCACTGAGGGACAGTTCCTGAAGGTGCTGTCTCTCACTGAGGGACAGTTCCTGAAGGTGCTGGCTCACACTGAGGGACAGTTCTGGAAAGTGCTGACACTAATTGGGGTACAGTTCCTGAAGTTGCTCAATGTCACTGGGGGACAGTTCCTGAAGGTGCTGACTCTCACTGAGGGACAGTTCCTGAAGGTGCTGATTCTCACTGGGGTACAGTTACTGAAGGTGCTGACTTTCAATGGGAGACAGTTCCTGAAAGTGCTGACTCTCACAGGGAGACAGTTCCTGAAGGTGCTGACTATCACTGGATGACAGTTCCTGAAGGTGCTGACTCTCACTGAGGGACAGGTCCTGAAGGTGCTGACTCTCACTGAGGGACAGTTCCTGAAGGTACTGACACTCATTGGGGTACAGTTCCGGAATGTGCTGACCCTCACTGATGGACAGTTCCAGAAGGTACTGACTCTCAATGGGTGACAGATCCTGAAGGTGCTGACTCTCACTGAGGGTAAGTTCCGGAAGGTGCTGACTCTCATTGGGGTACAGTTCTTGAAGGTTCTGACTCTCATTGGGATACAGTTCCTGAAGGTGCTGACTCTCACTGAGGGACAGTTCCTGAAGGTGCTGACTCTCACTGAGGGACAGTTCCTGAAGGTGCTGACTCTCACTGAGGGACAGTTCCTGAAGCTGCTGACTCTCATTGAAGGACTGTTCCTGAAGGTGCTGGCTCTCACTAAGGGACAGTTCTGGAAATTGCTGACACTCATTGGGTTACAGTTCCTGAAGTTGCTCAATGTCACTGGGTGACAGTTCCTGAAAGTGCTGACTCTCACTGGGGTACAGTTCCTGAAGTTGCTGACTCTCACTGAGGGACAGTTCCTGAAGGTGCTGACTCTCACTGGGGTACAGTTGCTGAAGGTGCTGACTTTCACTGGGAGACAGTTCCTGAAAGTGCTGACTCTCACTGGGAGACAGTTCCTGAAGGTGCTTACTCTCACTGGGTGACAGTTCCTGAAGGTGCTGACTCTCACTGAGGGACAGGTCCTGAATGTGCTGACTCTCACTGAGGGACAGGTCCTGAAGGTGCTGACTCTCACTGAGGGACAGTTCCTGAACGTACTGACACTCATTGGGGTACAGTTCCTGAAGGTGCTGACCCTCACTGATGGACAGTTCCAGAAGGTGCTGACTCTCAATGGGTGACAGATCCTGAAGGTGCTGACTCTCACTGAGGGTAAGTTCCGGAAGGTGCTGACTCTCATTGGGGTACAGTTGCTGAAGTTGCTGACTCTCATTGGGATACAGTTCCTGAAGGTGCTGACTCTCACTGAGGGTCATTTCCGGAAGGTGCAGACACTCATTGGGTACAGTTCCTGAAGGTGATGACTTTCATTGGTGTCCAGTTCCTGAAGGTGCTGACTCTCACTGAGGGACAGTTCCTGAAGGTGCTGACTCTCACTGAGGGACAGTTCCTGAAGGTGCTTACTCTCACTGAGGGACAGGTCCTGAATGTGCTGACTCTCACTGAGGGACAGGTCCTGAAGGTGCTTACTCTCACTGAGGGACAGGTCCTGAAGGTGCTGACACTCACTGAGGGACAGTTCCTGAAGGTGCTGACACTCATTGGGGTACAATTCCTGAAGGTGTTGACTCTCACTGAGGGACAGTTCCTGAAGGTGCTGACTCTCACTGGGTGACAGATCCTGAAGGTCCTGACTCTCACTGAGGATCAGTTCCGGAAGGTGCTGACTCTCATTGGGGTACAGTTCCTGAAGGTGCTGACTCTCATTGGGATACAGTTCCTGAAGGTGCTGACTCTCACTGAGGGTCAGTTCCGGAAGGTGCTGAGACTCATAGGGTACAGTTCCTGAAGGTGCTGACTCTCACTGAGGGACAGTTTCTGAAGCTGCTGTCTCTCACTGAGGGACAGTTCCTGAAGGTGCTGACTCTCACTGAAGGACAGTTCCTGAAGGTGCTGGCTCTCACTGGGGGACAGTTCCTGAAGGTGCTGACTCTCATTGGGGTACAGTTGCTGAAGTTGCTGACTCTCATTGGGATACAGTTCCTGAAGGTGCTGACTCTCACTGAGGGTCATTTCCGGAAGGTGCAGACACTCATTGGGTACAGTTCCTGAAGGTGCTGACTCTCATTGGTGTCCAGTTCCTGAAGGTGCTGACTCTCACTGAGGGACAGGTCCGGAAGGTGCTTACTCTCACTGAGGGACTGGTCCTGAAGGTGCTGACTCTCACTGAGGGACAGTTCCTGAAGGTGCTGACACTCACTGGGTGAACGATCCTGAAGGTCCTGACTCTCACTGAGGATCAGTTCCGGAAGGTGCTGACTCTCATTGTGGTACAGTTCCTGAAGGTGCTGACTCTCACTGAGGGTCAGTTCCGGAAGGTGCTGAGACTCATTGGGTACAGTTCCTGAAGGTGCTGACTCTCACTGAGGGACAGTTCCTGAAGGTGCTGTCTCTCACTGAGGGACAGTTCCTGAAGGTGCTGGCTCTCACTGAGGGACAGTTCTGGAAAGTGCTGACACTAATTGGGGTACAGTTCCTGAAGTTGCTCAATGTCACTGGGGGACAGTTCCTGAAGGGGCTGACTCTCACTGAGGGACAGTTCCTGAAGGTGCTGATTCTCACTGGGGTACAGTTACTGAAGGTGCTGACTTTCACTGGGAGACAGTTCCTGAAAGTGCTGACTCTCACAGGGAGACAGTTCCTGAAGGTGCTGACTATCACTGGATGACAGTTCCTGAAGGTGCTGACTCTCACTGAGGGACAGGTCCTGAAGGTGCTGACTCTCACTGAGGGACAGTTCCTGAAGGTACTGACACTCATTGGGGTACAGTTCCGGAATGTGCTGACCCTCACTGATGGACAGTTCCAGAAGGTACTGACTCTCAATGGGTGACAGATCCTGAAGGTGCTGACTCTCACTGAGGGTAAGTTCCGGAAGGTGCTGACTCTCATTGGGGTACAGTTCTTGAAGGTTCTGACTCTCATTGGGATACAGTTCCTGAAGGTGCTGACTCTCACTGAGGGACAGTTCCTGAAGGTGCTGACTCTCACTGAGGGACAGTTCCTGAAGGTGCTGACTCTCACTGAGGGACAGTTCCTGAAGGTGCTGACTCTCATTGAAGGACTGTTCCTGAAGGTGCTGGCTCTCACTAAGGGACAGTTCTGGAAATTGCTGACACTCATTGGGTTACAGTTCCTGAAGTTGCTCAATGTCACTGGGTGACAGTTCCTGAAAGTGCTGACTCTCACTGGGGTACAGTTCCTGAAGTTGCTGACTCTCACTGAGGGACAGTTCCTGAAGGTGCTGACTCTCACTGGGGTACAGTTGCTGAAGCTGCTGACTTTCACTGGGAGACAGTTCCTGAAAGTGCTGACTCTCACTGGGAGACAGTTCCTGAAGGTGCTTACTCTCACTGGGTGACAGTTCCTGAAGGTGCTGACTCTCACTGAGGGACAGGTCCTGAATGTGCTGACTCTCACTGAGGGACAGGTCCTGAAGGTGCTGACTCTCACTGAGGGACAGTTCCTGAACGTACTGACACTCATTGGGGTACAGTTCCTGAAGGTGCTGATCCTCACTGATGGACAGTTCCAGAAGGTGCTGACTCTCAATGGGTGACAGATCCTGAAGGTGCTGACTCTCACTGAGGGTAAGTTCCGGAAGGTGCTGACTCTCATTGGGGTACAGTTGCTGAAGTTGCTGACTCTCATTGGGATACAGTTCCTGAAGGTGCTGACTCTCACTGAGGGTCATTTCCGGAAGGTGCAGACACTCATTGGGTACAGTTCCTGAAGGTGATGACTTTCATTGGTGTCCAGTTCCTGAAGGTGCTGACTCTCACTGAGGGACAGTTCCTGAAGGTGCTGACTCTCACTGAGGGACAGTTCCTGAAGGTGCTTACTCTCACTGAGGGACAGGTCCTGAATGTGCTGACTCTCACTGAGGGACAGGTCCTGAAGGTGCTTACTCTCACTGAGGGACAGGTCCTGAAGGTGCTGACACTCACTGAGGGACAGTTCCTGAAGGTGCTGACACTCATTGGGGTACAATTCCTGAAGGTGTTGACTCTCACTGAGGGACAGTTCCTGAAGGTGCTGACTCTCACTGGGTGACAGATCCTGAAGGTCCTGACTCTCACTGAGGATCAGTTCCGGAAGGTGCTGACTCTCATTGGGGTACAGTTCCTGAAGGTGCTGACTCTCATTGGGATACAGTTCCTGAAGGTGCTGACTCTCACTGAGGGTCAGTTCCGGAAGGTGCTGAGACTCATAGGGTACAGTTCCTGAAGGTGCTGACTCTCACTGAGGGACAGTTTCTGAAGCTGCTGTCTCTCACTGAGGGACAGTTCCTGAAGGTGCTGACTCTCACTGAAGGACAGTTCCTGAAGGTGCTGGCTCTCACTGGGGGACAGTTCCTGAAGGTGCTGACTCTCATTGGGGTACAGTTGCTGAAGTTGCTGACTCTCATTGGGATACAGTTCCTGAAGGTGCTGACTCTCACTGAGGGTCATTTCCGGAAGGTGCAGACACTCATTGGGTACAGTTCCTGAAGGTGCTGACTCTCATTGGTGTCCAGTTCCTGAAGGTGCTGACTCTCACTGAGGGACAGGTCCGGAAGGTGCTTACTCTCACTGAGGGACTGGTCCTGAAGGTGCTGACTCTCACTGAGGGACAGTTCCTGAAGGTGCTGTCTCTCACTGAGGGACAGTTCCTGAAGGTGCTGACTCTCATTGAAGGACTGTTCCTGAAGGTGCTGGCTCTCACTGAGGGACAGTTCTGGAAAGTGCTGACACTCATTGGGGTACAGTTCCTGATGTTGCTCAATGTCACTGGGTGACAGTTCCTGAAAGTGCTGACTCTCACTGGGGTACAGTTCCTGAAGGTGCTGACTCTCATTGGGATACAGTTCCTGAAGGTGCTGACTCTCACTGAGGGTCAGTTCCGGAAGGTGCTGAGACTCATTGGGTACAGTTCCTGAAGGTGCTGACTCTCACTGAGGGACAGTTACTGAAGGTGCTGACTCTCACTGAGGCACAGTTCTGGACGGTGCTGACACTCATTGGGGTAGAGCTCCTGAAGGTGCTCACTCTCACTGGGGCACAGTTCCTGAACACCCTGACTCTGACTGTAGTACAGTTGCTGACCACCCTGACTCTGACTGGGGGACAGTTCCGCAAAGTTCTGACTCGCACTGGGGGAGAGTTCCTTAAGGTGCTGACTCTCACTGAAGTACAGTTCCTGAAGGTGCTGACACTCACTGGGGTACAGTTGCTGAAGGTGCTGACTTTCACTGGGAGACAGTTCCTGAAGGTGCTGACTCTCACTGGAAGACTGTTCCTGAAGGTGCTGACTCTCACTGGGTGACAGTACCTGAAGGTGCTGACTCTCACTGAGGGACAGGTCCTGAAGGTGCTGACTCTCACTGAGGGAAAGGTCCTGAAGGTGCTGACTCTCACTGAGGGACAGTTCCTGAAGGTGCTGACACTCATTGGCGTACAGTTACTGAAGGTGCTGACCCTCACTGATGGACAGTTCCAGAAGGTGCTGACTCTCACTGGGTGACAGATCCTGAAGGTGCTGACTCTCACTGAGGGTCAGTTCCGGAAGGTGCTGACTCTCATTGGGGTACAGTTCCTGAAGTTGCTGACTCTCATTGAGATACAGTTCCTGAAGGTGCTGACTCTCACTGAGGGTCAGTTCCGGAAGGTGCAGACACTCATTGGGTACAGTTCCTGAAGGTGCTGACTCTCATTGGGGTCCAGTTCCTGAAGGTGCTGACTCTCACTGAGGGACAGTTCCTGAAGGTGCTGACACTCACTGAGGGACAGTTCCTGAAGGTGCTGACTCTCACTGAGGGACAGGTCCTGAACGTGCTGACTCTCACTGAGGGACAGGAACTGAAGGTGCTTACTCTCACTGAGGGACAGGTCCTGAAGGTGCTGACTCTCACTGAGGGACAGTTCCTGAAGGTGCTGACACTCATTGGGGTACAGTTCCTGAAGGTACTGACTCTCACTGAGGGACAGTTCCTGAAGGTGCTGACTCTCACTGGGTGACAGATCCTGAAGGTCCTGACTCTCACTGAGGATCAGTTCAGGAAGGTGCTGACTCTCATTGGGGTACAGTTCCTGAAGTTGCTGACTCTCATTGGGATACAGTTCCTGAAGGTGCTGTCTCTCACTGAGGGACAGTTCCTGAAGGTGCTGACTCTCGTTGAAGGACTGTTCCTGAAGGTGCTGGCTCTCACTGAGGGACAGTTCTGGAAAGTGCTGACTCTCATTGGGGTACAGTTCCTGAAGTTGCTCAATGTCACTGGGTGACAGTTCCTGAAAGTGCTGACTCTCACTGGGGTACAGTTCCTGAAGGTGCTGACTCTCACTGCCGGACAGTTCCTGAAGGTGCTGATTCTCACAGGGGTACAGTTACTGAAGGTGCTGACATTCACTGGGAGACAGTTCCTGAAAGTGCTGACTCTCACTGGGAGACAGTTCCTGAAGGTGCTGACTCTCACTGGGTGTCAGTTCCTGAAGGTGCTGACTCTCACTGAGGGACAGGTCCTGAAGGTGCTGACTCTCACTGAGGGACAGGTCCTGAAGGTACTGACACTCATTGGGTTACAGTTCCGGAAGGTACTGACCCTCACTGATGGACAGTTCCAGAAGGTGCTGACTCTCACTGAGGGTAAGTTCCGGAAGGTGCTGACTCTCATTGGGGTACAGTTCTTGAAGGTTCTGACTCTCATTGGGATACAGTTCCTGGAGGTGCTGACTCTCACTGAGGGTCAGTTCCTGAAGGTGCTGACTCTCACTGAGGGACAGTTCCTGAAGGTGCTGACTCTCACTGGGGTACAGTTGCTGAAGGTGCTGACTTTCACTGGGAGACAGTTCCTGAAAGTGCTGACTCTCTCTGGGAGACAGTTCCTGAAGGTGCTTACTCTCACTGGGTGACAGTTCCTGAAGGCGCTGACTCTCACTGAGGGACAGGTCCTGAATGTGCTGACTCTCACTGAGGGACAGGTCCTGAAGGTGCTGACTCTCACTGAGGGACAGTTCCTGAACCTACTGACACTCATTGGGGTACAGTTCCTGAAGGTGCTGACTCTCAATGGGTGACAGATCCTGAAGGTGCTGACTCTCACTGAGGGTAAGTTCCGGAAGGTGCTGACTCTCATTGGGGTACAGTTCCTGAAGGTGCTGACTCTCACTGAGGGACAGGTCCTGAAGGTGCTGACTCTCACTGAGGGTCATTTCCGGAATGTGCAGACACTCATTGGGTACAGTTCCTGAAGGTGCTGACTCTCATTGGTGTCCAGTTCCTGAAGGTGCTGACTCTCACTGAGGGACAGTTCCTGAAGGTGCTGACTCTCACTGAGGGACAGTTCCTGAAGGTGCTTACTCTCACTGAGGGACAGGTCCTGAATGTGCTGACTCTCACTGAGGGACAGGTCCTGAAGGTGCTTACTCTCACTGAGGGACTGGTCCTGAAGGTGCTGACTCTCACTGAGGGACAGTTCCTGAAGGTGCTGACACTCACTGGGTGAACGATCCTGAAGGTCCTGACTCTCACTGAGGATCAGTTCCGGAAGGTGCTGACTCTCATTGTGGTACAGTTCCTGAAGGTGCTGACTCTCACTGAGGGTCAGTTCCGGAAGGTGCTGAGACTCATTGGGTACAGTTCCTGAAGGTGCTGACTCTCACTGAGGGTCATTTCCGGAAGGTGCAGACACTCATTGGGTACAGTTCCTGAAGGTGCTGACTCTCATTGGTGTCCAGTTCCTGAAGGTGCTGACTCTCACTGAGGGACAGGTCCGGAAGGTGCTTACTCTCACTGAGGGACTGGTCCTGAAGGTGCTGACTCTCACTGAGGGACAGTTCCTGAAGGTGCTGTCTCTCACTGAGGGACAGTTCCTGAAGGTGCTGACTCTCATTGAAGGACTGTTCCTGAAGGTGCTGGCTCTCACTGAGGGACAGTTCTGGAAAGTGCTGACACTCATTGGGGTACAGTTCCTGATGTTGCTCAATGTCACTGGGTGACAGTTCCTGAAAGTGCTGACTCTCACTGGGGTACAGTTCCTGAAGGTGCTGACTCTCATTGGGATACAGTTCCTGAAGGTGCTGACTCTCACTGAGTGTCAGTTCCGGAAGGTGCTGAGACTCATTGGGTACAGTTCCTGAAGGTGCTGACTCTCACTGAGGGACAGTTACTGAAGGTGCTGACTCTCACTGAGGCACAGTTCTGGACGGTGCTGACACTCATTGGGGTAGAGCTCCTGAAGGTGCTCACTCTCACTGGGGCACAGTTCCTGAACACCCTGACTCTGACTGTAGTACAGTTGCTGACCACCCTGACTCTGACTGGGGGACAGTTCCGCAAAGTTCTGACTCGCACTGGGGGAGAGTTCCTTAAGGTGCTGACTCTCACTGAAGTACAGTTCCTGAAGGTGCTGACACTCACTGGGGTACAGTTGCTGAAGGTGCTGACTTTCACTGGGAGACAGTTCCTGAAGGTGCTGACTCTCACTGGAAGACTGTTCCTGAAGGTGCTGACTCTCACTGGGTGACAGTACCTGAAGGTGCTGACTCTCACTGAGGGACAGGTCCTGAAGGTGCTGACTCTCACTGAGGGAAAGGTCCTGAAGGTGCTGACTCTCACTGAGGGACAGTTCCTGAAGGTGCTGACACTCATTGGCGTACAGTTACTGAAGGTGCTGACCCTCACTGATGGACAGTTCCAGAAGGTGCTGACTCTCACTGGGTGACAGATCCTGAAGGTGCTGACTCTCACTGAGGGTCAGTTCCGGAAGGTGCTGACTCTCATTGGGGTACAGTTCCTGAAGTTGCTGACTCTCATTGGGATACAGTTCCTGAAGGTGCTGACTCTCACTGAGGGTCAGTTCCGGAAGGTGCAGACACTCATTGGGTACAGTTCCTGAAGGTGCTGACTCTCATTGGGGTCCAGTTCCTGAAGGTGCTGACTCTCACTGAGGGACAGTTCCTGAAGGTGCTGACACTCACTGAGGGACAGTTCCTGAAGGTGCTGACTCTCACTGAGGGACAGGTCCTGAACGTGCTGACTCTCACTGAGGGACAGGAACTGAAGGTGCTTACTCTCACTGAGGGACAGGTCCTGAAGGTGCTGACTCTCACTGAGGGACAGTTCCTGAAGGTGCTGACACTCATTGGGGTACAGTTCCTGAAGGTGCTGACTCTCACTGAGGGACAGTTCCTGAAGGTGCTGACTCTCACTGGGTGACAGATCCTGAAGGTCCTGACTCTCACTGAGGATCAGTTCAGGAAGGTGCTGACTCTCATTGGGGTACAGTTCCTGAAGGTGCTGACTCTCATTGGGATACAGTTCCTGAAGGTGCTGACTCTCACTGAGGGACAGTTCCTGAAGGTGCTGACTCTCATTGAAGGACTGTTCCTGAAGGTGCTGGCTCTCACTGAGGGACAGTTCTGGAAAGTGCTGACACTCATTGGGGTACAGTTCCTGAAGTTGCTCAATGTCACTGGGTGACAGTTCCTGAAAGTGCTGACTCTCACTGGGGTACAGTTCCTGAAGGTGCTGACTCTCACTGCCGGACAGTTCCTGAAGGTGCTGATTCTCACAGGGGTACAGTTACTGAAGGTGCTGACATTCACTGGGAGACAGTTCCTGAAAGTGCTGACTCTCACTGGGAGACAGTTCCTGAAGGTGCTGACTCTCACTGGGTGTCAGTTCCTGAAGGTGCTGACTCTCACTGAGGGACAGGTCCTGAAGGTGCTGACTCTCACTGAGGGACAGGTCCTGAAGGTACTGACACTCATTGGGTTACAGTTCCGGAAGGTGCTGACCCTCACTGATGGACAGTTCCAGAAGGTGCTGACTCTCACTGAGGGTAAGTTCCGGAAGGTGCTGACTCTCATTGGGGTACAGTTCTTGAAGGTTCTGACTCTCATTGGGATACAGTTCCTGGAGGTGCTGACTCTCACTGAGGGTCAGTTCCTGAAGGTGCTGACTCTCACTGAGGGACAGTTCCTGAAGGTGCTGACTCTCACTGGGGTACAGTTGCTGAAGGTGCTGACTTTCACTGGGAGACAGTTCCTGAAAGTGCTGACTCTCTCTGGGAGACAGTTCCTGAAGGTGCTTACTCTCACTGGGTGACAGTTCCTGAAGGCGCTGACTCTCACTGAGGGACAGGTCCTGAATGTGCTGACTCTCACTGAGGGACAGGTCCTGAAGGTGCTGACTCTCACTGAGGGACAGTTCCTGAACCTACTGACACTCATTGGGGTACAGTTCCTGAAGGTGCTGACTCTCAATGGGTGACAGATCCTGAAGGTGCTGACTCTCACTGAGGGTAAGTTCCGGAAGGTGCTGACTCTCATTGGGGTACAGTTCCTGAAGGTGCTGACTCTCACTGAGGGACAGGTCCTGAAGGTGCTGACTCTCACTGAGGGTCATTTCCGGAATGTGCAGACACTCATTGGGTACAGTTCCTGAAGGTGCTGACTCTCATTGGTGTCCAGTTCCTGAAGGTGCTGACTCTCACTGAGGGACAGTTCCTGAAGGTGCTGACTCTCACTGAGGGACAGTTCCTGAAGGTGCTTACTCTCACTGAGGGACAGGTCCTGAATGTGCTGACTCTCACTGAGGGACAGGTCCTGAAGGTGCTTACTCTCACTGAGGGACTGGTCCTGAAGGTGCTGACTCTCACTGAGGGACAGTTCCTGAAGGTGCTGACACTCACTGGGTGAACGATCCTGAAGGTCCTGACTCTCACTGAGGATCAGTTCCGGAAGGTGCTGACTCTCATTGTGGTACAGTTCCTGAAGGTGCTGACTCTCACTGAGGGTCAGTTCCGGAAGGTGCTGAGACTCATTGGGTACAGTTCCTGAAGGTGCTGACTCTCACTGAGGGACAGTTCCTGAAGGTGCTGTCTCTCACTGAGGGACAGTTCCTGAAGGTGCTGGCTCTCACTGAGGGACAGTTCTGGAAAGTGCTGACACTCATTGGGGTACAGTTCCTGAAGTTGCTCAATGTCACTGGGGTACAGTTCCTGAAGGTGCTGACTCTCACTGAGGGACAGTTCCTGAAGGTGCTGATTCTCACTGGGGTAAAGTTACTGAAGGTGCTGACTTTCACTGGGAGACAGTTCCTGAAAGTGCTGACTCTCACAGGGAGACAGTTCCTGAAGGTGCTGACTATCACTGGATGACAGTTCCTGAAGGTGCTGACTCTCACTGAGGGACTGGTCCTGAAGGTGCTGACTCTCACTGAGGGACAGTTCCTGAAGGTACTGACACTCATTGGGGTACAGTTCCGGAATGTGCTGACCCTCACTGATGGACAGTTCCAGAAGGTACTGACTCTCAATGGGTGACAGATCCTGAAGGTGCTGACTCTCACTGAGGGACAGTTCCTGAAGGTGCTGACTCTCACTGAGGGACAGTTCCTGAAGGTGCTTACTCTCACTGAGGGACAGGTCCTGAATGTGCTGACTCTCACTGAGGGACAGGTCCTGAAGGTGCTTACTCTCACTGAGGGACAGGTCCTGAAGGTGCTGACACTCACTGAGGGACAGTTCCTGAAGGTGCTGACACTCATTGGGGTACAATTCCTGAAGGTGTTGACTCTCACTGAGGGACAGTTCCTGAAGGTGCTGACTCTCACTGGGTGACAGATCCTGAAGGTCCTGACTCTCACTGAGGATCAGTTCCGGAAGGTGCTGACTCTCATTGGGGTACAGTTCCTGAAGGTGCTGACTCTCATTGGGATACAGTTCCTGAAGGTGCTGACTCTCACTGAGGGTCAGTTCCGGAAGGTGCTGAGACTCATAGGGTACAGTTCCTGAAGGTGCTGACTCTCACTGAGGGACAGTTTCTGAAGGTGCTGTCTCTCACTGAGGGACAGTTCCTGAAGGTGCTGACTCTCACTGAAGGACAGTTCCTGAAGGTGCTGGCTCTCACTGGGGGACAGTTCCTGAAGGTGCTGACTCTCATTGGGGTACAGTTGCTGAAGTTGCTGACTCTCATTGGGATACAGTTCCTGAAGGTGCTGACTCTCACTGAGGGTCATTTCCGGAAGGTGCAGACACTCATTGGGTACAGTTCCTGAAGGTGCTGACTCTCATTGGTGTCCAGTTCCTGAAGGTGCTGACTCTCACTGAGGGACAGGTCCGGAAGGTGCTTACTCTCACTGAGGGACTGGTCCTGAAGGTGCTGACTCTCACTGAGGGACAGTTCCTGAAGGTGCTGTCTCTCACTGAGGGACAGTTCCTGAAGGTGCTGACTCTCATTGAAGGACTGTTCCTGAAGGTGCTGGCTCTCACTGAGGGACAGTTCTGGAAAGTGCTGACACTCATTGGGGTACAGTTCCTGATGTTGCTCAATGTCACTGGGTGACAGTTCCTGAAAGTGCTGACTCTCACTGGGGTACAGTTCCTGAAGGTGCTGACTCTCATTGGGATACAGTTCCTGAAGGTGCTGACTCTCACTGAGTGTCAGTTCCGGAAGGTGCTGAGACTCATTGGGTACAGTTCCTGAAGGTGCTGACTCTCACTGAGGGACAGTTACTGAAGGTGCTGACTCTCACTGAGGCACAGTTCTGGACGGTGCTGACACTCATTGGGGTAGAGCTCCTGAAGGTGCTCACTCTCACTGGGGCACAGTTCCTGAACACCCTGACTCTGACTGTAGTACAGTTGCTGACCACCCTGACTCTGACTGGGGGACAGTTCCGCAAAGTTCTGACTCGCACTGGGGGAGAGTTCCTTAAGGTGCTGACTCTCACTGAAGTACAGTTCCTGAAGGTGCTGACACTCACTGGGGTACAGTTGCTGAAGGTGCTGACTTTCACTGGGAGACAGTTCCTGAAGGTGCTGACTCTCACTGGAAGACTGTTCCTGAAGGTGCTGACTCTCACTGGGTGACAGTACCTGAAGGTGCTGACTCTCACTGAGGGACAGGTCCTGAAGGTGCTGACTCTCACTGAGGGAAAGGTCCTGAAGGTGCTGACTCTCACTGAGGGACAGTTCCTGAAGGTGCTGACACTCATTGGCGTACAGTTACTGAAGGTGCTGACCCTCACTGATGGACAGTTCCAGAAGGTGCTGACTCTCACTGAGGGTCAGTTCCGGAAGGTGCTGACTCTCATTGGGGTACAGTTCCTGAAGTTGCTGACTCTCATTGGGATACAGTTCCTGAAGGTGCTGACTCTCACTGAGGGTCAGTTCCGGAAGGTGCAGACACTCATTGGGTACAGTTCCTGAAGGTGCTGACTCTCATTGGGGTCCAGTTCCTGAAGGTGCTGACTCTCACTGAGGGACAGTTCCTGAAGGTGCTGACTCTCACTGAGGGACAGGTCCTGAACGTGCTGACTCTCACTGAGGGACAGGAACTGAAGGTGCTTACTCTCACTGAGGGACAGGTCCTGAAGGTGCTGACTCTCACTGAGGGACAGTTCCTGAAGGTGCTGACACTCATTGGGGTACAGTTCCTGAAGGTACTGACTCTCACTGAGGGACAGTTCCTGAAGGTGCTGACTCTCACTGGGTGACAGATCCTGAAGGTCCTGACTCTCACTGAGGATCAGTTCAGGAAGGTGCTGACTCTCATTGGGGTACAGTTCCTGAAGGTGCTGACTCTCATTGGGATACAGTTCCTGAAGGTGCTGTCTCTCACTGAGGGACAGTTCCTGAAGGTGCTGACTCTCATTGAAGGACTGTTCCTGAAGGTGCTGGCTCTCACTGAGGGACAGTTCTGGAAAGTGCTGACACTCATTGGGGTACAGTTCCTGAAGTTGCTCAATGTCACTGGGTGACAGTTCCTGAAAGTGCTGACTCTCACTGGGGTACAGTTCCTGAAGGTGCTGACTCTCACTGCCGGACAGTTCCTGAAGGTGCTGATTCTCACAGGGGTACAGTTACTGAAGGTGCTGACTTTCACTGGGAGACAGTTCCTGAAAGTGCTGACTCTCACTGGGAGACAGTTCCTGAAGGTGCTGACTCTCACTGGGTGACAGTTCCTGAAGGTGCTGACTCTCACTGAGGGACAGGTCCTGAAGGTGCTGACTCTCACTGAGGGACAGGTCCTGAAGGTACTGACACTCATTGGGTTACAGTTCCGGAAGGTGCTGACCCTCACTGATGGACAGTTCCAGAAGGTGCTGACTCTCAATGGGTGACAGATCCTGAAGGTGCTGACTCTCACTGAGGGTAAGTTCCGGAAGGTGCTGACTCTCATTGGGGTACAGTTCTTGAAGGTTCTGACTCTCATTGGGATACAGTTCCTGGAGGTGCTGACTCTCACTGAGGGTCAGTTCCTGAAGGTGCTGACTCTCACTGAGGGACAGTTCCTGAAGGTGCTGACTCTCACTGGGGTACAGTTGCTGAAGGTGCTGACTTTCACTGGGAGACAGTTCCTGAAAGTGCTGACTCTCTCTGGGAGACAGTTCCTGAAGGTGCTTACTCTCACTGGGTGACAGTTCCTGAAGGCGCTGACTCTCACTGAGGGACAGGTCCTGAATGTGCTGACTCTCACTGAGGGACAGGTCCTGAAGGTGCTGACTCTCACTGAGGGACAGTTCCTGAACCTACTGACACTCATTGGGGTACAGTTCCTGAAGGTGCTGACTCTCAATGGGTGACAGATCCTGAAGGTGCTGACTCTCACTGAGGGTAAGTTCCGGAAGGTGCTGACTCTCATTGGGGTACAGTTCCTGAAGGTGCTGACTCTCACTGAGGGACAGGTCCTGAAGGTGCTGACTCTCACTGAGGGTCATTTCCGGAATGTGCAGACACTCATTGGGTACAGTTCCTGAAGGTGCTGACTCTCATTGGTGTCCAGTTCCTGAAGGTGCTGACTCTCACTGAGGGACAGTTCCTGAAGGTGCTGACTCTCACTGAGGGACAGTTCCTGAAGGTGCTGACTCTCACTGAGGGACAGGTCCTGAAAGTGCTGACTCTCACTGAGGGACAGGTCCTGAAGGTGCTTACTCTCACTGAGGGACTGGTCCTGAAGGTGCTGACTCTCACTGAGGGACAGTTCCTGAAGGTGCTGACACTCACTGGGTGAACGATCCTGAAGGTCCTGACTCTCACTGAGGATCAGTTCCGGAAGGTGCTGACTCTCATTGTGGTACAGTTCCTGAAGGTGCTGACTCTCACTGAGGGTCAGTTCCGGAAGGTGCTGAGACTCATTGGGTACAGTTCCTGAAGGTGCTGACTCTCACTGAGGGACAGTTCCTGAAGGTGCTGTCTCTCACTGAGGGACAGTTCCTGAAGGTGCTGGCTCTCACTGAGGGACAGTTCTGGAAAGTGCTGACACTCATTGGGGTACAGTTCCTGAAGTTGCTCAATGTCACTGGGGTACAGTTCCTGAAGGTGCTGACTCTCACTGAGGGACAGTTCCTGAAGGTGCTGATTCTCACTGGGGTACAGTTACTGAAGGTGCTGACTTTCACTGGGAGACAGTTCCTGAAAGTGCTGACTCTCACAGGGAGACAGTTCCTGAAGGTGCTGACTATCACTGGATGACAGTTCCTGAAGGTGCTGACTCTCACTGAGGGACTGGTCCTGAAGGTGCTGACTCTCACTGAGGGACAGTTCCTGAAGGTACTGACACTCATTGGGGTACAGTTCCGGAATGTGCTGACCCTCACTGATGGACAGTTCCAGAAGGTACTGACTCTCAATGGGTGACAGATCCTGAAGGTGCTGACTCTCACTGAGGGTAAGTTCCGGAAGGTGCTGACTCTCATTGGGGTACAGTTCTTGAAGGTTCTGACTCTCACTGAGGGACAGGTCCTGAAGGTACTGACACTCATTGGGTTACAGTTCCGGAAGGTGCTGACCCTCACTGATGGACAGTTCCAGAAGGTGCTGATTCTCAATGGGTGACAGATCCTGAAGGTGCTGACTCTCACTGAGGGTAAGTTCCGGAAGGTGCTGACTCTCATTGGGGTACAGTTCTTGAAGGTTCTGACTCTCATTGGGATACAGTTCCTGGAGGTGCTGACTCTCACTGAGGGTCAGTTCCTGAAGGTGCTGACTCTCACTGAGGGACAGTTCCTGAAGGTGCTGACTCTCACTGGGGTACAGTTGCTGAAGGTGCTGACTTTCACTGGGAGACAGTTCCTGAAAGTGCTGATTCTCTCTGGGAGACAGTTCCTGAAGGTGCTTACTCTCACTGGGTGACAGTTCCTGAAGGCGCTGACTCTCACTGAGGGACAGGTCCTGAATGTGCTGACTCTCACTGAGGGACAGGTCCTGAAGGTGCTGACTCTCACTGAGGGACAGTTCCTGAACCTACTGACACTCATTGGGGTACAGTTCCTGAAGGTGCTGACTCTCAATGGGTGACAGATCCTGAAGGTGCTGACTCTCACTGAGGGTAAGTTCCGGAAGGTGCTGACTCTCATTGGGGTACAGTTCTTGAAGGTTCTGACTCTCATTGGGATACAGTTCCTGAAGGTGCTGACTCTCACTGAGGGACAGTTCCTGAAGGTGCTGACTCTCACTGAGGGACAGTTCCTGAAGGTGCTGACTCTCATTGAAGGACTGTTCCTGAAGGTGCTGGCTCTCACTAAGGGACAGTTCTGGAAATTGCTGACACTCATTGGGGTACAGTTCCTGAAGTTGCTCAATGTCACTGGGTGACAGTTCCTGAAAGTGCTGACTCTCACTGGGGTACAGTTCCTGAAGTTGCTGACTCTCACTGAGGGACAGTTCCTGAAGGTGCTGACTCTCACTGGGGTACAGTTGCTGAAGGTGCTGACTTTCACTGGGAGACAGTTCCTGAAGGTGCTTACGCTCACTGGGTGACAGTTCCTGAAGGTGCTTACGCTCACTGGGTGACAGTTCCTGAAGGTGCTGACTCTCACTGAGGGACAGGTCCTGAATGTGCTGACTCTCACTGAGGGACAGGTCCTGAAGGTGCTGACTCTCACTGAGGGACAGTTCCTGAACGTACTGACACTCATTGGGGTACAGTTCCTGAAGGTGCTGACCCTCACTGATGGACAGTTCCAGAAGGTGCTGACTCTCAATGGGTGACAGATCCTGAAGGTGCTGACTCTCACTGAGGGTAAGTTCCGGAAGGTGCTGACTCTCATTGGGGTACAGTTGCTGAAGTTGCTGACTCTCATTGGGATACAGTTCCTGAAGGTGCTGACTCTCACTGAGGCTCATTTCCGGAAGGTGCAGACACTCATTGGGTACAGTTCCTGAAGGTGCTGACTCTCATTGGTGTCCAGTTCCTGAAGGTGCTGACTCTCACTGAGGGACAGTTCCTGAAGGTGCTGACTCTCACTGAGGGACAGTTCCTGAAGGTGCTTACTCTCACTGAGGGACAGGTCCTGAATGTGCTGACTCTCACTGAGGGACAGGTCCTGAAGGTGCTTACTCTCACTGAGGGACAGGTCCTGAAGGTGCTGACTCTCACTGAGGGACAGTTCCTGAAGGTGCTGACACTCATTGGGGTACAATTCCTGAAGGTGTTGACTCTCACTGAGGGACAGTTCCTGAAGGTGCTGACTCTCACTGGGTGACAGATCCTGAAGGTCCTGACTCTCACTGAGGATCAGTTCCGGAAGGTGCTGACTCTCATTGGGGTACAGTTGCTGAAGTTGCTGACTCTCATTGGGATACAGTTCCTGAAGGTGCTGACTCTCACTGAGGGTCATTTCCGGAAGGTGCAGACACTCATTGGGTACAGTTCCTGAAGGTGCTGACTCTCATTGGTGTCCAGTTCCTGAAGGTGCTGACTCTCACTGAGGGACAGGTCCGGAAGGTGCTTACTCTCACTGAGGGACTGGTCCTGAAGGTGCTGACTCTCACTGAGGGACAGTTCCTGAAGGTGCTGTCTCTCACTGAGGGACAGTTCCTGAAGGTGCTGACTCTCATTGAAGGACTGTTCCTGAAGGTGCTGGCTCTCACTGAGGGACAGTTCTGGAAAGTGCTGACACTCATTGGGGTACAGTTCCTGATGTTGCTCAATGTCACTGGGTGACAGTTCCTGAAAGTGCTGACTCTCACTGGGGTACAGTTCCTGAAGGTGCTGACTCTCATTGGGATACAGTTCCTGAAGGTGCTGACTCTCACTGAGTGTCAGTTCCGGAAGGTGCTGAGACTCATTGGGTACAGTTCCTGAAGGTGCTGACTCTCACTGAGGGACAGTTACTGAAGGTGCTGACTCTCACTGAGGCACAGTTCTGGACGGTGCTGACACTCATTGGGGTAGAGCTCCTGAAGGTGCTCACTCTCACTGGGGCACAGTTCCTGAACACCCTGACTCTGACTGTAGTACAGTTGCTGACCACCCTGACTCTGACTGGGGGACAGTTCCGCAAAGTTCTGACTCGCACTGGGGGAGAGTTCCTTAAGGTGCTGACTCTCACTGAAGTACAGTTCCTGAAGGTGCTGACACTCACTGGGGTACAGTTGCTGAAGGTGCTGACTTTCACTGGGAGACAGTTCCTGAAGGTGCTGACTCTCACTGGAAGACTGTTCCTGAAGGTGCTGACTCTCACTGGGTGACAGTACCTGAAGGTGCTGACTCTCACTGAGGGACAGGTCCTGAAGGTGCTGACTCTCACTGAGGGAAAGGTCCTGAAGGTGCTGACTCTCACTGAGGGACAGTTCCTGAAGGTGCTGACACTCATTGGCGTACAGTTACTGAAGGTGCTGACCCTCACTGATGGACAGTTCCAGAAGGTGCTGACTCTCACTGAGGGTCAGTTCCGGAAGGTGCTGACTCTCATTGGGGTACAGTTCCTGAAGTTGCTGACTCTCATTGGGATACAGTTCCTGAAGGTGCTGACTCTCACTGAGGGTCAGTTCCGGAAGGTGCAGACACTCATTGGGTACAGTTCCTGAAGGTGCTGACTCTCATTGGGGTCCAGTTCCTGAAGGTGCTGACTCTCACTGAGGGACAGTTCCTGAAGGTGCTGACTCTCACTGAGGGACAGGTCCTGAACGTGCTGACTCTCACTGAGGGACAGGAACTGAAGGTGCTTACTCTCACTGAGGGACAGGTCCTGAAGGTGCTGACTCTCACTGAGGGACAGTTCCTGAAGGTGCTGACACTCATTGGGGTACAGTTCCTGAAGGTACTGACTCTCACTGAGGGACAGTTCCTGAAGGTGCTGACTCTCACTGGGTGACAGATCCTGAAGGTCCTGACTCTCACTGAGGATCAGTTCAGGAAGGTGCTGACTCTCATTGGGGTACAGTTCCTGAAGGTGCTGACTCTCATTGGGATACAGTTCCTGAAGGTGCTGTCTCTCACTGAGGGACAGTTCCTGAAGGTGCTGACTCTCATTGAAGGACTGTTCCTGAAGGTGCTGGCTCTCACTGAGGGACAGTTCTGGAAAGTGCTGACACTCATTGGGGTACAGTTCCTGAAGTTGCTCAATGTCACTGGGTGACAGTTCCTGAAAGTGCTGACTCTCACTGGGGTACAGTTCCTGAAGGTGCTGACTCTCACTGCCGGACAGTTCCTGAAGGTGCTGATTCTCACAGGGGTACAGTTACTGAAGGTGCTGACTTTCACTGGGAGACAGTTCCTGAAAGTGCTGACTCTCACTGGGAGACAGTTCCTGAAGGTGCTGACTCTCACTGGGTGACAGTTCCTGAAGGTGCTGACTCTCACTGAGGGACAGGTCCTGAAGGTGCTGACTCTCACTGAGGGACAGGTCCTGAAGGTACTGACACTCATTGGGTTACAGTTCCGGAAGGTGCTGACCCTCACTGATGGACAGTTCCAGAAGGTGCTGACTCTCAATGGGTGACAGATCCTGAAGGTGCTGACTCTCACTGAGGGTAAGTTCCGGAAGGTGCTGACTCTCATTGGGGTACAGTTCTTGAAGGTTCTGACTCTCATTGGGATACAGTTCCTGGAGGTGCTGACTCTCACTGAGGGTCAGTTCCTGAAGGTGCTGACTCTCACTGAGGGACAGTTCCTGAAGGTGCTGACTCTCACTGGGGTACAGTTGCTGAAGGTGCTGACTTTCACTGGGAGACAGTTCCTGAAAGTGCTGACTCTCTCTGGGAGACAGTTCCTGAAGGTGCTTACTCTCACTGGGTGACAGTTCCTGAAGGCGCTGACTCTCACTGAGGGACAGGTCCTGAATGTGCTGACTCTCACTGAGGGACAGGTCCTGAAGGTGCTGACTCTCACTGAGGGACAGTTCCTGAACCTACTGACACTCATTGGGGTACAGTTCCTGAAGGTGCTGACTCTCAATGGGTGACAGATCCTGAAGGTGCTGACTCTCACTGAGGGTAAGTTCCGGAAGGTGCTGACTCTCATTGGGGTACAGTTCCTGAAGGTGCTGACTCTCACTGAGGGACAGGTCCTGAAGGTGCTGACTCTCACTGAGGGTCATTTCCGGAATGTGCAGACACTCATTGGGTACAGTTCCTGAAGGTGCTGACTCTCATTGGTGTCCAGTTCCTGAAGGTGCTGACTCTCACTGAGGGACAGTTCCTGAAGGTGCTGACTCTCACTGAGGGACAGTTCCTGAAGGTGCTGACTCTCACTGAGGGACAGGTCCTGAAAGTGCTGACTCTCACTGAGGGACAGGTCCTGAAGGTGCTTACTCTCACTGAGGGACTGGTCCTGAAGGTGCTGACTCTCACTGAGGGACAGTTCCTGAAGGTGCTGACACTCACTGGGTGAACGATCCTGAAGGTCCTGACTCTCACTGAGGATCAGTTCCGGAAGGTGCTGACTCTCATTGTGGTACAGTTCCTGAAGGTGCTGACTCTCACTGAGGGTCAGTTCCGGAAGGTGCTGAGACTCATTGGGTACAGTTCCTGAAGGTGCTGACTCTCACTGAGGGACAGTTCCTGAAGGTGCTGTCTCTCACTGAGGGACAGTTCCTGAAGGTGCTGGCTCTCACTGAGGGACAGTTCTGGAAAGTGCTGACACTCATTGGGGTACAGTTCCTGAAGTTGCTCAATGTCACTGGGGTACAGTTCCTGAAGGTGCTGACTCTCACTGAGGGACAGTTCCTGAAGGTGCTGATTCTCACTGGGGTACAGTTACTGAAGGTGCTGACTTTCACTGGGAGACAGTTCCTGAAAGTGCTGACTCTCACAGGGAGACAGTTCCTGAAGGTGCTGACTATCACTGGATGACAGTTCCTGAAGGTGCTGACTCTCACTGAGGGACTGGTCCTGAAGGTGCTGACTCTCACTGAGGGACAGTTCCTGAAGGTACTGACACTCATTGGGGTACAGTTCCGGAATGTGCTGACCCTCACTGATGGACAGTTCCAGAAGGTACTGACTCTCAATGGGTGACAGATCCTGAAGGTGCTGACTCTCACTGAGGGTAAGTTCCGGAAGGTGCTGACTCTCATTGGGGTACAGTTCTTGAAGGTTCTGACTCTCACTGAGGGACAGGTCCTGAAGGTACTGACACTCATTGGGTTACAGTTCCGGAAGGTGCTGACCCTCACTGATGGACAGTTCCAGAAGGTGCTGATTCTCAATGGGTGACAGATCCTGAAGGTGCTGACTCTCACTGAGGGTAAGTTCCGGAAGGTGCTGACTCTCATTGGGGTACAGTTCTTGAAGGTTCTGACTCTCATTGGGATACAGTTCCTGGAGGTGCTGACTCTCACTGAGGGTCAGTTCCTGAAGGTGCTGACTCTCACTGAGGGACAGTTCCTGAAGGTGCTGACTCTCACTGGGGTACAGTTGCTGAAGGTGCTGACTTTCACTGGGAGACAGTTCCTGAAAGTGCTGATTCTCTCTGGGAGACAGTTCCTGAAGGTGCTTACTCTCACTGGGTGACAGTTCCTGAAGGCGCTGACTCTCACTGAGGGACAGGTCCTGAATGTGCTGACTCTCACTGAGGGACAGGTCCTGAAGGTGCTGACTCTCACTGAGGGACAGTTCCTGAACCTACTGACACTCATTGGGGTACAGTTCCTGAAGGTGCTGACTCTCAATGGGTGACAGATCCTGAAGGTGCTGACTCTCACTGAGGGTAAGTTCCGGAAGGTGCTGACTCTCATTGGGGTACAGTTCTTGAAGGTTCTGACTCTCATTGGGATACAGTTCCTGAAGGTGCTGACTCTCACTGAGGGACAGTTCCTGAAGGTGCTGACTCTCACTGAGGGACAGTTCCTGAAGGTGCTGACTCTCATTGAAGGACTGTTCCTGAAGGTGCTGGCTCTCACTAAGGGACAGTTCTGGAAATTGCTGACACTCATTGGGGTACAGTTCCTGAAGTTGCTCAATGTCACTGGGTGACAGTTCCTGAAAGTGCTGACTCTCACTGGGGTACAGTTCCTGAAGTTGCTGACTCTCACTGAGGGACAGTTCCTGAAGGTGCTGACTCTCACTGGGGTACAGTTGCTGAAGGTGCTGACTTTCACTGGGAGACAGTTCCTGAAGGTGCTTACGCTCACTGGGTGACAGTTCCTGAAGGTGCTTACGCTCACTGGGTGACAGTTCCTGAAGGTGCTGACTCTCACTGAGGGACAGGTCCTGAATGTGCTGACTCTCACTGAGGGACAGGTCCTGAAGGTGCTGACTCTCACTGAGGGACAGTTCCTGAACGTACTGACACTCATTGGGGTACAGTTCCTGAAGGTGCTGACCCTCACTGATGGACAGTTCCAGAAGGTGCTGACTCTCAATGGGTGACAGATCCTGAAGGTGCTGACTCTCACTGAGGGTAAGTTCCGGAAGGTGCTGACTCTCATTGGGGTACAGTTGCTGAAGTTGCTGACTCTCATTGGGATACAGTTCCTGAAGGTGCTGACTCTCACTGAGGGTCATTTCCGGAAGGTGCAGACACTCATTGGGTACAGTTCCTGAAGGTGCTGACTCTCATTGGTGTCCAGTTCCTGAAGGTGCTGACTCTCACTGAGGGACAGTTCCTGAAGGTGCTGACTCTCACTGAGGGACAGTTCCTGAAGGTGCTTACTCTCACTGAGGGACAGGTCCTGAATGTGCTGACTCTCACTGAGGGACAGGTCCTGAAGGTGCTTACTCTCACTGAGGGACAGGTCCTGAAGGTGCTGACTCTCACTGAGGGACAGTTCCTGAAGGTGCTGACACTCATTGGGGTACAATTCCTGAAGGTGTTGACTCTCACTGAGGGACAGTTCCTGAAGGTGCTGACTCTCACTGGGTGACAGATCCTGAAGGTCCTGACTCTCACTGAGGATCAGTTCCGGAAGGTGCTGACTCTCATTGGGGTACAGTTCCTGAAGGTGCTGACTCTCATTGGGATACAGTTCCTGAAGGTGCTGACTCTCACTGAGGGTCAGTTCCGGAAGGTGCTGAGACTCATAGGGTACAGTTCCTGAAGGTGCTGACTCTCACTGAGGGACAGTTTCTGAAGGTGCTGTCTCTCACTGAGGGACAGTTCCTGAAGGTGCTGACTCTCACTGAAGGACAGTTCCTGAAGGTGCTGGCTCTCACTGGGGGACAGTTCCTGAAGGTGCTGACTCTCACTGGGGGACTGTTCCTGAAGGTGCTGACTCTCACTTGCTGACAGTTCCTGAAGGTGCTGTATCTTACTTGTGGACACTTCCTGAAGGTGCTGACACTCACTGGGGTACAGCTCCTGAAGGTGCTGACTCTCACTGGGGGGCAGTTCCTGAGGGTGCTGACTCTCACTGAGGGGCAGTTCCTGAAGGTGCTGTCTCTAACTGGGGTACAGTTCCGGAAGGTTCTGACTCTCACTGGGGTACATTCCAATGTGAATGAAAAATTCCAAGTGGAGGACCATGGTTAACTAAAAATTTTAAAGTATCAAACTTAAAGGAAATTCATATAATTGAGTAAGGATGAATGGCATGTTAAAAGTTTGGACAAAATTTAAAAAACAGCAAAATTGACTAAAAGGTTAATAAGGAGGGAAAGATTTGAGTACAAGTGAAAGATAGCTCGAAATATCAAGACAGATGGTAAGAGCTTCCACAGATATTTGAAAAAGAAACGTTAACAAGATGAACATTGGTCTGATAGAAAGTGAGTCTGCGGAACTAATAATGGACAATAAGGAGATGACAGATGAACTAAACGGGTATTTTGCTTTGGTCTTCACTATAGAGGATACAAGTAACATCCCAGAAATAACTGTAAATCAGGAATTGGAAGGGAGGGAGGAACTCAGGAAAATTGCAATCGCCAGGGAACTGGTGCTGAGCAAATTGTCAGAACTGCGGGTTGACCAATCCCTGAGTCCTGGTGAATTTCATCCTAGGGTCGTAAAAGAAGTGGCTAGTGAGACAGTTGATGCATTGGTTTTAGTTCCACAAATTCACTGGATTCAGGGAACATTCCATTAGATTGGAAAATAGCTAATGTATCTGCTTTATTCAAAAAGAGAGGGGTTCAGAAAACAGGAAGCTATAGGCCAGTTAGCTTACTTTCTATCATAGGGAAAATGTTAGAAGCTATGATTAAAAATATTACAACAGGGCACTTAGATAAATTCAAGATAATAAGGCAGAGTCAACATGGTTTTGTGAAAGGGAAATCATGTTTAACCAATTTATTGGAGTCCTTTGAATAAGTAACATGTGCTGTGTATAAAGGGGAACCAGTGGATGTACTGTACTTAGATTTTCAGAAGGCATTTGATAAGTGGTGCATCAAAGATTATTGCGGAAGGTAAAAGCTTATGGTGTAGGGGGTAACATATTGTCATGGACAGAAGATTAGCTAGCTAACAGGAAACAGAGAGTAGGTATAAATGGGTCATTTCTGGTTGGCAAAATGCAATGTGGTATGCCAGAGGGATCAGTGCTGGAACCTCAACATTTTACAATTTATGTAAATTACCTGGATGGAATGGGTACTAAATTTGCTGATGGCACAAAGATAAGTAGGAAAGTAAATTATGACGAGGACGTAAGGAGGCCACTAAAGGATATAGATAGGTTAGGTAAGTGGGCAAAGATCCGGCAAATGTGGGAAAATGTGAAATTGTCCATTTTGGCAGGAAGAATAAAAAAGAAGCATATTATCTAAATGGTGAGAGAATGCAGAGATCAGAGATGCAGAGGGATCTGAGTGTCCTAGTGCATGAATTGCAAAAGGTTAATATACTGGTACAGCAGGTAATTAGGAAAGCAAATAGAATGCTGTTGTATATTGCAAGGGAAATTGAATGCAAGATTAAGGAAGTTATGGTTCATTATGCAGGGCATAGGTGAGACCACATCTGGAGTACTGTGTACAGTATTGGTCTCCTTATTTAAGGAAGAATGTGAATGAGTTGAAAGCAATTCTGATAATGTTTACTGGACTAATATATGGAATGGGGGTGGGGGGGGGCGCTGTTCTATAAGGAAAGGTGGGCTGGCTATGTTTGTATCTGCAGGAGTTTAGAAAAAATAAGAGGCGACTTGATTGAAACGTAAAAGAACCTGAGAGGACTTAACTAGGTGGATGTGGAGAAGATACTTCTTCTTGTGGGGGGGAATCTAGAACTAGGGGGTCACTGTTTAAAAGTAAGAGGACTCCCATTTAGGACTGAGATGAGGAAAAATTTTTTCTCAGAGTGTCATGAGTCTTTGGAACTCATTTTCAAAAGGCAGTGGAGGCAGAATCTTTAAATATTTTTAAGGCGGAGCTAGATAGATTCTTGATTAACAAGGGGGTGAGAGGCTATCAGGGGGTAGGCAGGAATATGGGGCTGAGGTTACAATCAGATCAGCCACGATCTTATTGAATGGTGGAGCAGGCTCGAAGGGGGTGAGTAGCCCACTCCTGCTCCTAACTCGTATGTTCATATGTTCGTATGTTCCTGAAGGTGCCTACTGTCCCTGGGATACATCAGTTTCTGAAGGTAAAGTGTCCAGTTCTACCAGATGCCACTCACCCTACTGTACCTCATTGGAGTTCCAATTTTTGCGTTTTGCGTGTCAGCAAGATATTTAACCATGTAGTGCGTCACATACCTAACCCTAACCTGTCCACACCCAACAGCCCTAATGTATCTCTGCAGTAATCCTCCTCAACAACCTCATTAACCTAAGGATTCTCTGGCACAGTTTTACCAGGACATACAGAACTACACAACGCAGTACCTCACTGGTCACTACATTTACACACCGGTAGACGAGGGGAGATCATTACTCGCCCTGTCTTGTTTTCAAGATTGGAGTGGGAATTGTGGAGGACGTCTAGTTGAGTGGCTCTGTCTCAGTCTCCGGTCCATTCTGCATGCTGTTACAATCAGGCGAGGGGCGGTAGAACGGGCTCCCCTCTTTTCCCACTCCTCGTTTGACCGTAACAGGTTTCCTTTTAAAAAGGATGTACATGCCAGTTCAGTGAACGTTTAATGTTTATGTGCTGTGACGAAAACACACAGACAGGCCTCCTTTAGATTTTTAATAAACATAAAAGGATAGTATTTATTGTCCTTAACCCAGCCTAATAAAAATTATGGGCCTGAATTTCCTAGTCGGATTCCCAATCCGCTCCTACTTTCTCACCTACTTTTGATTCTATCTCGCCCGACCTTCCCACTCAGGCTGGGTGAGATGTGGGCAGTGCGACTCGTTCCCTGGGCCTAGCATCGAGGGCAGCTCAGTCGGACATAAGAAGGCCACACCCGATTTTTGACGGCACTAGCTGCTGTAAAGCAGTTAAGTAAAAAGCTGGAGCCTTTTTAAAGGCCCATGACAAGCCAGGGAGAAGGTGAGTGGGTAGGATTTTGGGTCGGGTGTTGGGTCGGCTTGTGCCTTGGCAGAGGGTGGGGGGAAATCAGGGCTCTTGGCGGAGTGGGGGGGGGGGGGTGGGGGTGGGGGAGTGAGCAGTAGGCGGGGTTGGTGGTGTGGAGCCTTGGTGAGGGCTTGGGCTGGACCTCGGAGTGTTGGATCAGGTCTTGGGGAGGTTGGGGGAGAGGGTTGGCGTTGGGTCGGGCCGGGCCTCAGGGGTTGGTGGGGGCGGGGAGGGGGTGTGGGGGGGTGGAGTCAGGTTGGATTGCACCTTGAGGGGGGGTGGGAGGAGGTGAAAGTCTGGAGTCAGGCCTGGTTAGTGGGGGGTGGGTGGTGTGAGGGGAATAGTCCCGAAACGGAATCCTGTGGGGGTGGGGCAGGAGAGGTGTTCTGTGGGTGTGGGAATCCCTTGCGGGGGGAATCCCATGGGGATGGGGAGAGCCTGTAAGTGGAGAGATTCCCATTGAGGTTTGGGGGTGGTTGGGGGGGTGGGGGGGGGGGCGCGGTAATCCCATAGGGGTGTCGTTGTGGGTCTGTACAATAGTTACCAGAAGTTAGAAGTGGTTTTAATCCTTCTAACTTTCTCTTGCTATCTTTTGATGTAACACATTCGGCACCGTCTGAAGTTTGCGATTTAAGTAGTATTTTCAAGATGGTTCCCGGTGCAGGTGCAATTGCTCAAAGGGAAGTTTGCACTTCCCAGGAAATTGCAGTGCAAACTTAACCTGGAAACTTCTGGGGGGTGGGGGGGCACTTTGGGAGGTGGTTTGGTGTTAGCAGCGTTCCCCGTCACGTCTTTGGGGTACCCCCCAGTTATACTGCCCTGGAACTCGGAAGTTATGGCTAATAAAAATCCCCCAACTTTCATGCACAGACACATTCGAAGTTCACACACACAAACACACACACACGCCTGTACGTTACAGAATGGTAGAACAGATTAAACATGCTTTTTAGAGTCCAGTGAAGGTTAAAGGTGTATGGGTCTTGTAGACTGCTGACGGGGATGGTTTTAGGCTGATGTTGGTGGTCCCTCTGGATTCAGCGTTGAGACTCTTTAAATATGTTGATGGATAATTGATCTTTTCTTCTGGAGACAGTTGCTGCTGTGGGTTGGTTTCTTTAAAGAATCACTGCCTATGGCCTGTGTATAGTCAAATAAATGACATGGCTCAAACCTACAAGTTGGGTGGGTGGGGAAAAGAGAGAGAGGGTGGCCCACACAGAGGTCTTGCCACTTCGGCAATCTGTGGCCAGGGGAAAACAATTCCTTAAAACACAAAAGAGGATTAGCTGGCTTGTCACGTGACCCTCACTCTCCAACTGACCAGTGACGCGAATATGGTCATGGCCAGTGGATTTCAGGTGTAACATGATTGGATTATGGCTTCTCTCCACCAGAGTTTTAAAAAAATTCTTTCAGGGACATGTGTATCGCTGGCTGGGCCAGCATTTTTATTGCTTATCCCTAATTGTCCTTGAGAAGGTGGTGGTGAGTTACCTTCTTGAACTGCTGCCGTCCATGTCATGTAGGTACACCTGCAGTGCTTTGTCTGAAGTGATTACATCTAATGCTAGTTTCCCACCCAGTTGAGTCTGGATGTCTGTCCAGGTGATGGGGCCTGTTCACATTCTTTAATGGGTTCCTACAGACAGGTGGGCTCCAATAAATGGCTTTGGGATTTCTCATGTGCATTGATGCAAATATTCAGCCACCTTAGAAGCTGCGGCTTCAGGTCACTGGAATGTTGCCCCAATCTCTTTAAATTCCAGTCAGTGGTTTTCAGCCAGTAAATACATACAATCATTTTCGATATAAAGCAAAGCTTCACAACAATAATGACACGTACCAGCTGATATCACTTGTAATAGTTCAGTAAGTGAGGCCAAGCCCACTTTCCCCATCCACAGCATCAGTCTTTTCTAACCTCGCACACTTTGGAGAATGTCAAGATGTCAGAACGAGTGCCCCGAGATGACCTTCACGCTATATTCCATTTGCAGAGCTAATGTGAGGAGGAATGACCCTGAGAGCATAATAAGAGAGGCAGAGCCACGGGCTTGCCTAGACTTCATTGCTGTCCTCAATCTGTTGGGAAGTAGGTGACCAGCTGGAGACCTGGGGAGATGGTGGGGGGAGTGACAGTAACAGCAAATGAGGTCACACCCAAAGCTGGGCAGAATTTGAAATGCTGATCGATTTCCAATTGCAGAGAAGGCAAAGAGAAATGGGAATAACTACCCTGGGAGTGTTTGATGGGGACAGTGTAGAGGGAGCTTTACTCTGTATCTAACCCCGTGCTGTACCTGTCCTGGGAGTGTTTGATGGGGACAGTGTAGAGGGAGCTTTACTCTGTATCTAACCCCATGCTGTATCTGCCCTGTGAGTGTTTGATGGGGACAGTGTAGAGGGAGCTTTACTCTGTATCTAACCCCGTGCTGTACGTGTCCTGGGAGTGTTTGATGGGGACAGTCTAGAGGGAGATTTACTCTGTATCTAACCCCGTGCTGTACCTGTCCTGGGAGTGTTTGATGGGGACAGTGTAGAGGGAGCTTTACTCTGTATCTAACCCCGTGCTGTACCTGTCCTGGGAGTGTTTGATGGGGACAGTCTAGAGGGAGATTTACTCTGTATCTAACCCCGTGCTGTACCTGGCCTGGGAGTGTTTGCTTGGGACAGTGTAGTAGGAGATTTACCCTTTATCTCACCCCGTGCTGTACCTGTCCTGGGAGTGTTTGATGGGGACAGTGTAGAGGGAGCTTTACTCTTTATCTAACCCTGTGCTACCTTGGGAGTGTTTGATAGGGCAGTGTAACAAGAATTACAGGCAAAACTGTAACTGAACAATATGTTGCCTTTAAAGAAGAGATAGCTCAGGTATAGTCAAGGTACATTTCCATGAGGGAGAAAGGTAAGGCAGGCAAATCCAGAGGTCCCTGGATGACAAAAGAGATAGAGTAAGATGAAGCAGAAACATGTGCATATGACAGATGTCAGATGGATAATTCGATTGAGAATGAGGCTTTATATAGAATGCTCAGAGGGCAATTGCAAAAGGAAATAAGAGAAGCAAAGAGAGTAAGAGAAGAGATTGGCAGCCAACATAAAAGGGAATCCAAAAAGTGTTCTATAGGCATATAAATAGTAAAACGGTGGTACAAGAATGGAGTGGGACCGCTTAGGGGTCTAAAAAAGATTTACACATGGAGGCAGGGGATATGGCTGAGGTAGTAAATGAATATTTTGCATCTGTCTTTATCCAAAGGATAAGATGCTGTCCACCATGTCATAAATTGTTTCCCAAACGGTTCATCAGTGGGACTGCTTTTTGCTGTCCTGATGGGTTGCTCATTCAGTTCCCTGACTGGCCGTTCCCTTTAGCGTTCCAACTGGCTAGTCTGGAAATTCCACGGACCTGCTCATAATGGAGGGCATCCTTTCAAAGTGCATGCCTAGCTTTGAATGCAAAAGTAAGCAAACTGTTTGGGAAAAAATGGACACACTTTCAACATGAATAAAAACAAAAAAATACTGGAAACACTCAGAAGTTGATGCAGCTTCTGTGGAGAGAAACAAAGTTAAAATATCAGGTCAAGGTGACCTTTCATCATTTTTTTTTGGGATCAGATGTTTGGGAAAAAGAAATCAAGGGTAATTTATAGGGGGTCGCGGTACTGTTGAGAAATTTGGCTTTGATAAATTATAGCGGGTACTGGGGGTCATTTGTGGGAGTAACTGGGGGTAATTTAAAGGAGAAATTGGGAGAAATATACTGGGGAAATTTAAAGGAAGAACTGGAGAGCGACCTATGGGCCGAACTGGGGGCAACTTATAGGAAGAATTGGGGGCGATTTATAGGAAGAATTTATAAGAGGATTGATAAGATTTATAAGAAGAACTGGGAGAGATTTATAGGCAGAACAGGGAGAGATTTATAGGCAGAACAGGGAGAGGTTTATGAAGTATTTTCCTGCTCTAAACCTCACTCTTTAGAGGCCTGTACCACCAATAGCATGATCATTCCCTATTAGCTTCTCAACTGTTCCCCCCTCAAGGGCATCCCTATTTCCAACACAGCGATGTTGGAACCTAACCTGCTGAGATAATAAACATTCAAGTTTTAGATATGATGCATTAATCTTACATTCTGGATGGCTGGCCCCTCTCTATCGGGCACAATTCCAAAAATTTACAGACCACATGAAACTTTGGAAGTATTGTGTGGACTGTGAGGAAGTTCATGATAGCTTTCAAGAGGATAATGATAGCCTGATGAAAATGAGCAGATGAAACTGAATGCAGAGAGGCGTGAAATGATACATTTTGGGAGGAGAAACAATATAAAATAAACAATACAATTCCAAGGTGGATTCAAGGAACTGAGAGACTTGAGGGTATTGGTCCATAAATCATTGAAGGTGAGCAAGTTGAGAAAAATGTTAGAAAAATTAATTGAAGTAACTGGGCTTGTCCTCCTTAGAGCGGAGAAGGTTGACAGGAGATTCAACAGAGTGGTCTGGAGTGAGTAGATAAATGGAAAGGGATTTCATTGGCAGAAAAGTTGTGAACAAGAGGCCATTAATTTATGGTGATTGGCAAAAGACCCAGAGGGGATGTGAAGAAAATACTTTTTTGCAACGTGATCTGGAATGCACTGTCTGAGAGAGTGCTGGAGGCACATTCAATCATCAAGAGGGAATTGAATAAGCATATTTGCAAGGTGACCCTTAGGTGGGGGAGTGGGCCTAGTTTCTTTTACAGGGAGGTAGCATGAACTCAGTGGGAAGAATGGCTTCCTTCTCGGCTCGAACCATGCTATGATCTGATGATTCTTGCCAATCCCTAATGCCCTTGAGAAGTTGGTGGGGAGCTAGCTGCCTTCTTGACAACAACTGAGTGATTTGCTCAGTCATTTCAGAGGGCATTTAGGAGTGAAACACATTTCAGTGGGTCTGGAGTCACATATACACCAGACCAGGTAACTATGGCAGATTTTCTTCCCTGAAAGACATTAGGAAAACCAGATTGGTTTTTATAACAATCTAGTAGTTTCCTGATCTTCATTGGTGACACCAGCCTTTTATTTCAGATTTAATTAAATTAATTGAATTATATTCCCCAGCTGCACAGTGTTCATATCTGCGGACTAACCCCCTTATTTTAGTGAGTATGATAGTTTAGTGGTTATGTTCCAGGACTAGTAATCCAGAGGCCAGGACTAATGATCCAGGGGCGTGGAGTTTGTTTGTGCACTGATATTTTTCTTGTCACTTTGCAGCAATGTTGATTCCCATTCAGGGCTTTGAGATGCAGGGCAGAAAGATGATCAACTTTGCATCCATTGTTAACTGTGCCAACCCAGGTGTGAATAATCTGCATTACTACAACTATGGCTGCTTTTGTGGGATTGGAGGAAACGGTAACCAGCCAGTTGATGCAATCGACAGGTAAAGTAAACTGGCGGCGTGTAAAGAAAATATCCTGGGCTGGACTTTCATCCTCAAGGCAGGTTGCGGATGTTGGGGGAAAGTTCCTGGCTCGGCCCACCTGCCTTGGGAGAAAGTGCCAGGAAGGATGGGATTTGCATTCTGAGGGCGGGGGGGGGGGGGTGGGTGTTGGGGGGGTAGCGCGGGTACAGGCTGCGGTTAGGCCAGCTGACTTTGGTAAAATTGCACAGGCGGCCACAGTGGCTGCTGGATGTGGAGCAGACCGTTTACAAAGGCTCGCCTTGGTGCTGTGGGACTTTGTCCCAGTTATGCTCAAAACTGGAAGGTCCTCCAGTTCTCACCCCTCAAAATCCTTCATCATTTCACCCCCCACTCCCCCCGTGTACCCACCATGCCCCTCATACACCCAATGCTAAAGTATGCCCTCCATTGACCCTCTATGGCTACTCATTACTGCCCCCCCCACCCCATGCCAAGGTACACCTCCCAACCAAACCCCATGGCCCCTCATGCCTCTTATGCCAAACTATGGCTTTTCCATTCCCACTAACCCACAATATTCTGTATAGAACCAATGAGCCCAAAAGTGACAATAGGCTGTGTAAAAAGTTCCTTCATCTATGAAGAATCTATCCACCTCTCCTTTAAAGATATTCAAAGCTACTGCCTCAACCACCTTTTGAGGAAGAGAATTCCAAAATCTCACAACCCCCAGAGAAAAAAAAAATCCTCATTTCTGTCTTAAATGTGTGACCCCTTATTTTTAAACAGTGACCCCTAGTTCTAGATTCTTCCACAAGAGGAAACATCCTCTCCACATCCACCCTGTCAAGACCCCTCAGGATCTTATATGTTTCAATCAAGTCGCCTCTTACTCTTCTAAACTCCAGCGGATACAAGCCTAACCTGCCAACCTTTCCTCATAAGACAACCCATCCATTCCAGGTATTAGTCTGGTAAACCTTCTCTGAACTGCTTTCAATGCATTTACATCTTTGCTTAAATAAGGAGACCAATACTGTACATGATACTCCAGATGTGGTCTCACCAATGTCCTGTACAACTGAAGCATAACCTCCCTACTTTTGTATTCAATTCCACTTGCAATAACAATAACATTCTATTAGCTTTGCTAATTACTTCCTGCATCTGCATACTAACCTTTTGCGATTCATGCACCAGGACACCCACATCCCTCTGCATCTCCAAGTTCTGAAATCTCTCACCATTTAGATAATATGCTTCTTTTTTATTCATCCTGCCAAAATGGACAATTTCACATTTTCCCACATTATACTCCATTTGCCAGATCTCACCTAACCTATCTATATTGTTTCGCAGCCTCCTTATGTCCTCTTCACAACTTACTTTCCTACCTATCTTTGTGTCATCAGCAAATTTATCAACCATTCCATTGGTTCCTTCATCCAAATCATTTATATAAAATGTAGAGCTGAGGCCCCAGCACTGATCCCTGTGGCACACCACTCATCACATTGTGCCAACCCGAAAGTGACCTATTTATGCCTACTCTCTGGCTAGCTAACAGGAAACAATCTTCTATCCATAACAATATCACCATGAGCTTTTAGTTTCTGCAATAATCTTTGATGTGGCGCCTTACCAACTGTCTTTTAGAAATCTAAGTACAGTACATCCATTGTCCACAGCACTGTTCTTCTTCAAAGAACTCCAATAAATAGGTTAAAGACGATTTCCCTTTCACAAAACCATGTTGACTCTGCCTGATTACCTTGAGTTTATCTAAGTGCCCCACTATAACCTCTTTAATAGTAGCTTCTAGCGTTTTCCTGATGGCAGATGTTAATCTAACTGGTGTGTGGTTTCTTGCTTTCTGTCTCCCTCCCTTTTTGAATCAAGGAGTTACATTAGCTATTTACCAATCTAATGGAACCTTCCCAAAATCTAGTGAATTTTGGAAAATTAAAACCAATGCATCAACTATCTCACTAGCTACTTTTTTTAAGACCTTAGGATAAAATCCTGGGGCCTTGTCAAACATAGTTCTAACAATTTGCTCAGTACCACTTCCCTGGTGATTGTAATTTTCTTGAGTTCCTCCCCCACCCCTTCCTATTCCTGATTTACAGCTATTTCTGGGATGTTACTTGTATCCTCTATAGTGAAGACCGACACAAAATACCTGGTCAGTTCATCTGCCATCTCCTTATTTTCCATTATTAATTAACGCTCACTTTGTTAATTTTTCTTTTTTAAGTATCTATAGAAACTCTTACGATCTGTCTTTATATTTCTAGCCATCTTTGTCTCATAATCTTATTAATATTTTAGTCATTCTTTACTTTTTTTTAAATACTCTGTCAAATCTTCTGACCTGCCACCCATCTTTGTGCAATTAAATGCTTTTTGTTTAAGTTTGATACTGTCTTTAACTTTTTTAGTCAATCACGGATGATTGGAATTATTCCTTCCCGCTGGAACGTATCTATTCCATGTAGTCTGAAATATCCGTTTAAATATCTCCCACTGCATGTCTATTGTCTAAGCCCTTAACCTAAATTGCCAGTTCGCTTTCACTAGCTCTGCTCTAATGCCCTCATAATTGCCCTTTTTTAAAGTTTAAAATATTGGTCTTACACCTACTCTTCTCTCCCTCAAACTGAATGCAAAATTCAATCATATTTTGAACACTGCTACCTAGGGGCGCCTTCTCTACAAGGTCACTAATTAATTCTGTCTTGTCGCAGAATGTCAGGTCTGGTTCAGCCTGCTTCCTGGTTTCATCCAGAATGTGCTGATCCAGGAAATTATCCCGAAAGCATTACATTAATTTGTAATCTATGCTACCTGTCATTAATTTGTAATCTACGCTACCTGTACCTATCTGATTTTTCCAGTCTGTATGTAGATTAAAAATCCTCCATGATAATCACTGGACCTTGCTGACAAGCTCCCGCTATCTCTTCTTTGATACCTCGTTCTCTGTGTAATTACTGTTAGGGGGCCTGTACACCACTCCCACAAGTGACTTCATGACTTTATCATTCCTCATCCCTATCCAAACTGCTTCTATATCCTGGTTTCCTGAACTTAGGTCATCCCTCTCTATTGTGCAAATGGCGTCTTAGACCATAAGACATAGGAGCAGAAATTAGGCCACTCGGCCCATCGAGTCTGCTCCGCCATTCAATCATGGCTGATAAGTTTCTCAACCCCATTCTCCCGCCTTCTCCCCGTAACCTTTGATCCCGTTACCAATCAAGAACCTATCTATCTCCATCTTAAATACACTCAATGACCTGGCCTCCACAGCCTTCTGTGGCAATGAATTCCATAGATTCACCACTCTCTGGCTAAAGAGGTTTCTCCTCATCTCTGTTCTAAAAGGTCTTCCCTTTACTCTGAGGCTATGCCCGCAGGTCCTAGTCTCTCCTACTAATGGAAACATCTTCCCCATGTGCAGTCTATCCAGTCCTTTCAGTATTCTGTAAGTTTCAATCAGATCCCCCCTCATCCTTCTAAACTCCATCGAGTATAGATCCAGAGTCCTCAAACATTCCTCATATATTAAGCCTTTCATTCCTGGGATCATTCTCGTGAACCTCCTCTGGACCCTCTCCAGTATCAGCACATCCTTCCTAAGATACGGGGCCCAAAATTGCTCACAATATTCTAAATATGGTCTGACCAGAGCCTTATAAAGCCTCAGCAGCACATCCCTGCTTTTATGTTCTAGTCCTCTCGAAATAAATGCCAACATTGCATTTGCCTTCCTAACTACCGACTCAACCTGCAAGTTAACCTTAAGAGAATCCTGGACTAGGACTCCCAAGTCCCTTTGCACTCCAGATTTCTGAATTCTCTCCCCATTTAGAAAATAGTCTATGCCTCTATTCTTCCTACCAAAGTTCATGACCTCAAACTTGCCCACGTTGTATTCCATCTGCCACTTCTTTGCCCATTCTACTAACCTGTCCAAATCCTTCTGCAGCCTCCCTGCCTCCTCAATACTACCTGTCCCTCCATGTATCTTTGTATCATCTGCAAACTTAGCCAGGATGCCCTCAGTCCCTTCATCTAGATCATTAATGTCTTCAATTAACAGAGCCACCCCTCCACCATTTCCTAACTTCCTACCCTTCATAGATGTCACATACCCTTCAATATTCAGGTTCCAATCAATGCCATCCTTCAGCCATGTCTCTGTAATGGCTTTTAGATCGTACTTATGTATCTCTATTTGCACTATCAGTTCATCTGCTTTGTTTCGTATGCTAAATGCATTCAAATACAGAGCCTTTAGTTCTGTCCTTTTATTATTTTTGTAACTTCTAGCCTTATCCGTTGATATACTCTTAGTGTTGTATTCTGTCCCATCCTGTCATGGTCTGTTTATCATTTCCCATATTTATACCTTCCTCTCTTGTCATTACTCTTTGATATACCACATTTGATCCCTTGCCCTCGCTATTTAGTTTAAAAGTCTTGTTACTTGCTAGTTATGTGATCTGCAAGAACACTGGTCCCAGCATGGTTCAGGTGTAGACCACCCCAGTGGTACAGCACCCCCTTTCCCCAGTTCTGGTACCAGTGCCCCACAAACCGGAACTCACTTCTCCCATGACAGTCTTTGAGCCACGCACTCATATCTGTAATCTTATTTGCCTTGTGCCAATTTGCAGATGGCTCAGGTAATAATCCAGAAACTATCTTTGAGGTGCTGCTTCTTAATTTGGTGCCTAGCACCTCATGCAACTATGCAGAACCTCTTCCTTGCGCTGCCTATGTTGTTGGTACTTCCATAGACCACAACTACTGGATCTTCCTCCTCCCACTTTAAGATTCTCTCCAGCCCTGACCTATTATCCTGAACCCTGGCACTAGGCAGGCAACACTGCCTTCTGGACTCTTGGTCTTTGCTGTAGAGAACAGTATCAATCTCCCTTGCTACACTGTCCCCTCCCACCACTATATTCCTTTGTGCTTACCCCACTTGAACGGCTTCCTGTACCATGGTGCCATGGCCAGTCTGCTCATCCACCCTGCAGGCCTCACTTTCATCCACAAAGGTTTCAAGCACCTCAAATCTGTTGGACAATTGCAAAGTCTGAGTCTCCTCCACTCCTGTCTGCTTGGTGCTTTTACCTGTCTTAATCATGGTCCCTCACCACTGACTAAAACAGAGGGGTGACCATCTTCTGGAACAAAGTGTCCAGGCATTTCTCCCCCAGCTTTATGTTGCGCAGTATCTGCAATTTGGCTTCCAGATCGATAATCCCGATCCAAAATTCCTCTAGCTGCTTACGCTTTCTGCAGACATGTTGGTCTTCGATCACCTTGGCATCCAAAAGCTGCCACATTGCACAGCTGCAACATAACACCAGTCATGCCATTACTTATCTTATTTATTTAACTAAATTACTTTATTAATTAACTTAGAATAATTCCTATGTATATTAAAATTTACGGTGCTTATTAAATGCTAGTACCACTTACTACAAAAAGATATGCATTTCTGAATTGCACAGGTATATGTTTTAGGTAAATTATTTTAATTATTTTATTTTTATTTATTATATTTTAAAGTTTTAGCTGTTTTTATTTATAGCTCTGGTGGCCTAAGCTAGCCGTTAACACACAGTCCATTACACCAAGCAATTACCGGCCAGTCAACTTACTAGCTTCCTGTGAAGTGACAATGTTTTTTCACTTAGTTCCTTGAGCATCTAAAATGGTCCCAGCTCCCTCCTCACTGATTTTAAAAAGTGAAGCCCCCAGCTCCCTCCTCACTGATTTGAAACAGTGAAGCCCCCGGCTCCCTCCTCGCTGAATTTAAACAGTGAAGCCCCCGGCTTCCTCCTCGCTGAATGGAAACAGTGAAGCCCCTGGCTCCCTCCTCGCTGATTTTAAACAATGAAGCTACCGGCTCCCTCCTCGCTGATTTTAAACAGTGAAGATCCCGGCTCCCTCCTCGCTGATTTTAAACAGTGAAGCCACCAGCTCCCTCCTCGCTGAATTAAAACAGCGAAGCCTCCGGGTCCCTCCTCACTGATTTTAAACAGTGAAGCCCCCGGCTCCCTCCTCGCTGAAGGGAAACAGTGAAGCCCCTGGCTCCCTCCTCGCTGATTTTAAACAGTGAAGATCCCGGCCCCCTACTCGCTGATTTTAAACAGTGAAGCCCCCGGCTCCCTCCTCGCTGAATTGAAAAAGCGAAGCCCCCGGGTCCCTCCTCGCTGATTTTAAACAGTGAAGCCCCCGGCTCGCTCTTCGCTGAATTTAAACATTGAAGACCCCGGCTCCCTCCTCGCTGAATTTAAACAGTGAAGCCCCAGGTTCCCTCCTCGCTGATTTTAAACAGTGAAGCCCCCTGCTCCCTCCTCACTGATTTTAAAAAGTGAAGCCCCTGGCTCCCTCCTCGCTGAATTTAAACAGTGAAGCCCCCGGCTCCCTCCTCGCTGATTTTAAACAGTGAAGCCCCCGGCTCCCTCCTCGCTGAATTTAAACAGTGAAGATCCCGGCTCCCTCCTCGCTGATTTTAAACAGTGAAGCCCCCGGCTCCCACCTCGTTGAATTTAAACAGTGAAGCCCCCGGCTCCCTCCTCGCTGAATTTAAACAGTGAAGCCCCCGGTTCCCTCCTCGCTGAATTTAAACAGTGAAGCGCCCGGCTCGCTCCTCACTGAATTTAAACAGTGAAGCCCCCGGCTCCCTCCTCGCTGAATTTAAACTGAAGCCCCCGGCTCCCTCCTCGCTGAATTTAAACAGTGAAGCCCCCGGCTCCCTCCTCGCTGAATTTAAACAGTGAAGCCCCCGGCTCCCTTCTCGCTGAATTTAAACAGTGAAGCCCCCGGCTCGCTCCTCACTGAATTTAAACAGTGAAGCCCACGGTTCCCTCCTCGCTGATTTTAAACAGTGAAGCCCCTGACTCCCTCCTCGCTGAATTTAAACAGTGAAGCCCCCGGCTCCCTCCTCGCTGAATTTAAACAGTGAAGCCCCCGGCATCCTCCTCATTGATTTTAAACAGTGAAGCCCCCGACTCCCTCCTCGCTGAATTTAAACAGTGAAGATCCCGGCTCCCTCCTCGCTGATTTTAAACAGTGAAGCCCCCGGCTCCCACCTTGCTGAATTAAACAGTGAAGCCCCCGGTTCCCTCCTCGCTGATTTTAAACAGTGAAGCCCCCGGCTCCCTCCTCGTTGAATTTAAACAGTGAAGCCCCCGGCTCCCTCCTCGCTGAATTTAAACAGTGAATCTCCCGGCTCCCTCCGCACTGAAATTCAACAGTGAAGCCCCCGGTTCACTCCTCGCTGATTTTAAACAGTGAAGCCCCCGGCTCCCTACTCGCTGAATTTAAACAGTGAGCCCCCGGCTCCCTCCTCGCAGATTTTAAACAGTGAAGCGCCCGGTTCCCTCCTCGCTGATTTTAAACAGTGAAGCCCCCGGCTTCCTCCTCATTGATTTTAAACAGTGAAGCCCCCGACTCCCTCCTCGCTGAATCTAAACAGTGAAGCCCCCGGTACCCTCCTGGCTGATTTGAAACAGTGAAGCGCCCGGCTCCCTCCTCGCTGAATTTAAACAGTGAAGCCCACGGCTCCATCCTCGCTGATTTTAAACATTGAAGCTACCGGCTCCCTCCTCGCTGAATTTAAACAGTGAAGCCCCCGGCTCCCTCCTCGCTGTATTTAAACAGTGAAGCCTCCGGCTCCCTCCTCGCTGATTTTAAACAGTGAAGCCCCCGGTACCCTCCTGGCTGATTTGAAACAGTGAAGCGCCCGGCTCCCTCCTCGCTGAATTTAAACAGTGAAGCCCACGGCTCCATCCTCGCTGATTTTAAACATTGAAGCTACCGGCTCCCTCCTCGCTGAATTTAAACAGTGAAGCCCCCGGCTCCCTCCTCGCTGTATTTAAACAGTGAAGCCTCCGGCTCCCTCCTCGCTGATTTTAAACAGTGAAGCCCCCGGTACCCTCCTGGCTGATTTGAAACAGTGAAGCGCCCGGCTCCCTCCTCGCTGAATTTAAACAGTGAAGCCCACGGCTCCATCCTCGCTGATTTTAAACATTGAAGCTACCGGCTCCCTCCTCGCTGAATTTAAACAGTGAAGCCCCCGGCTCCCTCCTCGCTGTATTTAAACAGTGAAGCCTCCGGCTCCCTCCTCGCTGAATTTAAACAGTGAAGCCCCCGGCTCCCTCCTCGCTGAATTTAAACAGTGAAGCCCCCGGCTCCCTCCTCGCTCAATTTAAACAGAGAAGCCCCCGGCTCCCTCCTCGCTCAATTTAAACAGAGAAGCTCCCGGCTCCCTCCTCGCTGAATTTAAACAGTGAAGCCCCCGGCTCCCTCCTCGCTCAATTTAAACAGAGAAGCTCCCGGCTCCCTCCTCGCTGAATTTAAACAGTGAAGCCCCGGGATCCCTCCTCGCTGATTTTAAACAGTGAAGCCCCCGGCTCCCTCCTCGCTGAATTTAAACAGTGAAGCCCCGGGCTCCCTCCTCGCTGATTGTAAACAGTGAAGCGCCCGGCTCCCTCCTCGCTGATTTTAAACAGTGAAGCTCCCGGCTCCCTCCTCGCTGAATTTAAACAGTGAGACCCTGGCTCCCTCCTCGCAGATTTAAAACATTGAAGCGCCCAGTTCCCTCCTCGCTGAATTTAAACAGTGAAGCGCCCGGCTCCCTCCTCGCTGATTTTAAAAAGTGAAACCCCCGGCTCCCTCCTCGCTGATTTTAAAAAGTGAAACCCCCGGCTCCCTCCTCGCTGATTTTAAACAGTGAAGCCCCCGGCTCCCTCCTCACTGATTTTAAACAGTGAAGCCCCCGGCTCCCTCCTCACTGATTTTAAACAGTGAAGACCCTGGTTCCCTCCTCGCTGATTTTAAACAGTGAAGCCCCCGGCTCACTCCTCACTGATTTTAAACAGTGAAGCCCCCGGCTCACTCCTCACTGATTTTAAACAGTGAAGCCCCCGGCTCTCTCCTCGCTGAATTTAAACAGTGAAGCCCCCGGCTCCCTCCTCGCTGAATTTAAACAGTGAAGCCCCCGGCTCCCACCTCGCTCAATTTAAACAGTGAACCCCCGGCTCCCTCCTCGCTGAATTTAAACACTGAAGTCCCCGGCTCTCACGTCGCTGAATTTAAACAGTGAAGCCCCCGGCTGCATCCTCGCTGATTTTAAACAGTGAAGCGCCCGGCTCCCTCCTCGCTGATTTTAAACAGTGAAGCGCCCGGCTCCCTCCTCACTGATTTTGAACAGTGAAGCCCCCGGCTCCATCCTCGCTGATTTTAAACAGTGAAGCCCCCGGCTCCCTCCTCGCTGATTTTAAACAGTGAAGCCCCCGGCTCCATCCTCGCTGAATTTAAACAGTGAAGCCCCCGGCTCCCTCCTCACTGAATTTAAACCGTGAAGCCCCCGACTCCCTCCTCGCTGAATTTAAACAGTGAAACCCCCGGCTCCCTCCTCGCTGAATTTAAACAGTGAAACCCCCGGCTCCCTCCTCGCTGAATTTAAACAGTGAAACCCCCGGCTCCCTCCTCGCTGAATTTAAACAGTGAAGTTCCCGGCTCCCTCCTCGCTGAATTTAAACAGTGAAGCCCCCGGCTCCCTCCTCGCTGAATTTAAACAGTGAAGCCCCCAGTTCCCTCCTCGCTGATTTTAAACAGTGAAGCCCCCGGCTCCCTCCTCGCTGAATTTAAACAGTGAAGCCCCCGGCTCCATCCTCACTGATTTTAAACTGAAGCCCCCGGCTCCCTCCTCGCTGAATTTAAACAGTGAAGCCCCCGGCTCCCTCCTCGCTGAATTTAAACAGTGAAGCCCCCGGCTCCCTTCTCGCTGAATTTAAACAGTGAAGCCCCCGGCTCGCTCCTCACTGAATTTAAACAGTGAAGCCCACGGTTCCCTCCTCGCTGATTTTAAACAGTGAAGCCCCTGACTCCCTCCTCGCTGAATTTAAACAGTGAAGCCCCCGGCTCCCTCCTCGCTGAATTTAAACAGTGAAGCCCCCGGCATCCTCCTCATTGATTTTAAACAGTGAAGCCCCCGACTCCCTCCTCGCTGAATTTAAACAGTGAAGATCCCGGCTCCCTCCTCGCTGATTTTAAACAGTGAAGCCCCCGGCTCCCACCTTGCTGAATTAAACAGTGAAGCCCCCGGTTCCCTCCTCGCTGATTTTAAACAGTGAAGCCCCCGGCTCCCTCCTCGTTGAATTTAAACAGTGAAGCCCCCGGCTCCCTCCTCGCTGAATTTAAACAGTGAATCTCCCGGCTCCCTCCGCACTGAAATTCAACAGTGAAGCCCCCGGTTCACTCCTCGCTGATTTTAAACAGTGAAGCCCCCGGCTCCCTACTCGCTGAATTTAAACAGTGAGCCCCCGGCTCCCTCCTCGCAGATTTTAAACAGTGAAGCGCCCGGTTCCCTCCTCGCTGATTTTAAACAGTGAAGCCCCCGGCTTCCTCCTCATTGATTTTAAACAGTGAAGCCCCCGACTCCCTCCTCGCTGAATCTAAACAGTGAAGCCCCCGGTACCCTCCTGGCTGATTTGAAACAGTGAAGCGCCCGGCTCCCTCCTCGCTGAATTTAAACAGTGAAGCCCACGGCTCCATCCTCGCTGATTTTAAACATTGAAGCTACCGGCTCCCTCCTCGCTGAATTTAAACAGTGAAGCCCCCGGCTCCCTCCTCGCTGTATTTAAACAGTGAAGCCTCCGGCTCCCTCCTCGCTGATTTTAAACAGTGAAGCCCCCGGTACCCTCCTGGCTGATTTGAAACAGTGAAGCGCCCGGCTCCCTCCTCGCTGAATTTAAACAGTGAAGCCCCCGGCTCCCTCCTCGCTGTATTTAAACAGTGAAGCCTCCGGCTCCCTCCTCGCTGATTTTAAACAGTGAAGCCCCCGGTACCCTCCTGGCTGATTTGAAACAGTGAAGCGCCCGGCTCCCTCCTCGCTGAATTTAAACAGTGAAGCCCACGGCTCCATCCTCGCTGATTTTAAACATTGAAGCTACCGGCTCCCTCCTCGCTGAATTTAAACAGTGAAGCCCCCGGCTCCCTCCTCGCTGTATTTAAACAGTGAAGCCTCCGGCTCCCTCCTCGCTGATTTTAAACAGTGAAGCCCCCGGTACCCTCCTGGCTGATTTGAAACAGTGAAGCGCCCGGCTCCCTCCTCGCTGAATTTAAACAGTGAAGCCCACGGCTCCATCCTCGCTGATTTTAAACATTGAAGCTACCGGCTCCCTCCTCGCTGAATTTAAACAGTGAAGCCCCCGGCTCCCTCCTCGCTGTATTTAAACAGTGAAGCCTCCGGCTCCCTCCTCGCTGAATTTAAACAGTGAAGCCCCCGGCTCCCTCCTCGCTGAATTTAAACAGTGAAGCCCCCGGCTCCCTCCTCGCTCAATTTAAACAGAGAAGCCCCCGGCTCCCTCCTCGCTCAATTTAAACAGAGAAGCTCCCGGCTCCCTCCTCGCTGAATTTAAACAGTGAAGCCCCCGGCTCCCTCCTCGCTCAATTTAAACAGAGAAGCTCCCGGCTCCCTCCTCGCTGAATTTAAACAGTGAAGCCCCGGGCTCCCTCCTCGCTGATTGTAAACAGTGAAGCGCCCGGCTCCCTCCTCGCTGAATTTAAACAGTGAAGCCCCGGGCTCCCTCCTCGCTGATTGTAAACAGTGAAGCGCCCGGCTCCCTCCTCGCTGATTGTAAACAGTGAAGCTCCCGGCTCCCTCCTCGCTGAATTTAAACAGTGAGACCCTGGCTCCCTCCTCGCAGATTTAAAACATTGAAGCGCCCAGTTCCCTCCTCGCTGAATTTAAACAGTGAAGCGCCCGGCTCCCTCCTCGCTGATTTTAAAAAGTGAAACCCCCGGCTCCCTCCTCGCTGATTTTAAAAAGTGAAACCCCCGGCTCCCTCCTCGCTGATTTTAAACAGTGAAGCCCCCGGCTCCCTCCTCACTGATTTTAAACAGTGAAGCCCCCGGCTCCCTCCTCACTGAATTTAAACAGTGAAGACCCTGGTTCCCTCCTCGCTGATTTTAAACAGTGAAGCCCCCGGCTCACTCCTCACTGATTTTAAACAGTGAAGCCCCCGGCTCACTCCTCACTGATTTTAAACAGTGAAGCCCCCGGCTCTCTCCTCGCTGAATTTAAACAGTGAAGCCCCCGGCTCCCTCCTCGCTGAATTTAAACAGTGAAGCCCCCGGCTCCCACCTCGCTCAATTTAAACAGTGAACCCCCGGCTCCCTCCTCGCTGAATTTAAACACTGAAGTCCCCGGCTCCTCCGTCGCTGAATTTAAACAGTGAAGCCCCCGGCTGCCTCCTCGCTGATTTTAAACAGTGAAGCGCCCGGCTCCCTCCTCGCTGATTTTAAACAGTGAAGCGCCCGGCTCCCTCCTCACTGATTTTGAACAGTGAAGCCCCCGGCTCCATCCTCGCTGATTTTAAACAGTGAAGCCCCCGGCTCCCTCCTCGCTGATTTTAAACAGTGAAGCCCCCGGCTCCATCCTCGCTGAATTTAAACAGTGAAGCCCCCGGCTCCCTCCTCACTGAATTTAAACAGTGAAGCCCCCGACTCCCTCCTCGCTGAATTTAAACAGTGAAGCCCCCGGCTCCCTCCTCGCTGAATTTAAACAGTGAAGCCCCCGGCTCCCTCCTCGCTGAATTTAAACAGTGAAGCCCCCGGCTCCCTCCTCGCTGAATTTAAACAGTGAAACCCCCGGCTCCCTCCTCGCTGAATTTAAACAGTGAAGTTCCCGGCTCCCTCCTCGCTGATTTTAAACAGTGAAGCCCCCAGCTCCCTCCTCGCTGAATTTAAACAGTGAAGCCCCCGGCTCCCTCCTCGCTGATTTTAAACAGTGAAGCCCCCGGCTCCCTCCTCGCTGAATTTAAACAGTGAAGCCCCCGGCTCCATCCTCACTGATTTTAAACAGTGAAGCGCCCGGCTCCCTCCTCGCTGATTTTAAACAGTGAAGCCCCCGGCTCCCTCCTCGCTGAATTTAAACAGTGAAGCGCCCGGCTCCCTCCTCGCTGAATTTAAACAGTGAAGATCCCGGCTCCCTCCTCACTGATTTTGAACAGTTAAGCCCCCGGCTCCATCCTCGCTGAATTTAAACAGTGAAGCCCCCGGCTCCCTCCTCGCTGAATTTAAACACTGAAGCCCCCGGCTCCCTCCTCGCTGAATTTAAACAGTGAAGCCCCCGGTTCCCTCCTCGCTGAATTTAAACAGTGAAGCCCCTGGCTCCCTCCTCGCTGATTTTAAACAGTGAAGCTCCCGGCTCCCTCCTCGCTGAATTTAAACAGTGAAGCCCCCGGCTCCCTCCTCGCTGAATTTAAACAGTGAAGCCCCCGGCTCCCTCCTCGCTGATTTTAAACAGTGAAGCCCCCGGCTCCCTCCTCGCTGAATTTAAACAGTGAAGCCCCCGGCTCCCTCCTCGCTGAATTTAAACAGTGAAGACCCCGGTTCCCTCCTCGCTGATTTTAAACAGTGAAGCCCCCGGCTCCCTCCTCGCTGAATTTAAACAGTGAAGCCCCCGGCTCACTCCTCGCTGATTTTAAACAGTGAAGCCCCCGACTCCATCCTCGCTGAATTTAAACAGTGAAGCCCTCGACTCCATCCTTGCTGAATTTAAACAGTGAAGCCCCCGGCTCCCACCTCGCTGAATTTAAACAGTGAAGTTCCCTGCTCCCTCCTCGCTGAATTTAAACAGTGAAGTTCCCTGCTCCCTCCTCGCTGAATTTAAACAGTGAAGCTCCCGGCTCCCTCCTCGCTGAATTTAAACAGTGAAGCCCCCGGTTCCCTCCTCGCTGAATTTAAACAGTGAGCGCACGGCTCCCTCCTCGCTGATTTTAAACAGTGAAGCCACCGGCTCCCCCTCGTTGAATTTAAACAGTGAAGTTCCCTGCTCCCTCCTCGCTGAATTTAAACAGTGAAGCGCCCGGTTCCCTCCTCGCTGAATTTAAACAGTGAAGCCACCGGCTCCCTCCTCGCTGATTTTAAACAGTGAAGCCACCGGCTCCCCCTCGTTGAATTTAAACAGTGAAGTTCCCTGCTCCCTCCTCGCTGATTTTAAACAGTGAAGACCCCGGTTCCCTCCTCGCTGATTTTAAACACTGAAGCCCCCGGCTCCCTCCTCGCTGAATTTAAACAGTGAGCGCACGGCTCCCTCCTCGCTGATTTTAAACAGTGAAGCCACCGGCTCCCCCTCGTTGAATTTAAACAGTGAAGTTCCCTGCTCCCTCCTCGCTGAATTTAAACAGTGAAGCTCCCGGCTCCCTCCTCGCTGATTTTGAACAGTGAAGCTCCCGGCTCCCTCCTCGCTCAATTTAAACAGTGAAGTTCCCGGCTCCCTCCTCGTTGAATTTAAACAGTGAAGCCCCCGGCTCCCTCCTCGCTGAATTTAAACAGTGAAGCCCCGGCCTCCCTCCTCGCTGATTGTAAACAGTGAAGCGCCAGGCTCCCTCCTCGCTGATTTTAAACAGTGAAGCCCCAGGCAACCTCCTCGCTGAATTTAAACAGTGAGACCCTGGCACCCTCCTCGCTGATTTTAAACAGTGAAGCCCCCGGTTCCCTCCTCACTGATTTTAAACAGTGAAGCCCCCGGCTCCCTCCTCGCTGAATTTAAACAATGAAGCCCCCGGCTCCCTCCTCGCTGAATTTAAACAGTGAAGCGCCCGGCTCCCTCCTCGCTGAATTTAAACAGTGAAGCGCCCGGCTCCCTCCTTGCTGAATTTAAACAGTGAAGCGCCCGGCTCCCTCCTCGCTGAATTTAAACAGTGAAGCCCCCGGCTCCCTCCTCGCTGAATTTAAACAGTGAAGCCCCCGGCTCCCTCCTCGCTGAATTTAAACAGTGAAGCGCCCGGCTCCCTCCTCGCTGAATTTAAACAGTGAAGCCCCCGGCTCCCTCCTCGCTGAATTTAAACAGTGAAGCGCCCGGCTCCCTCCTCGCTGAATTTAAACAGTGAAGCCCCCGGCTCCCTCCTCGCAGATTTAAAACAGTGAAGCGCCCGGCTCCCTCCTCGCTGATTTTGAACAGTGAAGACCCCGGTTCCCTCCTCGCTGATTTTAAACAGTGAAGCCCCCGGATCCCTCCTCGCTCAATTTAAACAGTGAAGCCCCCGGCTCCCTCCTCGCTGATTTTAAACAGTGAAGACTCCGGCTCCCTCCTCGCTGAATTTAAACAGTGAAGTTCCCGGCTCCCTCCTCGCTGAATTTAAACAGTGAAGCCCCCGGCTCCGTCCTCGCTGAATTTAAACAGTGAAGATCCCGGCTCCCTCCTCGCTGACTTTAAACAGTGAAGTTCCCGGCTCCCTCCTCACTGAATTTAAACTGTGAAGACACCGGTTCCCTCCTCGCTGATTTTAAACAGTGAAGACCCCGGTTCCCTCTTCGCTGATTTTAAACAGTGAAGCCCCCGGCTCCCTCCTCACTGATTTTAAACAGTGAAGCGCCCGGCTCTCTCCTCGCTGAATTTAAACAGTGAAGCCCCCGGCTCCCTCCTCGCTGATTTTAAACAGTGAAGCCCCAGGCAACCTCCTCGCTGAATTTAAACAGTGAGACCCTGGCACCCTCCTCGCTGATTTTAAACAGTGAAGCCCCCGGTTCCCTCCTCACTGATTTTAAACAGTGAAGCCCCCGGCTCCCTCCTCGCTGAATTTAAACAATGAAGCCCCCGGCTCCCTCCTCGCTGAATTTAAACAGTGAAGCGCCCGGCTCCCTCCTCGCTGAATTTAAACAGTGAAGCGCCCGGCTCCCTCCTCGCTGAATTTAAACAGTGAAGCGCCCGGCTCCCTCCTCGCTGAATTTAAACAGTGAAGCCCCCGGCTCCCTCCTCGCTGAATTTAAACAGTGAAGCGCCCGGCTCCCTCCTCGCTGAATTTAAACAGTGAAGCCCCCGGCTCCCTCCTCGCTGATTTAAACAGTGAAGCCCCGGCTCCCTCCTCGCTGAATTTAAACAGTGAAGCCCCGGCTCCCTCCTCGCTGATTTTAAACAGTGAAGACTCCGGCTCCCTCCTCGCTGAATTTAAACAGTGAAGCTCCCGGCTCCCTCCTCGCTGAATTTAAACAGTGAAGCCCCCGGCTCCCTCCTCGCTGAATTTAAACAGTGAAGATCCCGGCTCCCTCCTCGCTGAATTTAAACAGTGAAGCTCCCGGCTCCCTCCTCACTGAATTTAAACAGTGAAGACCCCGGTTCCCTCCTCGCTGATTTTAAACAGTGAAGACCCCGGTTCCCTCCTCGCTGATTTTAAACAGTGAAGCCCCCGGCTCCCTCCTCGCTGATTTTAAACAGTGAAGCCCCCGGCTCCCTCCTCGCTGAATTTAAACAGTGAAGCCCCGGCTCCCTCCTCGCTGAATTTAAACAGTGAAGCCCCCGGCTCCCTCCTCGCTGAATTTAAACAGTGAAGCCCCCGGCTCCCTCCTCGCTGAATTTAAACAGTGAAGCCCCCGGCTCCCTCCTCGCTGAATTTAAACAGTGAAGATCCCGGCTCCCTCCTCGCTGAATTTAAACAGTGCAGCCCCCGGCTCCCTACTCACTGAATTTAAACCGTGAAGCCACCGGATCCCTCGTCGCTGAATTTAAACAGTGAAGCGCCCGGTTCCCTCCTCGCTGAATTTAAACAGTGAAGCTCCCGGCTCCCTCCTCGCTGAATTTAAACAGTGAAGCCACCGGTTCCCTCCTCGCTGAATTTAAACAGTGAAGCCCAGGGCTCCCTCCTCGCTGAATTTAAACAGTGAAGTTCCCGGCTCCCTCCTCGCTGAATTTAAACAGTGAAGCCCCCGGCTCCCTCCTCGCTGAATTTAAACAGTGAAGTTCCCGGCTCCCTCCTCGCTGAATTTAAACAGTGAAGTTCCCGGCTCCCTCCTCGCTGAATTTAAACAGTGAAGCCCCCGGCTCCCTCCTCGCTGAATTTAAACAGTGAAGCCCCGGCTCCCTCCTCGCTGATTTTAAACAGTGAAGCCCCCGGCTCCCTCCTCGCTGAATTTAAACAGTGAAGCCCCCGGCTCCCTCCTCGCTGATTTTAAACAGTGAAGCCCCCGGCTCCCTCCTCGCTGAATTTAAACAGTGAAGCCCCGGCTCCCTCCTCGCTGATTTAAACAGTGAAGCCCCCGGCTCCCTCCTCGCTGAATTTAAACAGTGAAGCCCCCGGCTCCCTCCTCGCTGAATTTAAACAGTGAAGCCCCGGCTCCCTCCTCGCTGAATTTAAACAGTGAAGCCCCCGGCTCCCTCCTCGCTGAATTTAAACAGTGAAGCCCCCGGCTCCCTCCTCGCTGAATTTAAACAGTGAAGCCCCGGCTCCCTCCTCGCTGAATTTAAACAGTGAAGCCCCCGGCTCCCTCCTCGCTGAATTTAAACAGTGAAGCCCCGGCTCCCTCCTCGCTGAATTTAAACAGTGAAGCCCCCGGCTCCCTCCTCGCTGAATTTAAACAGTGAAGCCCCCGGCTCCCTCCTCGCTGAATTTAAACAGTGAAGCCCCCGGCTCCCTCCTCGCTGAATTTAAACAGTGAAGCCCCCGGCTCCCTCCTCGCTGAATTTAAACAGTGAAGCCCCCGGCTCCCTCCTCGCTGATTTTAAACAGTGAAGCCCCCGGCTCCCTCCTCGCTGAATTTAAACAGTGAAGCCCCCGGCTCCCTCCTCGCTGATTTTAAACAGTGAAGCCCCCGGCTCCCTCCTCGCTGAATTTAAACAGTGAAGCCCCCGGCTCCCTCCTCGCTGATTTTAAACAGTGAAGCCCCCGGCTCCCTCCTCGCTGATTTTAAACAGTGAAGCCCCCGGCTCCCTCCTCGCTGAATTTAAACAGTGAAGCCCCCGGCTCCCTCCTCGCTGAATTTAAACAGTGAAGCCCCCGGCTCCCTCCTCGCTGAATTTAAACAGTGAAGCCCCCGGCTCCCTCCTCGCTGAATTTAAACAGTGAAGCCCCCGGCTCCCTCCTCGCTGAATTTAAACAGTGAAGCCCCGGCTCCCTCCTCGCTGAATTTAAACAGTGAAGCCCCGGCTCCCTCCTCGCTGATTTTAAACAGTGAAGCCCCCGGCTCCCTCCTCGCTGAATTTAAACAGTGAAGCCCCGGCTCCCTCCTCGCTGAATTTAAACAGTGAAGCCCCCGGCTCCCTCCTCGCTGATTTTAAACAGTGAAGCCCCCGGCTCCCTCCTCGCTGAATTTAAACAGTGAAGCCCCCGGCTCCCTCCTCGCTGATTTTAAACAGTGAAGCCCCCGGCTCCCTCCTCGCTGAATTTAAACAGTGAAGCCCCCGGCTCCCTCCTCGCTGAATTTAAACAGTGAAGCCCCCGGCTCCCTCCTCGCTGATTTTAAACAGTGAAGCCCCCGGCTCCCTCCTCGCTGATTTCAAACAGTGAAGCCCCCGGCTCCATCCTCGCTGAATTTAAACAGTGAAGCCCCGGGCTCCCTCTTCGCTGAATTTAAACAGTGAAGCCCCGGGTTCCCTCCTCGCTGATTTTAAACAGTGAAGCCCCAGGCACACTCCTCGCTGAATTTAAACAGTGAAGCCCCCGGCTCCCTCCTCGCTGATTTTAAACAGTGAAGCCCCCGGTTCCCTCCTCGCTGAATTTAAACATTGAAGCCCCGGCTCCCTCCTCGCTGATTTAAACAGTGAAGCCCCCGGCTCCCTCCTCGCTGATTTTAAACAGTGAAGCCCCGGCTCCCTCCTCGCTGATTTTAAACAGTGAAGCCCCCGGCTCCCTCCTCGCTGAATTTAAACAGTGAAGCCCCCGGCTCCCTCCTCGCTGATTTTAAACAGTGAAGCCCCCGGCTCCCTCCTCGCTGATTTTAAACAGTGAAGCCCCCGGCTCCCTCCTCGCTGATTTTAAACAGTGAAGCCCCCGGCTCCCTCCTCGCTGAATTTAAACAGTGAAGCCCCCGGCTCCCTCCTCGCTGATTTTAAACAGTGAAGCCCCCGGCTCCCTCCTCGCTGATTTTAAACAGTGAAGCCCCCGGCTCCCTCCTCGCTGAATTTAAACAGTGAAGCCCCCGGCTCCCTCCTCGCTGAATTTAAACAGTGAAGCCCCCGGCTCCCTCCTCGCTGAATTTAAACAGTGAAGCCCCCGGCTCCCTCCTCGCTGAATTTAAACAGTGAAGCCCCCGGCTCCCTCCTCGCTGATTTTAAACAGTGAAGCCCCCGGCTCCCTCCTCGCTGATTTTAAACAGTGAAGCCCCGGCTCCCTCCTCGCTGAATTTAAACAGTGAAGCCCCCGGCTCCCTCCTCGCTGAATTTAAACAGTGAAGCCCCGGCTCCCTCCTCGCTGATTTTAAACAGTGAAGCCCCCGGCTCCCTCCTCGCTGAATTTAAACAGTGAAGCCCCCGGCTCCCTCCTCGCTGAATTTAAACAGTGAAGCCCCGGCTCCCTCCTCGCTGAATTTAAACAGTGAAGCCCCCGGCTCCCTCCTCGCTGAATTTAAACAGTGAAGCCCCGGCTCCCTCCTCGCTGAATTTAAACAGTGAAGCCCCGGCTCCCTCCTCGCTGATTTTAAACAGTGAAGCCCCCGGCTCCCTCCTCGCTGAATTTAAACAGTGAAGCCCCCGGCTCCCTCCTCGCTGATTTTAAACAGTGAAGCCCCCGGCTCCCTCCTCGCTGAATTTAAACAGTGAAGCCCCCGGCTCCCTCCTCGCTGATTTTAAACAGTGAAGCCCCCGGCTCCCTCCTCGCTGAATTTAAACAGTGAAGCCCCCGGCTCCCTCCTCGCTGAATTTAAACAGTGAAGCCCCCGGCTCCCTCCTCGCTGAATTTAAACAGTGAAGCCCCGGCTCCCTCCTCGCTGATTTTAAACAGTGAAGCCCCCGGCTCCCTCCTCGCTGAATTTAAACAGTGAAGCCCCCGGCTCCCTCCTCGCTGAATTTAAACAGTGAAGCCCCCGGCTCCCTCCTCGCTGATTTTAAACAGTGAAGCCCCCGGCTCCCTCCTCGCTGAATTTAAACAGTGAAGCCCCCGGCTCCCTCCTCGCTGATTTTAAACAGTGAAGCCCCCGGCTCCCTCCTCGCTGAATTTAAACAGTGAAGCCCCCGGCTCCCTCCTCGCTGAATTTAAACAGTGAAGCCCCCGGCTCCCTCCTCGCTGAATTTAAACAGTGAAGCCCCCGGCTCCCTCCTCGCTGATTTTAAACAGTGAAGCCCCCGGCTCCCTCCTCGCTGAATTTAAACAGTGAAGCCCCGGCTCCCTCCTCGCTGAATTTAAACAGTGAAGCCCCCGGCTCCCTCCTCGCTGAATTTAAACAGTGAAGCCCCCGGCTCCCTCCTCGCTGAATTTAAACAGTGAAGCCCCCGGCTCCCTCCTCGCTGAATTTAAACAGTGAAGCCCCGGCTCCCTCCTCGCTGAATTTAAACAGTGAAGCCCCCGGCTCCCTCCTCGCTGATTTTAAACAGTGAAGCCCCCGGCTCCCTCCTCGCTGAATTTAAACAGTGAAGCCCCCGGCTCCCTCCTCGCTGATTTTAAACAGTGAAGCCCCCGGCTCCCTCCTCGCTGAATTTAAACAGTGAAGCCCCGGCTCCCTCCTCGCTGAATTTAAACAGTGAAGCCCCCGGCTCCCTCCTCGCTGAATTTAAACAGTGAAGCCCCCGGCTCCCTCCTCGCTGATTTTAAACAGTGAAGCCCCCGGCTCCCTCCTCGCTGAATTTAAACAGTGAAGCCCCGGCTCCCTCCTCGCTGATTTTAAACAGTGAAGCGCCCGGATCCCTCCTCGCTGAATTTAAACAGTGAAGCCCCCGGCTCCCTCCTCGCTGAATTTAAACAGTGAAGCCCCCGGCTCCCTCCTCGCTGATTTTAAACAGTGAAGCCCCCGGCTCCATCCTCGCTGAATTTAAACAGTGAAGCCCCCGGCTCCCTCCTCGCTGATTTTAAACAGTGAAGCCCCCGGCTCCCTCCTCGCTGAATTTAAACAGTGAAGCCCCGGCTCCCTCCTCGCTGAATTTAAACAGTGAAGCCCCGGCTCCCTCCTCGCTGAATTTAAACAGTGAAGCCCCCGGCTCCCTCCTCGCTGAATTTAAACAGTGAAGCCCCGGCTCCCTCCTCGCTGAATTTAAACAGTGAAGCCCCCGGCTCCCTCCTCGCTGAATTTAAACAGTGAAGCCCCCGGCTCCCTCCTCGCTGAATTTAAACAGTGAAGCCCCCGGCTCCCTCCTCGCTGAATTTAAACAGTGAAGCCCCCGTCTCCCTCCTCGCTGAATTTAAACAGTGAAGCCCCGGCCTCCCTCCTCGCTGATTTTAAACAGTGAAGCGCCCGGCTCCCTCCTCGCTGATTTTAAACAGTGAAGCCCCCGGCTCCCTCCTCGCTGATTTAAACAGTGAAGCCCCCGGCTCCCTCCTCGCTGATTTTAAACAGTGAAGGCCCCCGGCTCCCTCCTCGCTGAATTTAAACAGTGAAGCCCCCGGCTCCCTCCTCGCTGAATTTAAACAGTGAAGCCCCGGCTCCCTCCTCGCTGAATTTAAACAGTGAAGCCCCCGGCTCCCTCCTCGCTGAATTTAAACAGTGAAGCCCCCGGCTCCCTCCTCGCTGAATTTAAACAGTGAAGCCCCCGGCTCCCTCCTCGCTGATTTTAAACAGTGAAGCCCCCGGCTCCCTCCTCGCTGAATTTAAACAGTGAAGCCCCGGCTCCCTCCTCGCTGAATTTAAACAGTGAAGCCCCCGGCTCCCTCCTCGCTGATTTTAAACAGTGAAGCCCCCGGCTCCCTCCTCGCTGAATTTAAACAGTGAAGCCCCCGGATCCCTCCTCGCTGAATTTAAACAGTGAAGCCCCCGGCTCCCTCCTCGCTGAATTTAAACAGTGAAGCCCCCGGCTCCCTCCTCGCTGAATTTAAACAGTGAAGCCCCCGGCTCCCTCCTCGCTGAATTTAAACAGTGAAGCCCCCGGCTCCCTCCTCGCTGAATTTAAACAGTGAAGCCCCCGGCTCCCTCCTCGCTGAATTTAAACAGTGAAGCCCCCGGCTCCCTCCTCGCTGATTTTAAACAGTGAAGCCCCCGGCTCCCTCCTCGCTGATTTTAAACAGTGAAGCCCCCGGCTCCCTCCTCGCTGAATTTAAACAGTGAAGCCCCGGCTCCCTCCTCGCTGAATTTAAACAGTGAAGCCCCCGGCTCCCTCCTCGCTGAATTTAAACAGTGAAGCCCCCGGCTCCCTCCTCGCTGAATTTAAACAGTGAAGCCCCCGGCTCCCTCCTCGCTGAATTTAAACAGTGAAGCCCCCGGCTCCCTCCTCGCTGAATTTAAACAGTGAAGCCCCCGGCTCCCTCCTCGCTGAATTTAAACAGTGAAGCCCCCGGCTCCCTCCTCGCTGAATTTAAACAGTGAAGCCCCCGGCTCCCTCCTCGCTGATTTTAAACAGTGAAGCCCCCGGCTCCCTCCTCGCTGATTTTAAACAGTGAAGCCCCCGGCTCCCTCCTCGCTGAATTTAAACAGTGAAGCCCCCGGCGCCCTCCTCGCTGAATTTAAACAGTGAAGCCCCCGGCTCCCTCCTCGCTGAATTTAAACAGTGAAGCCCCGGCTCCCTCCTCGCTGAATTTAAACAGTGAAGCCCCCGGCTCCCTCCTCGCTGAATTTAAACAGTGAAGCCCCCGGCTCCCTCCTCGCTGAATTTAAACAGTGAAGCCCCCGGCTCCCTCCTCGCTGAATTTAAACAGTGAAGCCCCCGGCTCCCTCCTCGCTGAATTTAAACAGTGAAGCCCCCGGCTCCCTCCTCGCTGATTTTAAACAGTGAAGCCCCCGGCTCCCTCCTCGCTGAATTTAAACAGTGAAGCCCCCGGCTCCCTCCTCGCTGATTTTAAACAGTGAAGCCCCCGGCTCCCTCCTCGCTGATTTTAAACAGTGAAGCCCCCGGCTCCCTCCTCGCTGATTTTAAACAGTGAAGCCCCCGGCTCCCTCCTCGCTGAATTTAAACAGTGAAGCCCCGGCTCCCTCCTCGCTGAATTTAAACAGTGAAGCCCCGGCTCCCTCCTCGCTGAATTTAAACAGTGAAGCCCCCGGCTCCCTCCTCGCTGAATTTAAACAGTGAAGCCCCCGGCTCCCTCCTCGCTGAATTTAAACAGTGAAGCCCCCGGTTCCGTCCTCGCTGATTTTAAACAGTGAAGCCCCCGGCTCCCTCCTCGCTGAATTTAAACAGTGAAACCCCCGGCTCCCTCCTCGCTGATTTTAAACAGTGAAGCCCCCGGCTCCCTCCTCGCTGATTTTAAACAGTGAAGCCCCCGGCTCCCTCCTCGCTGATTTTAAACAGTGAAGCCCCCGGCTCAATCCTCGCTGAATTTAAACAGTGAAGCCCCCGGCTCCCTCCTCGCTGAATTTAAACAGTGAAGTTCCCTGCTCCCTCCTCGCTGAATTTAAACAGTGAAGCCCCCGGCTCCCTCCTCGCTGAATTTAAACAGTGAAGCCCCCGGATCCCTTCTCGCTGAATTTAAACAGTGAAGCCCCCGGCTCCCTCCTCGCTGAATTTAAACAGTGAAGCCCCCGGCTCCCTCCTCGCTGAATTTAAACAGTGAAGCCCCCGGCTCCCTCCTCGCTGAATTTAAACAGTGAAGCCCCCGGCTCCCTCCTCGCTGATTTTAAACAGTGAAGCCCCCGGCTCCCTCCTCGCTGATTTTAAACAGTGAAGCCCCCGGCTCCCTCCTCGCTGATTTTAAACAGTGAAGCCCCCGGCTCCCTCCTCGCTGAATTTAAACAGTGAAGCCCCCGGCTCCCTCCTCGCTGAATTTAAACAGTGAAGCCCCGGCTCCCTCCTCGCTGAATTTAAACAGTGAAGCCCCCGGCTCCCTCCTCGCTGAATTTAAACAGTGAAGCCCCCGGCTCCCTCCTCGCTGAATTTAAACAGTGAAGCCCCCGGCTCCCTCCTCGCTGAATTTAAACAGTGAAGCCCCCGGCTCCCTCCTCGCTGAATTTAAACAGTGAAGCCCCCGGCTCCCTCCTCGCTGAATTTAAACAGTGAAGCCCCCGGCTCCCTCCTCGCTGAATTTAAACAGTGAAGCCCCCGGCTCCCTCCTCGCTGATTTTAAACAGTGAAGCCCCGGCTCCCTCCTCGCTGAATTTAAACAGTGAAGCCCCCGGCTCCCTCCTCGCTGAATTTAAACAGTGAAGCCCCCGGCTCCCTCCTCGCTGAATTTAAACAGTGAAGCCCCCGGCTCCCTCCTCGCTGAATTTAAACAGTGAAGCCCCCGGCTCCCTCCTCGCTGAATTTAAACAGTGAAGCCCCGGCTCCCTCCTCGCTGAATTTAAACAGTGAAGCCCCCGGCTCCCTCCTCGCTGAATTTAAACAGTGAAGCCCCCGGCTCCCTCCTCGCTGAATTTAAACAGTGAAGCCCCCGGCTCCCTCCTCGCTGAATTTAAACAGTGAAGCCCCCGGCTCCCTCCTCGCTGAATTTAAACAGTGAAGCCCCCGGCTCCCTCCTCGCTGAATTTAAACAGTGAAGCCCCCGGCTCCCTCCTCGCTGATTTTAAACAGTGAAGCCCCCGGCTCCCTCCTCGCTGATTTAAACAGTGAAGCCCCCGGCTCCCTCCTCGCTGAATTTAAACAGTGAAGCCCCCGGCTCCCTCCTCGCTGAATTTAAACAGTGAAGCCCCCGGCTCCCTCCTCGCTGAATTTAAACAGTGAAGCCCCCGGCTCCCTCCTCGCTGAATTTAAACAGTGAAGCCCCCGGCTCCCTCCTCGCTGAATTTAAACAGTGAAGCCCCCGGCTCCCTCCTCGCTGAATTTAAACAGTGAAGCCCCCGGCTCCCTCCTCGCTGAATTTAAACAGTGAAGCCCCCGGCTCCGTCCTCGCTGATTTTAAACAGTGAAGCCCCCGGCTCCCTCCTCGCTGAATTTAAACAGTGAAGCCCCGGCTCCCTCCTCGCTGAATTTAAACAGTGAAGCCCCCGGCTCCCTCCTCGCTGAATTTAAACAGTGAAGCCCCCGGCTCCCTCCTCGCTGAATTTAAACAGTGAAGCTCCCGGCTCCCTCCTCGCTGATTTTAAACAGTGAAGCCCCCGGCTCCCTCCTCGCTGATTTTAAACAGTGAAGCCCCCGGCTCCCTCCTCGCTGATTTTAAACAGTGAAGCCCCCGGCTCCCTCCTCGCTGAATTTAAACAGTGAAGCCCCCGGCTCCCTCCTCGCTGAATTTAAACAGTGAAGCCCCCGGCTCCCTCCTCGCTGATTTTAAAAAGTGAAGCCCCGGCTCCCTCCTCGCTGAATTTAAACAGTGAAGCCCCCGGCTCCCTCCTCGCTGAATTTAAACAGTGAAGCCCCCGGCTCCCTCCTCGCTGAATTTAAACAGTGAAGCCCCCGGCTCCCTCCTCGCTGAATTTAAACAGTGAAGCCCCCGGCTCCATCCTCGCTGAATTTAAACAGTGAAGCCCCCGGCTCCCTCCTCGCTGATTTTAAACAGTGAAGCCCCCGGCTCCCTCCTCGCTGATTTTAAACAGTGAAGCCCCCGGCTCCCTCCTCGCTGATTTTAAACAGTGAAGCCCCCGGCTCCCTCCTCGCTGAATTTAAACAGTGAAGCCCCTGGCTCCCTCCTCGCTGATTTTAAACAGTGAAGGCCCGTCTCCCTCCTCGCTGAATTTAAACATTGAAGCCCCCGGCTCCCTCCTCGCTGATTTTAAACACTGAAGCCCCGGCTCCCTCCTCGCTGAATTTAAACAGTGAAGCTCCCGGCTCCCTCCTCGCTGAATTTAAACAGTGAAGCCCCGGCTCCCTCCTCGCTGATTTAAACAGTGAAGCCCCCGGCTCCCTCCTCGCTGAATTTAAACAGTGAAGCCCCGGCTCCCTCCTCGCTGAATTTAAACAGTGAAGCCCCCGGCTCCCTCCTCGCTGAATTTAAACAGTGAAGCCCCCGGCTCCCTCCTCGCTGAATTTAAACAGTGAAGCCCCCGGCTCCCTCCTCGCTGAATTTAAACAGTGAAGCCCCCGGCTCCCTCCTCGCTGAATTTAAACAGTGAAGCCCCCGGCTCCCTCCTCGCTGAATTTAAACAGTGAAGCCCCCGGCTCCCTCCTCGCTGAATTTAAACAGTGAAGCCCCCGGCTCCCTCCTCGCTGAATTTAAACAGTGAAGCCCCCGGCTCCCTCCTCGCTGAATTTAAACAGTGAAGCCCCCGGCTCCCTCCTCGCTGAATTTAAACAGTGAAGCCCCCGGCTCCCTCCTCGCTGAATTTAAACAGTGAAGCCCCCGGCTCCCTCCTCGCTGATTTTAAACAGTGAAGCCCCCGGCTCCCTCCTCGCTGATTTTAAACAGTGAAGCCCCCGGCTCCCTCCTCGCTGATTTTAAACAGTGAAGCCCCCGGCTCCCTCCTCGCTGAATTTAAACAGTGAAGCCCCCGGCTCCCTCCTCACTGATTTTAAACAGTGAAGCTCCCGGCTCCCTCCTCGCTGAATTTAAACAGTGAAGCCCCCGGCTCCCTCCTCGCTGAATTTAAACAGTGAAGCCCCGGATCCCTCGTCGCTGAATTTAAACAGTGAAGCCCCGGCTCCCTCCTCGCTGAATTTAAACAGTGAAGCCCCGGCTCCCTCCTCGCTGAATTTAAACAGTGAAGCCCCCGGCTCCCTCCTCGCTGAATTTAAACAGTGAAGCCCCCGGCTCCCTCCTCGCTGAATTTTAAACAGTGAAGCCCCCGGCTCCCTCCTCGCTGATTTTAAACAGTGAAGCCCCCGGCTCCCTCCTCGCTGAATTTAAACAGTGAAGCCCCGGCTCCCTCCTCGCTGAATTTAAACAGTGAAGCCCCGGCTCCCTCCTCGCTGAATTTAAACAGTGAAGCCCCCGGCTCCCTCCTCGCTGAATTTAAACAGTGAGGCTCCCGGCTCCCTCCTCGCTGAATTTAAACAGTGAAGCCCCCGGTTCCCTCCTCGCTGAATTTAAACAGTGAAGCCCCGGCTCCCTCCTCGCTGAATTTAAACAGTGAAGCCCCGGCTCCCTCCTCGCTGATTTTAAACAGTGAAGCCCCCGGCTCCCTCCTCGCTGAATTTAAACAGTGAAGCCCCGGCTCCCTCCTCGCTGAATTTAAACAGTGAAGCCCCGGCTCCCTCCTCGCTGAATTTAAACAGTGAAGCCCCCGGCTCCCTCCTCGCTGAATTTAAACAGTGAAGCCCCCGGCTCCCTCCTCGCTGAATTTAAACAGTGAAGCCCCCGGCTCCCTCCTCGCTGATTTTAAACAGTGAAGCCCCCGGCTCCCTCCTCGCTGAATTTAAACAGTGAAGCTCCCGGCTCCCTCCTCGCTGAATTTAAACAGTGAAGCCCCCGGCTCCCTCCTCGCTGATTTAAACAGTGAAGCCCCCGGCTCCCTCCTCGCTGAATTTAAACAGTGAAGCCCCGGCTCCCTCCTCGCTGAATTTAAACAGTGAAGCCCCCGGCTCCCTCCTCGCTGAATTTAAACAGTGAAGCCCCCGGCTCCCTCCTCGCTCAATTTAAACAGTGAAGCCCCCGGCTCCCTCCTCGCTGATTTTAAACAGTGAAGCCCCCGGCTCCCTCCTCGCTGATTTAAACAGTGAAGCCCCGGCTCCCTCCTCGCTGATTTTAAACAGTGAAGCCCCCGGCTCCCTCCTCGCTGAATTTAAACAGTGAAGCCCCGGCTCCCTCCTCGCTGAATTTAAACAGTGAAGCCCCCGGCTCCCTCCTCGCTGATTTAAACAGTGAACCCCCCGGCTCCATCCTCGTTGAATTTAAACAGTGAAGCTCCCGGCTCCCTCCTCGTTGAATTTAAACAGTGAAGCCCCCGGCTCCCTCCTCGCTGAATTTAAACAGTGAAGCCTCCGGCTCCCTCCTCGCTGAATTTAAACAGTGAAGCGCCCCGGCTTCCCTCCTCGCTGAATTTAAACAGTGAAGCCCCGGCTCCCTCCTCGCTGATTTAAACAGTGAAGCCCCCGGCTCCCTCCTCGCTGAATTTAAACAGTGAAGCCCCGGCTCCCTCCTCGCTGATTTTAAACAGTGAAGCCCCCGGCTCCCTCCTCGCTGATTTAAACAGTGAAGCCCCGGCTCCCTCCTCGCTGATTTTAAACAGTGAAGCCCCCGGCTCCCTCCTCGCTGATTTTAAACAGTGAAGCCCCCGGCTCCCTCCTCGCTGAATTTAAACAGTGAAGCCCCGGCTCCCTCCTCGCTGATTTAAACAGTGAAGCCCCCGGCTCCCTCCTCGCTGAATTTAAACAGTGAAGCCCCCGGCTCCCTCCTCGCTGATTTAAACAGTGAAGCCCCGGCTCCCTCCTCGCTGATTTAAACAGTGAAGCCCCGGCCTCCCTCCTCGCTGATTTTAAACAGTGAAGCGCCCGGCTCCCTCCTCGCTGATTTTAAACAGTGAAGCCCCGGCCTCCCTCCTCGCTGATTTTGAACAGTGAAGCCCCCGGCTCCATCCTCGCTGAATTTAAACAGTGAAGCTCCCGGCTCCCTCCTCGCTGATTTAAACAGTGAAGCCCCCGGCTCCCTCCTCGCTGATTTTAAACAGTGAAGCCCCCGTCTCCCTCCTCGCTGAATTTAAACAGTGAAGCCCCGGCCTCCCTCCTCGCTGATTTTAAACAGTGAAGCGCCCGGCTCCCTCCTCGCTGATTTTAAACAGTGAAGACCCCGGCCTCCCTCCTCGCTGATTTTGAACAGTGAAGCCCCCGGCTCCCTCCTCGCTGAATTTAAACAGTGAAGCTCCCGGCTCCCTCCACACTGAATTTAAACAGTGAAGCCCCGGCTCCCTCCTCGCTGATTTTAAACAGTGAAGCCCCGGCTCCCTCCTCGCTGATTTTAAACAGTGAAGCCCCGGCTCCCTCCTCGCTGATTTTAAACAGTGAAGCCCCGGCTCCCTCCTCGCTGATTTAAACAGTGAAGCTCCCGGCTCCCTCCTCGCTGAATTTAAACAGTGAAGCCCCCGGCTCCCTCCTCGCTGATTTTAAACAGTGAAGCCCCGGCTCCCTCCTCGCTGAATTTAAACAGTGAAGCCCCCGGATCCCTCCTCGCTGAATTTAAACAGTGAAGCCCCGGCTCCTCCTCGCTGAATTTAAACAGTGAAGCCCCCGGCTCCCTCCTCGCTGAATTTAAACAGTGAAGCCCCCGGCTCCCTCCTCGCTGAATTTAAACAGTGAAGCCCCGGCTCCCTCCTCGCTGAATTTAAACAGTGAAGCCCCGGCTCCCTCCTCGCTGAATTTAAACAGTGAAGCCCCCGGCTCCCTCCTCGCTGATTTTAAACAGTGAAGCCCCCGGCTCCCTCCTCGCTGATTTTAAACAGTGAAGCCCCCGGCTCCCTCCTCGCTGAATTTAAACAGTGAAGCCCCCGGCTCCCTCCTCGCTGATTTAAACAGTGAAGCCCCCGGCTCCCTCCTCGCTGAATTTAAACAGTGAAGCCCCCGGTTCCCTCCTCGCTGATTTTAAACAGTGAAGCCCCCGGCTCCCTCCTCGCTGAATTTAAACAGTGAAGCCCCCGGTTCCCTCCTCGCTGAATTTAAACAGTGAAGCCCCCGGCTCCCTCCTCGCTGAATTTAAACAGTGAAGCCCCCGGCTCCCTCCTCGCTGAATTTAAACAGTGAAGCCCCCGGCTCCCTCCTCGCTGAATTTAAACAGTGAAGCCCCCGGCTCCCTCCTCGCTGAATTTAAACAGTGAAGCCCCCGGCTCCCTCCTCGCTGATTTTAAACAGTGAAGCGCCCGGCTCCCTCCTCGCTGATTTTAAACAGTGAAGTCCCCGGCTCCATCCTCGCTGATTTCAAACAGTGAAGCCCCCGGCTCCATCCTCGCTGAATTTAAACAGTGAAGCCCCGGGCTCCCTCTTCGCTGAATTTAAACAGTGAAGCCCCGGCTCCCTCCTCGCTGAATTTAAACAGTGAAGCCCCCGGCTCCCTCCTCGCTGAATTTAAACAGTGAAGCCCCCGGCTCCCTCCTCGCTGAATTTAAACAGTGAAGCCCCCGGCTCCCTCCTCGCTGAATTTAAACAGTGAAGCCCCCGGCTCCCTCCTCGCTGATTTTAAACAGTGAAGCCCCCGGCTCCCTCCTCGCTGAATTTAAACAGTGAAGCCCCGGCTCCCTCCTCGCTGAATTTAAACAGTGAAGCCCCCGGCTCCCTCCTCGCTGAATTTAAACAGTGAAGCCCCCGGCTCCCTCCTCGCTGAATTTAAACAGTGAAGCCCCCGGCTCCCTCCTCGCTGATTTTAAACAGTGAAGCCCCCGGCTCCCTCCTCGCTGAATTTAAACAGTGAAGATCCCGGCTCCCTCCTCGCTGAATTTAAACAGTGAAGCTCCCGGCTCCCTCCTCGCTGAATTTAAACAGTGAAGCCCCCGGCTCCCTCCTCGCTGAATTTAAACAGTGAAGCCCCCGGCTCCCTCCTCGCTGAATTTAAACAGTGAAGCTACCGGCTCCCTCCTCGCTGAATTTAAACAGTGAAGCTCCCGGTTCCCTCCTCGCTGACTTTAAACAGTGAAGTTCCCGGCTCCCTCCTCGCTGAATTAAAATAGTGAAGTTCCCGGCTCCCTCCTCACTGAATTTAAACAGTGATGTCCCCGGGTCCCTCCTCGCTGAATTTAAACAGTGAAGCCCCGGGCGCCCTCCTCGCTGAATGTAAACAGTGAAGCGCCCGGCTCCCTCCTCGCTGATTTTAAACAGTGAAGCCCCAGGCAACCTCCTCGCTGAATTTAAACAGTTAGGCCCCCGGTTCCCTCCTCGCTGATTTTAAACAGTGAAGCCCCCGGCTCCCTCCTCGCTGAATTTAAACAGTGAGACCCTGGCTCCCTCCTCGCTGATTTTAAACAGTGAAGCGCCCGGTTCCCACCTCGCTGAATTTAAACAGTGAAGCCCCCGGCTCCCTCCTCGCTGATTTTAAACAGTGAAGCCCCCGGCTCCCTCCTCGCTGAATTTAAACAGTGAAGCCCCCGGCTCCCTCCTCGCTGATTTTAAACAGTGAAACCCCCGGCTCCCTCCTCGCTGATTTTAAACAGTGAAGCCCCCGGCTCCCTCCTCGCTGATTTTAAACAGTGAAGCCCCCGGCTCCCTCCTCGCTGAATTTAAACAGTGAAGCCCCCGGCTCCCTCCTCGCTGATTTTAAACAGTGAAGCCCCCGGCTCCCTCCTCGCTGAATTTAAACAGTGAAGCCCCCGGCTCCCTCCTCGCTGAATTTAAACAGTGAAGCCCCCGGACTCCCTCCTCGCTGAATTTAAACAGTGAAGCCCCCGGCTCCCTCCTCGCTGAATTTAAACAGTGAAGCCCCGGCTCCCTCCTCGCTGAATTTAAACAGTGAAGCCCCCGGCTCCCTCCTCGCTGAATTTAAACAGTGAAGCCCCGGCTCCCTCCTCGCTGAATTTAAACAGTGAAGCCCCCGGCTCCCTCCTCGCTGAATTTAAACAGTGAAGCCCCGGCTCCCTCCTCGCTGAATTTAAACAGTGAAGCCCCGGCTCCCTCCTCGCTGAATTTAAACAGTGAAGCCCCCGGCTCCCTCCTCGCTGAATTTAAACAGTGAAGCCCCCGGCTCCCTCCTCGCTGATTTTAAACAGTGAAGCCCCCGGCTCCCTCCTCGCTGATTTTAAACAGTGAAGCCCCCGGCTCCCTCCGCGCTGAATTTAAACAGTGAAGCCCCCGGCTCCCTCCTCGCTGATTTTAAACAGTGAAACCCCCGGCTCCCTCCGCGCTGAATTTAAACAGTGAAGCCACCGGCTCCCTCCTCGCTGATTTTAAACAGTGAAACCCCCGGCTCCCTCCGCGCTGAATTTAAACAGTGAAGCCCCCGGCTCCCTCCGCGCTGAATTTAAACAGTGAAGCCACCGGCTCCCTCCTCGTTGAATTTAATCAGTGAAGTTCCCGGCTCCCTCCTCGCTGATTTTAAACAGTGAAGCCCCCGGCTCCCTCCTCGCTGAATTTAAACAGTGAAACCCCCTGCTCCCTCCTCGCTCAATTTAAACAGTGAAGCGCCCGGCTCCCTCCTCGCTGATTTTGAACAGTGAAGCTCCCGGCTCCCTCCTCGCTCAATTTAAACAGTGAAGCGCCCGGCTCCCTCCTCGTTGAATTTAAACAGTGAAGCGCCAGGCTCCCTCCTCGCTGATTTTAAACAGTGAAGCCCCAGGCAACCTCCTCGCTGAATTTAAACAGTGAGACCCTGGCACCCTCCTCGCTGATTTTAAACAGTGAAGCCCCCGGTTCCCTCCTCACTGATTTTAAACAGTGAAGCCCCCGGCTCCCTCCTCGCTGAATTTAAACAGTGAAGCCACCGGCTCCCTCCTCGCTGAATTTAAACAGTGAAGCCCCCTGCTCCCTCCTCACAGATTTAAAACAGTGAAGCGCCCGGCTCCCTCCTCGCTGATTTTGAACAGTGAAGACCCCGGTTCCCTCCTCGCTGATTTTAAACAGTGAAGCCCCCGGATCCCTCCTCGCTGAATTTAAACAGTGAAGCTCCCGGCTCCCTCCTCGCTGACTTTAAACAGTGAAGTTCCCGGCTCCCTCCTCGCTGAATTTAAACAGTGAAGTTCCCGGCTCCCTCCTCGCTGAATTTAAACAGTGAAGCCCCCGGCTCCGTCCTCGCTGAATTTAAACAGTGAAGTTCCCGGCTCCCTCCTCGCTGACTTTAAACATTGAAGTTCCCGGCTCCCTCCTCACTGAATTTAAACTGTGAAGACACCGGTTCCCTCCTCGCTGATTTTAAACAGTGAAGCCCCCGGCTCCCTCCTCCCTGATTTTAAACAGTGAAGACCCCGGTTCCCTCTTCGCTGATTTTAAACAGTGAAGCCCCCGGCTCCCTCCTCACTGATTTTAAACAGTGAAGCCCCCGGCTCCATCCTCGCTGAATTTAAACAGTGAAGTTCCCGGCTCCCTCCTCGCTGAATTTAAACAGTGAAGCCCCCGGCTCCCTCCTCGCTGAATTTAAACAGTGAAGCCCCCGTCAACCTCCTCGCTGAATTTAAACAGTGAAGCCCCGGGCTCCCTCCTCGCTGAATTTAAACAGTGAAGCGCCCGGCTCTCTCCTCGCTGAATTTAAACAGTGAAGCGCCCGGCTCTCTCCTCGCAGAATTTAATCAGTGTAGCCCCCGGCTCCCTCCTCGCTGAATTTAAACACTGACGTTCCCGGGTCTCTCGTCGCTGAATTTAAACAGTGAAGCCCCCGGCTCCCTCCTCGCTGAATTTAAACAGTGAAGCCCCCGGCTCCCTCCTCGCTGAATTTAAACAGTGAAGCGCCCGGCTCTCTCCTCGCAGAATTTAATCAGTGTAGCCCCCGGCTCCCTCCTCGCTGAATTTAAACACTGACGTCCCCGGCTCCTCTCGTCGCTGAATTTAAACAGTGAAGCCCCCGGCTCCCTCCTCGCTGAATTTAAACAGTGAAGCGCCCGGCTCCCTCCTCGCTGAATTTAAACATTGAAGCTCCCGGCTCCCTCCTCACTGAATTTAAACAGTGAACCCCCGGCTCCCTCCTCGCTGAATTTAAACAGTGAAGTCCCCGGGCTCCCTCCGTCGCTGAATTTAAACAATGAAGCCCCGGGCTCCCTCCTCGCTGAATTTAAACAGTGAAGCCACCGGCTCCCTCCTCGCTGATTTTAAACAGTGAAGCCACCGGTTCCCTCGTCGCTGAATTTAAACAGTGAAGCTCCCGGCTCCCTCCTCGCTGAATTTAAACAGTGAAGCCCCCGGCTCCCTACTCACTGAATTTAAACCGTGAAGCCACCGGTTCCCTCGTCGCTGAATTTAAACAGTGAAGCCCCCGGTTCCGTCCTCGCTGATTTTAAACAGTGAAGCCCCTGGCTCCCTCCTCGCTGATTTTAAACAGTGAAGCCCCCGTCTCCCTCCTCGCTGAATTTAAACAGTGAAGCCCCCGGCTCCCTCCTCGCTGATTTTAAACAGTGAAGCCCCCGGCTCCCTCCTCACTGAATTTAAACAGTGAAGCCCCCGGCTCCCTCCTCGCTGATTTTAAACAGTGAAGCCCCCGACTCCCTCCTCGCTGAATTTAAACAGTGCAGATCCCGGTTCCCTCCTCGTTGAATTAAAACAGTGAAGCCCCCGGCTCCCTCCTCGCTGAATTTAAACAGTGAGCGCACGGCTCCCTCCTCGCTGAATTTAAACAGTGAAGCCCCCGGCTCCCTCCTCGCTGAATTTACACAGTGAAGCCCCCGACTCCCTCCTCGCTGATTTTAAACAATGAAGCCCCCGGCTCCCTCCTCGTTGAATTAAAACAGTGAAGCTCCCGGCTCCCTCCTCGCTGAATTTAAACAATGAAGCCCCCGGCTCCCTCCTCGCTGAATTTAAACAGTGAAGCCACCGGCTCCCTCCTCGCTGAATTTAAACAGTGAAGCCCCCGGCACCGTCCTCGCTGATTTTAAACACTGAAGCGCCCGGCTCCCTCCTCGCTGATTTTGAACAGTGAAGCCCCCGGATCCCTCCTCGCTGAATTTAAACAGTGAAGAGCCCGGCTCCCTCCTCGCTGAATTTAAACAGTGAAGCCCCCGGATCCCTCCTCGCTGAATTTAAACAGTGAAGACCCCGGCTCCCTCCTCGCTCAATTTAAACAGTGAAGAGCCCGGCTCCCTCCTCGCTGAATTTAAACAGTGAAGCTCCCTCTCCCTCCTCGCTGAATTTAAACAATGAAGTTTCCGGCTCCCTCCTCGCTGAATTAAAATAGTGAAGTTCCCGGCTCCCTCCTCACTGAATTTAAACAGTGAGGCTCCCGGCTCCCTCCTCACTGAATTTAAACAGTGATGCCCCCGGGTCCCTCCTCGCTGAATTTAAACAGTGAAGCCCCGGGCGCCCTCCTCGTTGATTTTAAACAGTGAAGCCCCCGGCTCCCTCCTCGCTGATTGTAAACAGTGAAGCGCCCGGCTCCCTCCTCGCTGATTTTAAACAGTGAAGCCCCAGGCAACCTCCTCGCTGAATTTAAACAGTTAGGCCCCCGGTTCCCTCCTCGCTGAATTTAAACAGTGAGGCTCCCGGCTCCCTCCTCGCTGAATTTAAACAGTGAAGCGCCCGGCTCCCTCCTCGCTGATTTTAAACAGTGAAGCCCCCGGTTCCCTCCTCGCTGAATTTAAACAGTGAAGCACCCGGCTCCCTCCTCGCTGATTTTAAACAGTGAAGCCCCCGGCTCCCTCCTCGCTGAATTTAAACAGTGAAGACCCCGGCTCCCTCCTCGCTGATTTTAAACAGTGAAGCCCCCGGCTCCCTCCTCGCTGATTTTAAACAGTGAAGCCCCCGGCTCCCTCCTCGCTGATTTTAAACAATGAAGCCCCGGCTCCCTCCTCGCTGATTTTAAACAGTGAAGCCCCGGCTCCCTCCTCGCTGATTTAAACAGTGAAGATCCCGGCTCCCTCCTCGCTGAATTTAAACAGTGAAGCCCCCGGCTCCCTCCTCGCTGATTTAAACAGTGAAGTTCCCGGCTCCCTCCTCGCTGAATTTAAACAGTGAAGTTCCCCGGCTCCCTCCTCGCTGATTTTTAACAGTGAAGCTCCCGGCTCCCTCCTCGCTGATTTTAACAGTGAAGCTCCCGGCTCCCTCCTCGCTGATTTTAAACAGTGAAGCCCCGGCTCCCTCCTCGCTGAATTTAAACAGTGAAGGCCCCCGGCTCCCTCCTCGCTGATTTTTAACAGTGAAGGTCCCGGCTCCCTCCTCGCTGATTTTAAACAGTGAAGCCCCCGGCTCCCTCCTCGCTGAATTTAAACAGTGAAGCGCCCTGCTCCCTCCTCACTGATTTTAAACAGTGAAGCCCCGGCTCCCTCCTCGCTGAATTTAAACAGTGAAGCCCCGGCTCCCTCCTCGCTGATTTTAAACAGTGAAGCCCCCGACTCCCTCCTCGCTGAATTTAAACAGTGAAGATAACGGTTCCCTCCTCGCTGAATTAAAACAGTGAAGCCCCCGGTTCCCTCCTCGCTGATTTTAAACAGTGAAGCCCCCGGCTCCCACCTCGCTGAATTTAAACAGTGAAGTCCCCGGCTCTCTCGTCGCTGAATTTAAATAGTGAAGCCCCCGGCTCCCTCATCGTTGAATTTAAACAGTGAAGCCCCCGGCTCCCTCATCGTTGAATTTAAACAGTGAAGCCCCCGGCTCCATCCTCGCTGAACTTAAACAGTGATGCTCCCGGCTCCCTCCTCGCTGAAATTAAGCAGTGAATCCCCCGGTTCCCTCCTCGCTGATTTTAAACAGTGAAGCCCCCGGCTCCCTCCTCGCTGAATTTAAACAGTGAGCGCACGGCTCCCTCCTCGCTGATTTTAAACAGTGAAGCCACCGGCTCCCTCCTCGCTGATTTTAAACAGTGAAGCCACCGGCTCCCTCCTCGCTGAAATTAAGCAGTGAATCCCCCGGTTCCCTCCTCGCTGATTTTAAACAGTGAAGCCCCCGGCTCCCTCCTCGCTGAATTTAAACAGTGAGCGCACGGCTCCCTCCTCGCTGATTTTAAACAGTGAAGCCACCGGCTCCCCCTCGTTGAATTTAAACAGTGAAACCCCCGGCTCCCTCCTCGCTGATTTTAAACAGTGAAGCCCCCGGCTCCCTCCTCGCTGATTTTAAACAGTGAAGCCCCCGGCTCCCTCCTCGCTGAATTTAAACAGTGAAGCCCCCTGCTCCCTTCTCATCTGATTTTAAACAGTGAAGCCCCCGGATCCCTCCTCGCTCAATTTAAACAGTGAAGGTCCCGGCTCCCTCCTCGCTGATTTTTAACAGTGAAGCCGCAGGCACACTCCTCGCTGAATTTAAACAGTTAGGCCCCCGGTTCCCTCCTCGCTGATTTTAAACAGTGAAGTCCCCGGCTCTCTCGTCGCTGAATTTAAACAGTGAAGCCCCCGGCTCCCTCCTCGCTGAATTTAAACAGTGAAGTCCCCGGCTCTCTCGTCGCTGAATTTAAACAGTGAAGCCCCCGGCTCACTCATCGTTGAATTTAAACAGTGAAGCCCCCGTCAACCTCCTCGCTGAATTTAAACATTGAAGCTCCCGGCTCCCTCCTCGCTGAATTTAAACAGTGAAGTCCCCGGCTCTCTCGTCGCTGAATTTAAACAGTGAAGCCCCCGGCTCCCTCATCGTTGAATTTAAACAGTGAAGCCCCCGGTTCCCTCCTCGCTGATTTTAAACAGTGAAGCCCCCGGCTCCCTCCTCGCTGAATTTAAACAGTGAGACCCTGGCTCCCTCCTCGCTGATTTTAAACAGTGAAGCGCCCGGTTTCCACCTCGCTGAATTTAAACAATGAAGCCCCCGGCTCCCTCCTCGCTGATTTTAAACAGTGAAACCCCCGGCTCCCTCCTCGCTGAATTTAAACAATGAAGCCCCCGGCTCCCTCCTCGCTGATTTTACACAGTGAAACCCCCGGTTCCCTCCTCGCTGATTTTAAACATTGAAGCCCCCTGCTCCCTCATCACTGATTTTAAACAGTGAAGCCCCCGACTCCCTCCTCGCTGAATTTAAACAGTGAAGCCCCCGACTCCCTCCTCGCTGATTTTAAACAGTGAAGCCCCCGACTCCCTCCTCGCTGAATTTAAACAGTGAAGATCCCGGCTCCCTCCTCGCTGAATTTAAACAGTGAAGCCCCCGACTCCCTCCTCGCTGATTTTAAACAGTGAAGCCACCGACTCCCTCCTCGCTGAATTTAAACAGTGAAGATCCCGGCTCCCTCCTCGCTGAATTAAAACAGTGAGGCTCCCGGCTCCCTCCTCGCTGAAATTAAACAGTGAAGCCCCCGGCTCCCTCCTCGCTGAAATTAAGCAGTGAAGCCCCCGGTTCACTCCTCGCTGATTTTAAACAGTGAAGCGCCCGGTTCCCTCCTCGCTGAATTTAAACAGTGAAGCCCCCGGCTCCCTCCTCGCTGAATTTAAACAGTGAAGCCCCCGGTTCCCTCCTCGCTGATTTTAAACAGTGAAGCCCCCGGCTCCCTCCTCGCTGATTTTAAACAGTGAAACCCCCGGCTCCCTCCGCGCTGAATTTAAACAGTGAAGCCCCCGGCTCCCTCCTCGCTGATTTTAAACAGTGAAACCCCCGGCTCCCTCCGCGCTGAATTTAAACAGTGAAGCCACCGGCTCCCTCCTCGTTGAATTTAATCAGTGAAGTTCCCGGCTCCCTCCTCGCTGATTTTAAACAGTGAAGCCCCCGGCTCCCTACTCGCTGAATTTAAACAGTGAAACCCCCTGCTCCCTCCTCGCTCAATTTAAACAGTGAAGCGCCCGGCTCCCTCCTCGCTGATTTTGAACAGTGAAGCTCCCGGCTCCCTCCTCGCTCAATTTAAACAGTGAAGCGCCAGGCTCCCTCCTCGCTGATTTTAAACAGTGAAGCCCCAGGCAACCTCCTCGCTGAATTTAAACAGTGAGACCCTGGCACCCTCCTCGCTGATTTTAAACAGTGAAGCCCCCGGCTCCCTCCTCGTTGAATTTAAACAGTGAAGCGCCAGGCTCCCTCCTCGCTGATTTTAAACAGTGAAGCCCCAGGCAACCTCCTCGCTGAATTTAAACAGTGAGACCCTGGCACCCTCCTCGCTGATTTTAAACAGTGAAGCCCCCGGTTCCCTCCTCACTGATTTTAAACAGTGAAGCCCCCGGCTCCCTCCTCGCTGAATTTAAACAGTGAAGCCACCGGCTCCCTCCTCGCTGAATTTAAACAGTGAAGCCCCCTGCTCCCTCCTCACAGATTTAAAACAGTGAAGCGCCCGGCTCCCTCCTCGCTGATTTTGAACAGTGAAGACCCCGGTTCCCTCCTCGTTGATTTTAAACAGTGAAGCCCCCGGATCCCTCCTCACTGAATTTAAACAGTGAAGCTCCCGGCTCCCTCCTCGCTGACTTTAAACAGTGAAGTTCCCGGCTCCCTCCTCGCTGAATTTAAACAGTGAAGTTCCCGGCTCCCTCCTCGCTGAATTTAAACAGTGAAGCCCCCGGCTCCGTCCTCGCTGAATTTAAACAGTGAAGTTCCCGGCTCCCTCCTCGCTGACTTTAAACATTGAAGTTCCCGGCTCTCTCCTCGCTGAATTTAAACAGTGAAGCCCCCAGTTCCCTCCTCACTGAATTTAAACTGTGAAGACACCGGTTCCCTCCTCGCTGATTTTAAACAGTGAAGCCCCCGGCTCCCTCCTCCCTGATTTTAAACAGTGAAGACCCCGGTTCCCTCTTCGCTGATTTTAAACAGTGAAGCCCCCGGCTCCCTCCTCACTGATTTTAAACAGTGAAGCCCCCGGCTCCATCCTCGCTGAATTTATACAGTGAAGTTCCCGGCTCCCTCCTCGCTGAATTTAAACAGTGAAGCCCCCGGCTCCCTCCTCGCTGAATTTAAACAGTGAAGCCCCCGTCAACCTCCTCGCTGAATTTAAACAGTGAAGCCCCGGGCTCCCTCCTCGCTGAATTTAAACAGTGAAGCGCCCGGCTCTCTCCTCGCTGAATTTAAACAGTGAAGCCCCCGGCTCCCTCCTCGCTGAATTTAAACAGTGAAGCGCCCGGCTCTCTCCTCGCAGAATTTAATCAGTGTAGCCCCCGGCTCCCTCCTCGCTGAATTTAAACACTGACGTTCCCGGGTCTCTCGTCGCTGAATTTAAACAGTGAAGCCCCCGGCTCCCTCCTCGCTGAATTTAAACAGTGAAGCGCCCGGCTCCCTCCTCGCTGAATTTAAACATTGAAGCTCCCGGCTCCCTCCTCACTGAATTTAAACATTGAACCCCCGGCTCCCTCCTCGCTGAATTTAAACACTGACGTTCCCGGGTCTCTCGTCGCTGAATTTAAACAGTGAAGCCCCCGGCTCCCTCCTCGTTGAATTTAAACAGTGAAGCCACCGGCTCCATCCTCGCTGATTTTAGCAGTGAAGCCATCGGCTCCCTCCTCGTTGAATTTCAACAGTGAAGTTCCCGGCTCCCTCCTCGCTGATTTCAAACAGTGAAGCCCCCGGCTCCATCCTCGCTGAATTTAAACAGTGAAGCCCTGGGCTCCCTCCTCGCTGATTTTAAACAGTGAAGCGCCCGGCTCCCTCCTCTCTGATTTTGAACAGTGAAGCCCCCGTCTCCCTCCTCGCTGAATTTAAACACTGAAGCCACCGGTTCCCTCCTCGCTGATTTTAAACAGTGAAGCCCCCGGCTCCCTCCACACTGAATTTAAACAGTGAAGACCCCGGTTCCCTCCTCGCTGATTTTAAACAGTGAAGCCCCCGACTCCATCCTCGCTGAATTTAAACAGTGCAGATCCCGGTTCCCTCCTCGTTGAATTAAAACAGTGAAGCCCCCGGCTCCCTCCTCGCTGATTTTAAACAGTGAAGCCCACGGCTCCCTCCTCGTTGAATTAAAACAGTGAAGCTCCCGGCTCCCTCCTCGCTGAATTTAAACAGTGAGCGCACGGCTCCCTCCTCGCTGAATTTACACAGTGAAGCTCCCGGCTCCCTCCTCGCTGATTTTAAACAATGAAGCCCCCGGCTCCCTCCTCGCTGAATTTAAACAGTGAAGCTACCGGCTCCCCCTCGTTGAATTTAAACAGTGAAGTTCCCTGCTCCCTCCTCGCTGATTTTAAAAAGTGAAGCCCCCGGCTCCCTCCTCGCTGAATTTAAACAGTGAAGCCCCCGGCACCGTCCTCGCTGATTTTAAACAGTGAAGCGCCCGGCTCCCTCCTCGCTGATTTTGAACAGTGAAGCCCCTGGCTCCCTCCTCGCTGAATTTAAACAGTGAAGAGCCCGACTCCCTCCTCGCTGAATTTAAACAGTGAAGCCCCCGGATCCCTCCTCGCTGAATTTAAACAGTGAAGACCCCGGCTCCCTCCTCGCTCAATTTAAACAGTGAAGAGCCCGGCTCCCTCCTCGCTGAATTAAAATAGTGAAGCGCCCGGCTCCCTCCTCGCTGAATTTAAACAGTGAAGTTTCCGGCTCCCTCCTCGCTGAATTAAAATAGTGAAGTTCCCGGCTCCCTCCTCACTGAATTTAAACAGTGATGCCCCCGGGTCCCTCCTCGCTGAATTTAAACAGTGAAGCCCCGGGCGCCCTCCTCGCTGATTGTAAACAGTGAAGCGCCCGGCTCCCTCCTCGCTGATTTTAAACAGTGAAGCCCCAGGCAACCTCCTCGCTGAATTTAAACAGTTAGGCCCCCGGTTCCCTCCTCGCTGATTTTAAACAGTGAAGCCCCCGGCTCCCTCCTCGCTGAATTTAAACAGTGAGACCCTGGCTCCCTCCTCACTGATTTTAAACAGTGAAGCGCCCGGTTTCCACCTCGCTGAATTTAAACAATGAAGCACCCGGCTCCCTCCTCGCTGATTTTAAACAGTGAAACCCCCGGCTCCCTCCTCGCTGAATTTAAACAGTGAAGCCCCCGGTTCCCTCCTCGCTGATTTAAAACAGTGAAGACACCAGTTCCCTCCTCGCCGATTTTAAACAGTGAAGCCCCCGGCTCCATCCTCACTGATTTTAAACAGTGAAGACCCCGGTTCCCTCCTCGCTGATTTTAAACATTGAAGCCCCCTGCTCCCTCATCACTGATTTTAAACATTGAAGCCCCCGGCTCCCTCATCACTGATTTTAAACAGTGAAGATCCTGGCTCCCTCCTCGCTGAATTTAAACAGTGAAGCCCCCGGCTCCATCCTCGCTGATTTTAAACAGTGAAGCCCCCGGCTCCCTCCTCGCTGAATTTAAACAGTGAAGCCCCCGGCTCCCTCCTCGCTGAATTTAAACAGTGAAGTTCCCATCTCCGTCCTCGCTGATTTTAAACAGTGAAGTTCCCGGCTCCCTCCTTGCTGAATTTAAGCAGTGAAGCCCCCGGATCCCTCCTCGCTCAATTTAAACAGTGAAGGTCCCGGCTCCCTCCTCGCTGATTTTTAACAGTGAAGTTCCCGGCTCCATCCTCGCTGAATTTAAACAGTGAAGCTCCCGGCTCCCTCCTCGCTGAATTTAAACAGTGAAGCTCCCGGCTCCCTCCTCGCTGAATTTAAACAGTGAAGCTCCCGGCTCCCTCCTCGCTGAATTTAAACAGTGAAGATCCCGGCTCCCTCCTCGCTGAATTTAAACAGTGAAGCTCCCGGCTCCCTCCTCGCTGAATTTAAACAGTGAAGCTCCCGGCTCCCTCCTCGCTGAATTTAAACAGTTAGGCCCCCGGTTCCCTCCTCGCTGATTTTTAACAGTGAAGCGCCCGGCTCCCTCCTCGATGATTTTGAACAGTGAAGCCCCCGGCTCCCTCCTCGCTGATTTTGAACAGTGAAGCCCCCGGCTCCCTCCTCGCTGAATTTAAACAGTTAGGCCCCCGGTTCCCTCCTCGCTGATTTTTAACAGTGAAGCGCCCGGCTCCCTCCTCGATGATTTTGAACAGTGAAGCCCCCGGCTCCCTCCTCGCTGATTTTGAACAGTGAAGCCCCCGGCTCCCTCCTCGCTGAATTTAAACAGTGAAGCTCCCGGCTCCCTCCTCGCTGATTTTTAACAGTGAAGCGCCCGGCTCCCTCCTCGATGATTTTGAACAGTGAGACCCTGGCTCCCTCCTCGCTGAATTTAAACAGTTAGGCCCCCGGTTCCCTCCTCGCTGATTTTTAACAGTGAAGCGCCCGGCTCCCTCCTTGCTGATTTTGAACAGTGAAGCCCCCGGTTCCCTCCTCGCTGAATTTAAACAGTTAGGCCCCCGGTTCCCTCCTCGCTGATTTTTAACAGTGAAGCGCCCGGCTCCCTCCTTGCTGATTTTGAACAGTGAAGCCCCCGGCTCCCTCCTCGCTGAATTTAAACAGTGAAGCGCCCGGCTCCCTCCTCGATGATTTTGAACAGTGAAGCCCCCGGCTCCATCCTCGCTGATTTTTAACAGTGAAGCGCCCGGCTCCCTCCTCGATGATTTTAAACAGTGAAGCCGCAGGCACACTCCTCGCTGAATTTAAACAGTTAGGCCCCCGGTTCCCTCCTCGCTGATTTTTAACAGTGAAGCGCCCGGCTCCCTCCTCGATGATTTTGAACAGTGAAGCTCCCGGCTCCCTCCTCGCTGATTTTTAACAGTGAAGCCGCAGGCACACTCCTCGCTGAATTTAAACAGTTAGGCCCCCGGTTCCCTCCTCGCTGATTTTAAACAGTGAAGCCCCCGGCTCCCTCCTCGCTGATTTTAAACAGTGAAGCCCCCGGCTCCCTCCTCGCTGAATTTAAACAGTGAAGCCCCCGGCTCCCTCCTCGCTGAATTTAAACAGTGAAGCGCCCTGCTCCCTCCTCGCTGATTTTAAACAGTGAAGCCCCGGCTCCCTCCTCGCTGAATTTAAACAGTGAAGCCCCGGCTCCCTCCTCGCTGATTTTAAACAGTGAAGACCCCGGTTCCCTCCTCGCTGATTTTAAACAGTGAAGCCCCCGACTCCCTCCTCGCTGAATTTAAACAGTGAAGCCCCGGCTCCCTCCTCGCTGATTTTAAACAGTGAAGACCCCGGTTCCCTCCTCGCTGATTTTAAACAGTGAAGCCCCCGACTCCCTCCTCGCTGATTTTAAACAGTGAAGCCCCCGACTCCCTCCTCGCTGAATTTAAACAGTGAAGATAACGGTTCCCTCCTCGCTGAATTAAAACAGTGAAGCTCCCGGTTCCCTCCTTGCTGAAATTAAGCAGGGAAGCCCCCGGTTCCCTCCTCGCTGATTTTAAACAGTGAAGCCCCCGGCTCCCACCTCGCTGAATTTAAACAGTGAAGTCCCCGGCTCTCTCGTCGCTGAATTTAAACAGTGAAGCCCCCGGCTCCCTCATCGTTGAATTTAAACAGTGAAGCCCCCGGCTCCCTCATCGTTGAATTTAAACAGTGAAGCTCCCGGCTCCATCCTCGCTGATTTTAAACAGTGAAGCCCTCGGCTCCCTCCTCGCTGAATTAAAACAGTGAAGCTCCCGGCTCCCTCCTTGCTGAACTAAAACAGTGATGCTCCCGGCTCCCTCCTCGCTGAAATTAAGCAGTGAATCCCCCGGTTCCCTCCTCGCTGATTTTAAACAGTGAAGCCCCCGGCTCCCTCCTCGCTGAATTTAAACAGTGAGCGCACGGCTCCCTCCTCGCTGATTTTAAACAGTGAACCCCCGGCTCCCTCCTCGCTGAATTTAAACAGTGAAGCCCCCGGCTCCCTCCTCGCTGAATTTAAACAGTGAAGCACCCGGCTCCATCCTCGCTGATTTTAAACAGTGAAGCCACCGGCTCCCCCTCGTTGAATTTAAACAGTGAAACCCCCGGCTCCCTCCTCGCTGATTTTAAACAGTGAAGCCCCCGGCTCCCTCCTCGCTGATTTTAAACAGTGAAGCCCCCGGCTCCCTCCTCGCTGAATTTAAACAGTGAAGCCCCCTGCTCCCTTCTCATCTGATTTTAAACAGTGAAGCCCCCGGATCCCTCCTCGCTCAATTTAAACAGTGAAGGTCCCGGCTCCCTCCTCGCTGATTTTTAACAGTGAAGCCGCAGGCACACTCCTCGCTGAATTTAAACAGTTAGGCCCCCGGTTCCCTCCTCGCTGATTTTAAACAGTGAAGTCCCCGGCTCTCTCGTCGCTGAATTTAAACAGTGAAGCCCCCGGCTCCCTCCTCGCTGAATTTAAACAGTGAAGTCCCCGGCTCTCTCGTCGCTGAATTTAAACAGTGAAGCCCCCGGCTCACTCATCGTTGAATTTAAACAGTGAAGCCCCCGGCTCCCTCCTCGCTGATTTTAAACAGTGAAGCCCCCGTCAACCTCCTCGCTGAATTTAAACATTGAAGCTCCCGGCTCCCTCCTCGCTGAATTTAAACAGTGAAGCCCCCGGCTCACTCATCGTTGAATTTAAACAGTGAAGCCCCCGGCTCCCTCCTCGCTGATTTTAAACAGTGAAGCCCCCGTCAACCTCCTCGCTGAATTTAAACATTGAAGCTCCCGGCTCCCTCCTCGCTGAATTTAAACAGTGAAGTCCCCGGCTCTCTCGTCGCTGAATTTAAACAGTGAAGCCCCCGGCTCCCTCATCGTTGAATTTAAACAGTGAAGCCCCCGTCAACCTCCTCGCTGAATTTAAACAGTGAAGCCCCCGGCTCCCTCCTCGCTGAATTTAAACAGTGAAGCCCCCGGCTCCATCCTCGCTGAATTTAAACATTGAAGCTCCCGGCTCCCTCCTCACTGAATTTAAACAGTGAATCCCCCGGCTCCCTCCTCGCTGAATTTAAACAGTGAAGCCGCCGGCTCCCTCCTCGCTGAATTTAAACAGTGAAGCCCCCGGTTCCCTCCTCGTTGAATTTAAACAGTGAAGCCCCCGGCTCCCTCCTCGCTGATTTTAAACAGTGAAGCCCCCGGCTCCCTCCTCGCTGATTTTAAACAGTGAAGCCCCCGGCTCCCTCCTCGCTGATTTTAAACAGTGAAGCCCCCGGCTCCCTCCTCGCTGAATTTAAACAGTGAAGCCCCCGGCTCCCTCCTCGCTGATTTTAAACAGTGAAGCCCCCGGCTCCCTCCTCGCTGATTTTAAACAGTGAAGCCCCCGGCTCCCTCCTCGCTGATTTTAAACAGTGAAGCCCCCGGCTCCCTCCTCGCTGATTTTAAACAGTGAAGCCCCCGGCTCCCTCCTCGCTGATTTTAAACAGTGAAGCGCCCGGCTCCCTCCTCGCTGATTTTGAACAGTGAAGCCCCCGGCTCCCTCCTCGCTGAATTTAAACAGTGAAGCCCCCGGCTCCCTCCTCACTGATTTTAAGCAGTGAAGCGCCCGGTTCCCTCCTCGCTGAATTTAAACAGTGAAGCCCCCGGCTCCCTCCTCACTGATTTTAAACAGTGAAGCCCCCGGCTCCCTAATCACTGATTTTAAACAGTGAAGCCCCCGGCTCCCTCCTCGCTGAATTTAAACAGTGAAGCCCCCGACTCCATCCTCGCTGAATTTAAACAGTGAAGCCCCCGGCTCCCTAATCACTGATTTTAAACAGTGAAGCCCCCGGCTCCCTCCGCGCTGAATTTAAACAGTGAAGCCCCCGGTTCCCTCCTCGTTGAATTTAAACAGTGAAGCCCCCGGCTCCCTCCTCGCTGAATTTAAACAGTGAAGCCCCCGGTTCCCTCCTCGTTGAATTTAAACAGTGAAGCCCCCGGTTCCCTCCTCGCTGACTTTAAACAGTGAAGCCCCCGGCTCCCTCCTCGCTGATTTTAAACAGTGAAGCCCCCGGCTCCCTCCTCGCTGAAATTAAACAGTGAAGTTCCCGGCTCCCTCCTCGCTGATTTTAAACAGTGAAGCGCCCGGTTCCCTCCTCGCTGAATTTAAACATTGAAGCCCCCGGCTCCCTCCTCGCTGATTTTAAACAGTGAAACCCCCGGCTCCCTCCTCCCTGATTTTAAACAGTGAAGACCCCGGTTCCCTCTTCACTGAATTTAAACAGTGAAGCCCCCGGTTCCCTCCTCGCTGAATTTAAACATTGAACCCCCGGCTCCCTCCTCGCTGAATTTAAACAGTGAAGTCCCCGGCTCTCTCGTCGCTGAATTTAAACAGTGCAGCCCCCGGCTCCCTCCTCGCTGAATTTAAACAGTGAAGCCCCCGGCTCCCTCCTCGTTGAATTTAAACAGTGAATCTCCCGGCTCCCTCCTCGCTGATTTTAAACAGTGAAGCCCCCGGCTCCCTCCTCGTTAAATTTAACCAGTGAAGTTCCCGGCTCCTTCCTCGCTGATTTTAAACAGTGAAGCCCCTGGCTCCCACCTCGCTTATTTTAAACAGTGAAGCCCCCGGCTCCCTCCTCGCTGAATTTCAACAGTGAACTCCCCGGCTCCATCCTCGCTGATTTTAAACAGTGAAGCCACCGGCTCCCTCCTCGCTGAATTTAAACAGTGAAGCGCCCGGCTCCCTCCTCGCTGAATTTCAACAGTGAACTCCCCGGCTCCATCCTCGCTGATTTTAAACAGTGAAGCCACCGGCTCCCTCCTCGCTGAATTTAAACAGTGAAGCGCCCGGTTCCCTCCTCGCTGACTTTAAACAGTGAAGACCCCGGATCCCTCCTCGCTGAATTTAAACAGTGAAACCCCCGGCTCCATCCTCGTTGAATTTAAACAGTGAAGCTCCCGGCTCCCTCCTCGCTGAATTTCAACAGTGAAGCCCCCGGCTCCCTCCTCGCTGAATTTAAACAGTGAAGCCCCCGGTTCACTCCTCGCTGAATTTAAACAGTGAAGCCCCCAGCTCCCTCCTCGCTGAATTTCAACAGTGAACTCCCCGGCTCCATCCTCGTTGAATTTAAACAGTGAAGCCCCCGGCTCCCTCCTCGCTGAATTTCAACAGTGAACTCCCCGGCTCCATCCTCGCTGAATTTAAACAGTGAAGCCCCCGGCTCCCTCCTCGCTGAATTTAAACAGTGAAGATCCTGGCTCCCTCCTCGCTGATTTTAAACAGTGAGCCCCCGGCTCCCTCCTCGCTGATTTTAAACAGTGAAGCGCCCGGCTCCCTCCTCGCTGAATTTAAACAGTGAAGCCCCCTGCTCCCTCCTCGCTGAATTTAAACAGTGAAGCCCCCGTTTCCCTCCTCGCTGATTTTAAACAGTGAAGACTCCGGCTCCCTCCTCGCTCAATTTAAACAGTGAAGCCCCCGGCTTCCTCCTCACTGAATTTAAACAGTGAAGCCCCCGGTTCCCTTCTCGCTGAATTTAATCAGTGAAGCCCCCGGCTCCCTCCTCGCTGAATTTAAACAGTGAAGCCCCCGGCTCCCTCCTCGCTGAATTTAAATAGTGAACCCCCGGCTCCCTCCTCGCTGATTTTACCAGTGAACCCCCGGTTCCCTCCTCGCTGAATTTAAACAGTGAAGCCCCCGGCTCCCTCCTCGCTGAATTTAAACAGTGAACCCCCGGCTCCCTCCTCGCTGATTTTACCAGTGAACCCCCGGTTCCCTCCTCGCTGATTTTACCAGTGAACCCCCGGTTCCCTCCTCGCTGATTTTACCAGTGAACCCCCGGTTCCCTCCTCGCTGATTTTAAACAGTGAACCCCCGGCTCACTCCTCGCTGATTTTACCAGTGAACCCCCGGTTCCCTCCTTGCTGAATTTAAACAGTGAACCCCCGGCTCCCACCTCGCTGAATTTAAACAGTGAACCCCCGGCTCCCACCTCGCTGAATTTAAACAGTGAAGCCCCCGGCTCCCTCCTCGCTGAATTTAAACAGTGAACCCCCGGCTCCCACCTCGCTGAATTTAAACAGTGAACCACCGGCTCCCACCTTGCTGATTTTAAACAGTGAAGCTCCCGGCTCCCTCCTCGCTGAATTTAAACATTGAAGCTCCCGGCTCCCTCCTCACTGAATTTAAACAGCGAAGCTCCCGGCTCCCTCCTCGCTGAATTTTAAACAGTGAAAATCCCGGCTCCCTCCTCGCTGAATTAAAACAGTGAAACTCCCGGATCCCTCCTCACTGAATTTAAAAGGTGAAGCCCCCGGTTCCCTCCTCGCTGATTTTAAACAGTGAAGCCCCCGTCTCCCTCCTCGCTGACCTGGTGCGCGTAAGGATACAGGCAACAGATTTTTGGATGACCTCAAGGTTACAGAGTTATAGTGTGGGAAACTGTCCAGAAATGCATTGGAATATTCAAGTCTCGGTGTGACAAAGGAATGAATGTGGTTTCCAGTAATGCATAGGCGAAGGCATTGGATGAATTGGGTGATGTTATGGAAGTGGAAGTAGGCGGTGTGGATCTATGGTCAGAATCTTGCCCCATGGTCAAATATAACACCAAATCTACGGACAGTGAGTAGGCCTCAGATATGCAGTTGCCAGGGCCTGGGATGGAGTTGGTAGCTCGGGGTTAGAGTGTAGTGGGGTCTGAAGACATTGGCTTTGGCCTTCTCAATGTTTAGTTGGGAGAGATTCATACTCATCCAGTACTGGATGTTTGGCACAAAGTCTGACCATTCAATGACAGTGGAAGAGGCGAGAGAGGGGATGGCTCGGAGCAGAGTCTATGAGGTCAAGAAACCCTCCTCCTGACCTGCCATTTGCCTTGTAAGTCTGTTTGAAAGCTGTGGGTAGGATGTCTGTTGTGAGCAGGGTGTTGTTATGGGTAGGGTGCTATGTTTGTTTCATAAAATATTTGGTCTGATGATAGGGATGTCAATGCTACTTAGATGTATTCTGAAGTTTTTATCACATCATCTCCTATCTCTAACTGTCCCTTCACCATATTCCCACCATTAGCTGGCTCACATTCCACCTTTTGGATGCCATGCCTTTTCATTTCTAATTAGAAAGCAAACAGATTGGATGGGTGCTCTTGACTATATACATAGGAACACATGAATTGGGAGCAAGTGTAGGCCATTCGGCCCCTCAAGCCTGCTCCGCCATTCAATAATTTCATGGCTGTCAAATATCCTCCTCCTCCCCCTCCCTCAAACCCTGAACTCCATCTCCGATAAACAAAAGTGTTCAAAAAAAGTGGGAAAAAAATTAAGCTTCCCTATGATTCATAGGGAATGGGCTGTTTGCAGGAACTCCAGGATAATTCTACAAGAGTCGGTAACCCTATGTTAGAATGATTAGGCACTGACTGAGCTTAAGTCTTTTTTGAAAGACTGACATCCGTGAAATAAAATTTCCTGTTTGTCAACCCTCCCAGGTGCTGCTATTTGCATGATCAATGTTACGGTGAAGCAATTAACATGGGCTGCTCCATTTGGACTGCACTCTACATTTCACGCTGCTATGCTGAAGTCCCTATGTGCAGTAAGTAAGATACCAAACCAAACATTGTTAGATCTTAGGAAACTCCACAGACCCCCTGGCACCTCCCTCCCTTCAACAGGTCAGTGAGTATCGCCACCGTCAAGTCTGTACACATTACAAATTCCCAGATTCAAGGAGGGAACACTCACTGTGGCACCAAGGTTTTCATAGAATCATGGAACGGTTGCAGCACGGAAAGAATTCATTCGGCCCGTCTTGTCTGTGCTGGCTCCCTGCAAGAGCAACTTAGCCAGTACCATCCCTCACTCTTTTCGCATGACCCTGCCAAATTTTTCTCTTCAGATAATTATCAACATTTTCTTTTGAAAGGCATGATTGAACCAATGGTAGGGAAAATTGCTAGAGTCTGTTATAAAGGGTGTGATAACAGGGCACTTAGAAAATATGAAAAGGGTTAGACAAAGTCAGCATGGACTTATGAAAGGGAAATCATGTTTGACACACCCACTGGAGTTTTTTGAGGATGTAACTAGTAGAATAGCTAAGGCAGAACTAGTGGATGCGGTGTATTTGGATTTTCAGAAAGCTTTTGATAAAGTCCCACATAAACGTTAGTGTGAAAAATTAAAAATGACCTTTTAAATGAGTTGAGGGATTCTACTTCAACCAATAATCTGGCAGCGAGTTCCAGACACCTACCATCCTCTGGGTGAAAAAGGTGTTCCTGATATCCCCTCTAATCCTTCTACCAATCACCTCAAATCTGTGCCTCCGGGAAACAAGTCTTTCCTGTCCACCCTGTCTAGGCCCCTCATAATTTTGTACACCTCAATCAGCCTCCTCTGCTCGAAGGAAAACAACCCCAGCCTACCCAACCTTTCCTCATAGCTGCAATTTTCTAGCCCTTGCAACATTCTTGTAAATCTCCTCTGTACTCCCTCCAGAGCAATTATGTCGTCCCTGTAATGTAGTGACTAGAACTGCACGCAAAATTCCAGCTGTGGCCTAACCAGTGTTTTATACAGTTCCAGCATTCCATCCCTGATTTTGTATTCAATACCTTGTGCAATAAAGGTAGGCATTCCATATGCCTTCTTTAACCACCTTATCCACCTGTCCTGCCACCTTCAGAGACCTGTGGACGTGCACGCCAAGGTCTCTCACTTTCTCTACCCCTCTCAATATCCTCCTGTTTATTAAGTATTCCCTTGCTTCATTTACAACACCACCCCCCCACAAAATGCATAATCTCACACTTCTCTGGATTGAATTCCATGTGCCCCATTTCCACCCACTCAACCAAACCATTGATATAAGTCTGGAATCCACAGCTATCCTCTTTACTGTCAACTACACGGCCAATTTGTATGTCTTCCGCAAATTTCCCAAACATGTCTCGCACATTTAAGCCCAAATCATTAATATATACCACACTGAGCCCTGTGGAACACCACTGGAAACCGCTTTCCATTCGCTGAGCCAGCTGTCGACCGTTACACTTTGTTTCATGCCGTTGAGCCAATTTTGGATCCAACCCACCACATTCCCCTGTACCCCATGGGCTTTTACTTCACTGACCAGCCTGCCATGTGGGACCTTGTCAAATGGCTTACAAAAATCCATGTAGACCACATCCACTGCGCTACCCTCATCAATCCTCCTTATTACTTCCTCAAAAAATTCACTTAAGTTAGTAAGACATGACTTTCCCTTAACAAATCCATGCTGACTATCCCTGATTAATCTGTGCCTTTCTAAGTAACAGTTTATCCTTGCTCTCAGAATTTTCCCAGACTGACCAGCCTATAATTATTTGGCCTATTCCTTGCACCGTTTTTAAACAATGGTACAATGCTCACAGATCTCCAATCCTCTGGTATCTCACCTGTATCTATTGAAGATGAAAATGATCCTCAGGGCAACCACTATTTCCTCCCTGACTTCCTTTAACAGCCTGGGATACAATCCATCTGCCCCTGGTGATTTATCCATCTCCAACAAGACAGAATCTAATCATTGTCGCTTGACATTCAATGGCATTACCATCGCTGAATCCCCCACTATCAACATAAAATCTTGGGGGTTACCATTGACCAGAAACTGAACTGGACTAGTCAGGAGTGTGATGGAATACTCTCCACTTGCCTGGATGAGTGCAGCTCCAACAACACTCAAGAAGCTCGACACCATCCAGGGCAAAGCAGCCCGTCTGATTGGCACCCCATCCACAAACATTCGCTCCCTTCACCACTGGTGCACAGTGGCAGCAGTGTGTACCATCTACAAGATGCACAGCAGAAACTCACCAAGCGTCCTTAGGCAACACCTTCTAAACCCACGACCACTATCATCTAGAAGGACAAGGGCAGCAGACAAATGGGAACATCACCACCTGGAAGTTTCCCTCCAAGCCACTCACCATCCTGGCTTGGAAATATATCGGCCGTTCCTTCACTGTCACTGGGTCAAAATCCTGGCACTCCCTCCCTAATAGCACTGTGGGTGTACCTGCACCACATGGACTGCAATGGTTCAAGAGGGCAGCTCACCACCATCTTCTCAAGGGCAATTAGGGTTGGGCAATGAATGCTGGCCTAGCCAGCGACACCCACATCCCATGAATGAATAAACAAAAACACCCTTTTTCTTTGTGGGGACATGTCTACACTGTGCCAGTAGAATCTTGCTTTTGAATGTCTCCCGCTGGCCTGTCATTGATTTCCCTTCAAGGAGCTGTAATCAGTCCACTTTCACCAGATCAACTCTCAGCTTCATAAAATTTGCCTTTCCCCAATTTAGAATGTTTATTCCTGTCCTACATTTACCCTTCTCTATAATTACGCTAAATCCAACTGTATCATGGTGACTATCTCCAAACTCAATGGGCCGAAGGGCCTCTTCTGCACTGTGATATTCTGTGATTCTGTGAAAATGGTCAGCCACTTCTACTTCGTCCACTTGCCCAGCTTCATTTCCTTAGACTAAATCTAGAACTGCAGCCCCTCTCATTGGGCTTGTTAGGTGCTGGCTAAAACAGTTCTCTTGAATGCAGTTTGAAAACTTTGTGCCCTCAGTGCCCTTCAAACTTTTCATATCCCAGTTGATATTAGGCACAGTTGAAGTCCCCAACTATTATTGGCCTATTATTTTTGCACTCAGAAATTTGCCTACGTATTTGCTCTTTATCTCCCTATTTGGGGGCCTATAGTTTACTCCTAGTAGTGTTGCTGCCCCTTTTTTTACTTCTGAGCTCAACCCACATGGCTTTATTTGATGATTCATTTAGCGCATCATCCCTCCTCACAGCTGTAATTGTTTTTTAACCAATAATGCCACACCCCCCACCCCTTTTTCGACTCCCTGTCTATCCCTATATCCAGTGATATTGAGCTATCAACTTTTCTCTTCTTTAAACCAAGTTTCTGTTATTGCAATGATATCATGCTGCCATGTATCTATCTTTGCCCTCAGCTCATTAGCACACAAAGCCACACTCCTCGCATTTATATACCGTTTAACATTGCCAAATTCTTGTGCTGTATTCTTCTTAACCTTTACTTCTTCTGTTATGCAGAGTCACTCGCTAATTTTCTCTCTCCTGCTCCCTGCTCTGAATTTGTCCTATTTGAATCTGCCTCCAGGTTCCCATCACCAACCCCCCCCCCCCCCCCAGTTTAAATCTAGTCTAAAGCATCCACAACAATGCTAGCAAGTCTTTTGTGCAGCCTCTCTAATGTCTTCACATGTTTCCTAAAGTGGCTGCTAGAATTGGACACAATACTCCAGTTGAGGCTGAACCAATGTTTTATAAAGGTTCTTCATAACTTTCATTCTTTTGTACTTTATGCTTCTAATTATAAAGCCCAGGATTCCATAGGCCTTTTTGACCACTTTTTCCATCCACCCCCAAGCAGCTCCTACAATCTTTTAGAAATACATCCTTAAATGGCTTGTTGCATCGCACTGTAGTTTATTTTTAAGAACATTTTAGGGAAAATCAGCAGAAATCTCCATAATTAGGAAACTCCACCACAATATTAAATGACACTCAGCAGGGACCTTGGGCAGCACGCAGCATTATAGAGCCAACATATGCAGAAGCCCTAACTGCACTAGGGCCCCACCACCACCCCAGCGTTAAGGGACTGACACAAAATTAAGGACAGTCCACAAGTTTACCACTCCACACTGCGTTAGGGGGCCCAATGTATCTCGGACCCAGCCAAAGCATCAAGGAGCCCTTAACATTCAGCCTGCAGCATTCAGGATCTCCCCGTGGTTGATGAGCACCCACGCTGTGTGCAGTACCAGGTGTGTGTTATATATATTTGCATTCTGCTCTTTTATAGGTGGCTCCTGCCTATTGTGGTTCCCGTGCGTTAACAAGATGTGCGAGTGTGATATCGCAGCTGCTTTGTGCGTCCGGAAGCACAGCGCCGAATTCAACCAAACATTTGTGGATTACGACCAAGATCAGTGTCAGACCATCCCGCGCTCCAGTTTGCAATGAAATGGTGGAGATGTGGTTGAGAGTTGCATTGCCAAACAGCTCTTCAATAGAATATTATTGCTGGTCTATTTGATGGGACTCCTCTTTCAATGATCTCACGGGTTTCTTGGTTGCTCATGTCTAAGTTTTGTCGTTATTTTTTACCTTTAAATTCATTTAACATGTGGTTCTAGTGAAATAAAGCACAGTGAGGTGCTCTCTGTGGTCTCACTGACTGGAGCACGCAATGCTGGGAGTGGGAATGTTTGTAAGGACTGATACTGAAATCAGTCTCGGCTGCTTGTTAGGACCCCGGGGATGATGAACAGGAGCGGCCATTTCAATGAACGAAATAAGAATGTAAGTTGGTAAGAAGCAAAATCAGACTGTTCAAAAATAGGAAAATTAGGAGCAATTTGACATGTAAAATCATCATTTACATAAACTGGACCAATACAGAACCAGTCAAGGCTCGTCATTCAAATATGAAATTTTCAAGTGTCATTGCTAGTTCCGCAGCAAACATCTTTAATTCCCACCCACCTGAGGGTGCCGGCCAGCGAGAATCAGCAACTCCTCCAGCTCCATACATGATAACGTTACTCACACCACTGCTGATTCTTCATGTCTGCTACAAGTCAAGATTCTTTATAAGCTTGTGTTCGTACACATGCTGACCTTGTCTAGGGTTCACCCCCTGAAGGTGCCGACTCTCTCACTGGGTTAGTTACTGACCGTGCTGTCGCTCACTGGGTTACAGTTACTGAAGGCACTGTCCCTCACTGGGAAGTTAGTGAAGGCACTGAGTCTCACTAGGCGACAGTTACTGAAGGCACTGTCTCTGACTGGGCGACAGTTACTGAAGGCACCGTCTCTGACTGGGCGACAGTTACTGAGGCCACCGTCTCTGACTGGGCGACAGTTACTGAAGGCATTGTCTCTCACTGGGTTACAGTTACTGAAGGCACTGTCTCTCAGTGGGTTACCGTTACTGAAGGTACTGTCTCTGACTGGGTTACACTTACTGAAGGCTTGGCTTAAATAGCCAAGTGGTTATGGTACTGGGTTTATAATCCTGAGATCAAGAGTTCAAATCTCACACTGGCAAACTATGAAACAATGTAACTTCATCTAAATAGCAACAGATGGAAACGTGTTTGTACTCGAAAGAGTTAAACCAAAATGTGTGCCATTGAGCAACTTCCTCCCATGTGCTGCTGTTAAGCGGTCTTGTGGAGTCCGTGGACCATGTGTACATAGGGTGTTGTAGGCTGCATTCCCTTTTTAGTTATTTGAAAAACCTTTTATTGATGTTTTGTTTGCACTTCAGCCCCACGCTCCTGATCTATCGGCACCCGGTGCGGAAGGAGGAGGACCTCCTCGTGAACCTGCTGCTGGGCCTGGCCAAGTTGGCCATTAACAGGTCCACGCAGCGGGCGATCGACGGGGGAGTCCTGCCCGATTGTTTGTCCCTCTTCCGCGGCTACGTTCGCTGCCGGATGTCCCTGGAGAAGGAGCACGCGGTGTCTGCTGGCACTCTTGAGGCCTTCCGTGCTCGGTGGGCACCGCGGGGACTGGGGTGTTTTGTTGACCCCTTTAATCACATTTTGATTTAAAGTTTATAAGGTTCCTTTAAACTTTTGTCCTTGGTTTTACAGCTGACCTGAATTGGGGCTGTGCCTGATTTATCCCAATTTTGTTGATTTGGTTTTCATTTAAAAGATTATCAAGAGTTCAAATCTCACAATGGCAAACTATGAAACAATGTAACTTCATCTGAATAGGAACAGATGGAAACGTGTTTGTACTCGAAAGAGTTACAGTTACTGAAGGCACTGTCTCTCGCTGGGATACAGAGTTACTGACCGTGCTGTCTTTCACTAGGTTACAGTTACTGGAGACTCTGTCTGTCACTGGGTTACAGTTACTGGAGACACTGTCTGTCACTGGGTTACAGTTACTGGAGACACTGTCTGTCACTGGGTTACAGTTACTGGAGGCACTGTCTGTCACTAGGTTACAGTTACTGGAGACACTGTCACTGGGTTACAGTTACTGGAGGCACTGTCTCTGTCTGGGCTACAACTACTGACCGTGCTTTCTATTTCACTGTGATAACGTTTCTTGAAGTGCTGATATGCACTGTTGTACTGTTCTGCCAGATTGCTGTTATCCACCTGTAACTCATAGGTGTCCCCCTCACTTACCTGCAAGCGTGCCCTCCAAACTTTCGGATGATATCTAACCATGTGGTGCATCACCACCTATCCCAAACCTGTCCACATCCAACATCCCAACACACGCTCCCGCAGTCATTTAAATCAGAAATTGGGGATTTTGCCTGGCTCAGAATTACCGGATCATGCAGACTGATCCAACTCAGACAATAAATTTACACATTGATAAATGAGGGAAGATCTTTAATCTGAAATTTGCGATTAAATAAATTGGACTGGGAATCGGGGAGAGGCTATGCAGCTGAGTGGCTCTGGGTCAAGTGCATTCTGTATGTGGACACTTACCCCTTGTCCTCGCTTGTCAGCATTTCGTTCAGAGACACCAACCTCGCCAGCAACGCCCCACGACCACAGGTTCTTCAAACCCCACGCCCATTAGAGAATGGCGAGGCATTAGAATGAACACCCCAAGGGGATCTTCACCTTATTTGCATTTGCAGAGCGAGCATGGGTGGTAACGACCCAGGGAGCATAATAAAAGGGGCTGAAACACAGACGAGGTACACGCAGATCACTCGAAGCAAGTGAGAAGTCATGGAGCGTCTGAGATTCATTGCTATCCTCCTCGGGCTCGGAGGTAAGTGATCGGCTGGAGAGCTGAGGGGTGTGCTGAAGCGAGTAAGGGGGGCAACATTTAGAACCATGCATCATTCGGAACAAATAAGTTATCAATGACAAGGTAACAGGAAATTTGAATATCTGTCCTGGGAGTGTTTGATGGGGACAGTGTAGAGGGAGCTTTACTCTATATCTAACCCCGTGCTGTACCTGCCCTGGGAGTGTTTGATGGGGACAGTGTAGAGGGAGCTTTACTCTGTACCTAACCCCGTGCTGTACCTGTCCTGGGAGTGTTTGATGGGGACAGTGTAGAGAGAGCTTTACTCTGTATCTAACCCCGTGCTGTACCTGTCCTGGGAGTGTTTGATGGGGACAGTGTAGAGGGAGCTTTGCCCTGTGTTGTGCCCTCTATGGGCATGTTTAATATGATGGATGAATGTGAGCATCACCCTGCTTATAATCCACACCACTTTATGTTTCTGTCAGGCTTGGTGATAGATGAGGCAGTGCATATATTCAATAACCCTAAGGATGCTTTAATCCAGTCTTCCAAAGGGGAGAGTCTGTGACGGGGTCAGTTGGTGATCAGGGAAATAAGTGTGGTAACATTTCAGGACTGAAGCTCTGGTCAGTGCTGGACAATCCCTCTAAATCTTCTACCTGTGTCCACCCTTTGCCCACTTCATTCACACCCAATATAGACAGTTAATTTTTGTCACCTCAGACACAATGGTCATTATTGTTAAAGGATGAGGCAGTTTTACTAGTCAGGTGACCATAATCCAATTGGAATTTCGGGAGAGACGTCTTTACCTGGTGAGTGCTGAGATTGTGAAACTCGCTACCACAGGGGATGGTTAATGTGAACATTATTGATGAATTCAAAGGGAAGCGAGGTGAGTACACGAAGGAAAAAAGGAATGGAAAGCTATGCTGATAGGGTTTAGATGAAGGGGGATGGGAGAAAGCTGGTGTGGAACAGGCACATAGCCATGGAATCGAGGATCGATTAGATAGAGGTGCTCCAAATCAAGGCGGGGGGTGCGAGGGACAGTGTAGATAGGGAGAAACTGTTCCTGCTCGTAAAAGGATCGAGGACGAGAGGGCACAGATTTAAAGTGATTTGCAAAAGAAGCAAATGTGAGGTGAAAAACAAAAAAAAAACCCGTTCGCACGGCGAGTGTTCGGAGTCTGGAAAGGGCTGCCTGGAAATGCGGTGGAGGCAGGTTCAACCAAGAGGGCACAGGATGATTATTTCAATCGAAATAATCAGGGTGCAGGGTTACGGGCGGCGGTGGGGGGAGAAAGGCTGGAGAGTGGCCCTGAGTCACAATGGCTCATTCAGAGACGGGCCGAATGGCCTCCTTCTGCACCGTGTAACAATTGTGTGGCTGGGACTCCCTGGGGGCCAAGTGGGGTCGCATTTCAGAGATGCGGTTTCTGCGGCTCTCGTCAACATTCTTTGTCAGCTGGTGGTGCCTTTACAATCCTGTGTCTCGTTAAATCGTCTTCCTGCTCACTCCGATTCAGGGGGGGGGGTTTCATGATCCAATGATTTTTATATATATATATATTTTGTTTTTGTCCCCTCACAGCATTGCTGAACTCTGCACAGAGTGCCGCCACTCAGGCAAGAGGCATAATTCAGTTCGCAGCAGTTATTCACTGCGCCAATCCAAGGGTCAACAACTTGCGCTATGCCGACTATGGCTGTTTCTGTGGCTTTGGAGGCAACGGTGTGCAGGCTGTTGACGCAATTGACAGGTAAGATGAGGCGAAGGTTGTATAAAAGACGCTCGGCCTGAAGCCAAGATGCCTTCCGTGAGCACGCTTCTGTCTCGTCCCCTTTCATTAACTCCTGGCGTGCCAAAGTGCTTCACAGCCCATAAGCTCATTTTTTAAAAAAAGTGTGATCACTGTGGTAAGGCAGAAGCCAATCCAGACACAGCAAGGTCCCACAACAGCAGTGAGGTCATGGCCAGGTTGATCTGTTTTAGCCACACTGGTTGAGGGATAAATTTTGCTTGTGCTTGCTCATCACTGATACCCTGATTCCCAGCTCAGGGCTAGAAGCCGTGTCTCTCTCACGGTTGGAGAATCCCAACGCCTCTCACCTGCCGTTTATCCCGTAAGACTTCATTGAAAACTGATGGATACCACGGACGACAGGGGGGCGGGGGGAACCAGACATCCCAAGTTTTGCTGGGGACACTCCCGGTTTTTCACTAAAGCCTCCCAGTGTCCCAAAAAGCTCTCTCCAGGTTGCTCTCTCCTCCCTCCCTCCCCCGCCCAGTTCCCCCCCCCCCGCCAGTCCCCTGCCCCCCCCCGTTCCCCCCCCCAGTCCCCCCCCTCCCCAGTCCCCCCAGTCCCCTCCCCGCCCCCCCCACGTTCCATTTACTGTCGGAAACCCCAGTGGGGTTCCCTGCTCGTCTCTAAAATAAAATCAGAAAGTGCTGGGAAAAAAAAACTCAGCAGGTCAGACAGTATCCGTGGAGAGAGAGAGAGAGAGAGAGACACTAGAGTTAACGCTTCGAGTCGGTATGACCCTTCTTCAGAGCTAAAGAGTAGAAATGTGACGAAATTTATACTGTATAATGTGGGGGTGGGTGGAGCAGGTGAAGCTGCATAGAAGGCCAGCGATAGGTGGGGGTTAAGGAGAGATTGACAAAGATGTCATGGACCAAAAGACGAAGGGAGTGTTAATGATAGTGGTAAGGGCTAAAGAAGGTGCTGATAGTGGCGTAAAGGTAAGAAAGCAGAATGTGTTGATAGCAGAACAAGGGTCAGCACTCCTCGTGCTGCACTGCACCCAATCAGAATGCCGCCCACTTACCAACTGTTCCGCGGCTATGCGAATGCGCCCCAGGATGTGCAGAGAGAGAAAAATCTTTCTCCTCGACATCAAAGCTTTTCGCTGCCTTTGATTGGCCTATCAGGGCCACTGAAAGGCAAACCAACCAGAGTGCTCAGACGCAGTGGCCAATCAGGAATTCCATAGAGGTGGCAAACGGGTGATGCACTGATTTTCTAGGAGGCATTGGAGGTAAATTAGGACGACTTGGGGGGGCAATTTAAAGAAGGCCATGGGGGTGATTTATAGGCAGTTACTGGGGGTTATTTTACCCTCATGACTACCTGACCTGAATTAGGGGCTGTGCTTGATTTATCCTAATTTTGTTAATTTAGTTTAATTGTTTTAACTCAAAAAGAGTTATCCTCATGACCACCTGGGAGCTGGGAGACCATCAGCCTCTGGGTGACAACAGAAGATAGACAGTGGTGTTGGCCAATCACAAGCCTCACTGGTCAGACTCCGCCCATTAGTAAACCACAAATCAGCACTGAGGAAGGTGACAGGCAAGTGTGGCTGAACCATGGCACAATCAACCAAACATCTCATTGAAAGATCTTGTGCTTTCCTGCTTACAGCACTGGGTGTAAACAAGTCTCCCACACTTGAGGTATGTTTGCTATTTTAAAATCCAGCTTTTAGCTGCAAACATCTGTTGTTAGAACCCAGCGTGTAAATGAAAATAAACGAGGCTTTTCAACGGATATTGGTCTTAACCCATTGCACGCTGCACAGCCCAGTTAGAGCTGAACCTGGTTGGGATCTTGTGAGAAATGAAGCCTTGCTTCAGTTTTTTTTAAAAGAAAGGTGAGGCAGAAAGGTCATTGTCCCAGATCTTCCAATCTCCGGATTCCCATATCCCAGGGCTACTCCGGAAGACGCACTGGGGGAATCCCTCGGAATTCCCAAAAGAAGGACTCCACGGGAGTTGCCTGCGAAATTGCAACTTCTGATGGGCAATGACCCTGCACCTGGAACCCTCAAAACTGGGTTAGAGTTGGAGACTTTGGGTGGTTCTGACTTATTTAGCAGGTTGGTTACCCAGGGGAAGTTGGAAAGATTAAAACCAGTTCCAGCTCCGTGTAACTGTAATACTGGCAATCCCCGGCTCGCTACTGGAACCCCCTCGACTACACACCTTTCCACCCACAAATACTCTGCAAATACCCTCCCCCCCACTCCTCCCTCCCCCCCCCCCCCCCCCCCCCCCCCCCCAGCCCTGGACTACCCCACGACTACTCCCCCACCCCACGAGTACCCTCCTGATTCCCCCACTAACCCCCTCTCACCCGACTACACTCTGAACCTCCAACTACCCCCCACCCCAGACTACCCCACAACTACTCCCCCACCCACTCCAACTATCCCCTCAGCCCCCTGACTATCTGGCCCGCAGTCGACTACCCTCACTACGCCCTGACTACTGCCCCATCCCCCGACTTCCCCCAACACCCCGAACATCCTGCCCCTTGAATGCACACCCAACCCACCTACCCTCCTGACCTCCCAACTACTCCCCACCTGATTACCCCCCCAAACACCTTGCCTTTCCCTCACACCATTATTAGCATCCTCTGCCGACCACCTGATTACCCCCCCCCCGCGACATCCCGAATCCACCCTACACCTTCCCTCCTGACCCACCCTACCCCTCAAGCACTTATCTTCTCTCCGTAGCTACTCAAAGTGGCTTTTATGACATTTCACTTTGCCGGTGTACAGCAGCTAGTGTTGCAGCTCCAACATGAGAGAATCTAACAATCGCCACTTGACATTCAATGGCATTACCATCACTGAATCCCCCACTGTCAACATCCTGGGGGTTACTATTGACCAGAACCTGAGATGAACTAGCCTGATAAACACTTTGGGTACAAGAGCAGGCCAGAGTCTAAGAATCCTGCAGCGAGTAACTCACCTCCTGATTCCCCAGAGCCTGTCCACCATCTACAAGGCACAGGTCAGGAGTGTGATGGAATACTCCCCAATTGTCTGGGTGCAGCTCCCACAATGCTCAAGAAGCTCGACACCAGCCAGGACAAAGCAGTCCACTTGATTGGCACCTCATCCACAAACATTCACTCCCTCCACCATCGACACACAGTAGCAGCAGTGTATGTACCATCTACAAGATGCACTGCAGCAACTCACCAAGACTCCTTAGAGAGCACCTTCCAAAACCACGACCACTACCATCTAGAAGGACAAGGGCAGCAGACCCATGGGAACACCACCACCTGGAAGTTCCCCTCCAAGTCACTCACCATCCTGAATTGGAAATATATCGGCCGTTCCTTCACTGTCGCTGGGTCAAAATCCTGGAACTCCCTCCCTAACAGCACTGTGGGTGTACCTACACCATGTGGACTGCAGCGGTTCAAGAAGGCAGCTCAGCACCACCTTCTCAAGGGGCAATTAGGGCTGGGTAATAAATGCTGGGCCCAGCCAGCGACCCCCACATCCCATGAAGAAATAAAAAAATGTTTAAAAAGTTAAACGGGGCCAGGGCTTGGCTCCCCCACTATGAGGTACCGACTCCAATAGCAGGTACGCTCTACATTTCCCCAGGGCCCGGTTCAAAAGTCCAGGTGAGGAATGTTGAGCTCCGGTGCAAGGTAAGTAAACAGGAGTCGAGCGGCGATCCAATGATCCGTGAGTACCATTCCTCAGAAAATTCGGTCCATTGAAATTAAAGGCTGCTGATCACAACTGTTGTCTTCGATAATTGCAGGGGTGGGGGTGGGGCTTTATAGGGTTGCCAACTCTGGCTGGACATATTCCACGAGATGTCATTACATGACCTCCCACCTTCAACTGCCCCTCCCACCACTCCCCCTCCCCACCCCCGACTCCTGCCATTGATCACTCAACCTGAGCATTATCTCACAGCTCCGCCATCCCAAGGATTGTCAACATGTCTGGGCTTCGGCTTTTGAAAGTCCGGTCACCCCTAACGAGTGAGTGACCCAACGTAACTGGACGTCTGCTGTTACTCGGAAGTTCAGGTAACCTCCCACTATCTAAATCCAAAAGGAGAAAGCTAAAATAGTCATTCAGCATTGTACTGTAAGTGGAAAACACCACAAACTTCAGTCACCTTTGTTGTGGACAGGGCTCATTGTTTGCCTTGGGCAGGGTGTCACATTCTTTCAGGAAACATCGATTTACTGATAGATACACATATTCCTGGAGTCTTCATGATTTCAGCTCCCACCCCCCCCCCCAAACATCTCGCCTCCATGCTGCCACTGGTTGGCTGACATGTCCCACTCTCGAGCTGTGTCACCTCTCCATGAGAGTTGGAAAGTGAACAGACACTGTATCATCTGACTGGACGCTTTTTGAAAAACATCTTTCCCCTCCCACCACAACCTTATCTCCAATGAACAAATCCATTGAAATAAAAAATGGGAAAACACCAATTTTTTCAAGCGAAGCAATGACTTTAGCTCAATAAAAACAGAATTACCTGGAAAAACTCAGCAGATCTGGCAGCATCAGCGGAGAAGAAAAGAGTTGACGTTTCGAGTCCTCATGACCCTTCAACAGAACTGGGTGAATATTAGAAGAGGGGTGAAATATAAGTTAGTTTAAGGTGGGGGGAGAGAAGTGGGGGTTCCAGTGAAGCCCAACGCAAACTGGAGGAACAGCACCTCATCTTCTGACTAGGCACTTTACAGCCTTCCAGACTGAATATTGAATTCAACAACTTTAGGTCTTGAACTTCCTCCTCCATCCCCGCCCCCTTTCTGTTTCATCCCCCTTCCTTTTGTTTTTTCCAATAATTTATATAGATTTTTCTTTTCCCACCTATTTCCATTAACTTTAAATCTTGTATATCCTGCTAGTCTTTCCACCCCACCCCCACTAGAGCTATACCTTGAGTGCCCTGCCATCCATTCTTAATTAGCACATTCGTTTAGATAATATCACCACCTTCAACACTCCTTTGTTCCTTTGTCTGTGACATCTTTTGATTATCTGCTCCTATCACTGCTTGCTTGTCCCTACAACCACACCACCCCGCCCCCTTACTTCTCTGCCCCCAACCCCCCCACCTTAAACCAGCTCATTTTTCACCCCTCTTCTAATATTCACTCACTTCTGTTGAAGGGTCATGAGGACTCAAAACGTCAGCTCTTCTCTGCTGATGCTGCCAGACCTGCTGAGTTTTTCCAGGTAATTCTGTTTTTGTTTTGGATTTCCAACATCTGCAGTTTGTTGTTTTTATCTAATGGCTTTGTCCCCCTCAGTTACTTGAAATGAATTGCCTGAGGATTAATCTTTCATCCCCAGAGACTCCAGGACAATTCTTCAGAGTTGGCAATCCTATCTGAGGCTAGGCTAGAATCATTAAGCCCTTGGCTGAGTTTCAGTCTCTTCAGAAAAATTTACATCTGAAGTAATATCTCCTGCTTGTCAACCCTCTCAGATGCTGCCAAGTACACGATTCCTGTTATGGTGAAGCTGACAGAATGGGATGCAACTCTTACATCGCATGGTACAATGTAATTTGCAAAAATGAGATGCCCTTTTGCTGTAAGTAAAACACCAAAACAAACCTTTTTTGACCTGAGGAAGTTCCACTGACTCTTTGTCCTCTCCCTTCCCTTAACAGATCAACACCAGCAATGTACAACAACAGTTTACATTTATGTGGTGCCTCTGGAGTAATGAAGCATCCACAGTTGCTTCAGATGACCAAAAGCATGGCCAAAGAGGTTTTAACGAATGCCTCAAAATGATAGATGGAGGGAATTCCAGAGCTTGGGGCCCGGACAACATGACATTAAAAATTGGGGATGCACAAGAGGCCAAAATTAGAGGAGCATAGAGATCTGGGCGTGCTGTGGGGCCGGGGAAGATTGCAAAGATAGGGAGGGAACGAGGCCGTAGAGGGATTGGAAACAAGGTTGAGAATTTTAAAATCAATAATTTGCTATAAATTCACTACGGCTCCTTATTTAAGCTAGTGCCCTAGTCTAGAGAGAAAAAAAGCTCATGAACCAATCACCTACTTGCTTACTTAACCTAACGACTATTTCTGGATTTCAACTCTCATGTCTCACTGTGTCCCACCTACTCTTTCAGACCACTATTGTCCTGTAAAAGACTAGTGCAGCATATCTTCCATCGCTGCACCAAATTCCCTCATTCATCGTATTTCCGAGTTCCGTACTCTTGTCAAGTCTGTGCTCTGTTCAACAGACTTTCATGCTTTGTGCATTAGCAAAAACCTCCATTATTTATACCATTTGGAATTCTGAAGAGCTGAGTCAGGCCATGATAACCAAGGAACCAGTTCTAACTAGCCACCCAATTAATCGGTTGTGCACTAGCTTGTTTACCACTGACTAAGACTGAGGGAAACTGCGAGTTAATATTAACGTCGATTGCTAAGTGCAACACTTGTCAAGATTTCAAAAAGAGGTCAACCCATCAAACACCTGGAATTTATTCCTGCTCCAAATTCTGGAGTTAAGCTCTCTGCTGTCTTCTGGGACAGGTCAGTGGGTATCGGCCCCATCCAGTCCATTCAAACCACACGTCCCCAGATTCAAGGAGGGGAACATTCATGGTGACAGCCAAGGTTTAAGTTGGTTTGCTATTTCTCACTGTGGTGTGACTCTGATTGGTTCATTTCCCCCCATGCTTGAGGAATAACCGTAGAAATCACCACGCTAGGTACCCCCAACACATTATAGTCATGCACCTCACCCCAGAGGCTTGACCACACGAGGGAATTGCACAAAATTAGGGAACTCCTGGCAACATGAAGGACAGCATACACAACAGAAGATTGGGGACCACCCCTTCCCCACCCACACTGGAACGCTTCCCACTGCATTAGGCCCACCAAAGTATTAGATTAAAAATGAATGGCCACCCAGATTGGGCGTGCCACTGGCACAGCCCGAGGGACATTCTACAATGCCAGAGACCCCATCATATATTAGGAAGCTAATGTGATTCGGGCCCCGTTCTGAATCGCTCACAATACGAAGGGGCTCGCAATAAAGATTCTTACAGCATTGTGGATTCTCACATCTTTTAGCACACCACCCACCCCTATCCTATCCCATCCCCTCCCACTCCTACCCCCCCCCTCCCCCCCACCCCCCATCATTATTGTGTATTTTAATGGAGTGTACGTTGCTATGTAAACATTACAGTGCGTATATTATTATCCTGTGCTTATTTGTTTGCTCTCTACCCTTCAGCATACAGAACATGGGTCGGACCGGCAAGATGTGGTAAAAAGCTGTGCGCATGTGATGTTGCAGCTGCTCTGTGCTTCAGAAGGCACAGCAACAAATACAACCCTTATTTTGCGAATTATAACCAATCTCGGTGTAGACCCAGGGCACAATGAAGCGGCGGGGATGTGTCTCTCCAATAGAATATTCCGGGTGTAATTGATGGGATTCCTCTTGCACGACCTCGATTGATTTTTCCAGTTGGTCACTTTTCTGTCTCTCCTTGCTAAGTTATGTTTGCTGTTTTGCCTTTAACTCATTTAAAATGTACTTTGCAGTTCTGGTGAAATAATAAACTACTCTGAAGCATGCAATTCTGGGAGTGCGAGTGTTTGTTAATGACCACTACAGTAATCGGCCTCGACTCTGGTTGTCGGGACACCGGGGATGGTGGTGGGTGGGTTGGGGGGGGTAGATGAAAAATTATAACAGGTACAGATACTTCGGCTACGTGCAGAGAAACAAAACAGAATGGGCAAAGGTAGGAGAATGAAGGGCAATGTGGATCATCATCACTAAAATCATCAGAAACAGTGGGGGTGGTGGGGCCGCAAAATACCCAGTCAAGGCTTGTCATTCGGATTTGTACATTCCCACGTCATAGAGTCATGGCACACATGGCATTCAGCACAGAAAAGGCCCTTCGGCCCATCATGTCCATGTCGGCCATCAAGCCCCTATCTACTCTAACCCCATTTTCCAGCACTTGGCCCATAGCCCTGTAAGCTATGATGTTTCAATTGCTCATCTAAATACTTCTTAAATATTGTGTGAGTTCCTGCCTCTACCAGCCCCTCAGATTCCAGATTCCAACAATGCTCTGGGTGAAAAGATTTTTCCTCAAATCCCCTCCAACCCTCCTGCCCCTTATCTTAAATCTATGTCCCCTGGTCACTGACCCCTCCGCTAAGAGGAAAAAATTTTTCCTATCTACCCTATCTATGCCCATCATAATTTTGTATACCTCTATCAGTTCCCCCCTCAGCCTTCTCTGCTCTAAGGAAAACAACCCCAGTCTATCCAGTCTCTTCATAGCTGAAACGCTCCAGCCCAGGCAACATCCTGGTGAATCTCCTCTGCACCCTCTTCAGTCACATCATTGACACTTTCGATTCCCTCCCACACACACCTGATGTCATAGCCCAGCGAGAATCAACATCTCCTGAAAGACTCCTGACTACCCCTCGGTATAGCTCCAGGCATACAATATTCCTCCTCACACCAGTGCTCATTCCTCATCTGTGTTCCTGAAGCTACTGACTCTCAATGAGGGATACAGTTCCTGAAGACATTGATTGTTACTGACACCAGATGTCAGACACCCTTCTCTACTGCACAGGAGTTCCAATTTTTCCCTTTTGAGCCTCAACCTCAAGTGCCAGCAGGATCTTTGACCTTGTGGGGCATCATAAACAATCCCAAAGCTGTCCACATGCAACAGCTGTACACATGGGCCTGCAGTAATGTTGAGCACTGACCCCATTAACTTAAGGAAGTATCTTGCTTTGCTTTACGATTGTTCTATACAACTCAGCACCAAACGAGTCAGGAAATGTACAGTGATATATGAGAGGAGATCATTAGTCTCACTGTTGCAATGTAATTATTGGGCTGGCAACAGTGAAGGATCTACATTTGAGTTATGATGTGTCCTGTGTATTCTGCATTTCGACGCGTACTAGTTGAGGGTCACTTGTAGGTAGTTGTATAAGACAGGGTGAGGCCACCTGCCCCATCCATAACATCAGCATTTAGACCATAAGACCATAAGACAAAGGAGCAGAAATTAGGCCATTCGGCCCATCGAGTCTGCTCCGCCATTCAATCATGGCTGATAAGTTTCTCAACCCCATTCTCCCGCCTTCTGCCCGTAACCTTTGATCCCCTTACCAATCAAGAACCTATCTACCTCGGTCTTAAATACACTCAATGACCTGGCCTCCACAGCCTTCTGTGGCAATGAATTCCATAGGTCCACCACTCTCTGGCTAAAGAAGTTTCTTCTCATCTCTGTTCTAAAAGGTCTTCCCTTTACTCTGAGGCTGTGCCCTCAGGTCCTAGTCTCTCCTACTAATGGAAACATCTTCCCCACGTCCACTCTATCCCAGCCTTTGGGTATTCTGTAAGTTTCAATCAGATCCCCCCTCATCCTTCTAAACTCCTTCGAATATAGACCCAGAGTCCTCAAATGTTTCTCCTATGTTAAACCTTTCATTCCTGGGGTTGTTCTTGTGACCCTCTCCAGGGCCAGAACATCCTTCCTGAGATACAGGGCCCAAAATTGCTCACAATATTCTTAATGTGATCTGACCAGAGCCTTATAAAGCCTCAGCAGCACATCCCGGCTTCTATATTCTAGTCCTCTTGAAATAAATGCCAATATTGCATTTGCCTTCCTAACTACTGACTCAACCTGCAAGTTAACCTTAAGAGAATCCTGGACTAGGACTCCCAAGTCCCTTTGCACTCCAGATTTCTGAATTCTCTCCCCATTTAGAAAATAGTCTATGCCTCTCTTCTTCCTACCAAAGTGTATGATCTCACACTTCCATCTGCCACTTCTTTGCCCATTCTCCTAACCTGTCCAAATCCTTCTGCAGCCTCCCCACCTCCTCAATACTACCTGTCCCTCCACCTATCTTTGTATCATCTGCAAATTTAGCCAGGATGCCCTCAGTTCCTTCATCTAGATCATTAATGTATAGAGTGAAAAGTTGTGGTCCTGACACTGACCCTTGCGGAACTCCACTAGTCACCAGCCGCCATCCTGAGAAGGACCCCCTTATCCCCACTCTCTGCCTCCTGCCAGACAGCCAATCTTCTATCCATGCTAGTACCTTGCCTCTAACACCATGGGCTCTTATCTTACTGAGCAGCCTCCTGTGCGGCACCTTGTCAAAGGCATTTTTAATGCCTCTCACACTTGGGAGATGGGCAAGATGTTAAAAGGAGCTCCCCAAGATGATCTACACCCCAGTTCCATTTGCAAAGCTAACGTGAGGAGGAATGACCCTGAGAGCAGGATAAGAGAGGCAGAGCCACGGGCGAGGCAAGCATCGACCTCTTAAAGGAAACAAGAAGCCATGGAGCCCCCAGACTTCATTGCTGTCCTCATTCTGTGGGGAAGTAAGTGACCAGCTGGAGACCTGGGGAGGTGGTGGGAGGAGTGACAGTAACAGCGAGTGAGGTCACACCCAAAGATGGGCATAATTTGAAATGCTGATAAATTTCCAATTGCAGAGAAGGCAAAAAGAAATGGGAATAACTACCCTGGGAGTGTTTGATGGGGACAGTGTAGAGGGAGATTTACTCTGTATCTAACCCCATGCTGTACCTGTCCTGGGAGTGTTTGATGGGGACAGTGTAGAGGGAGTTTTACTCTGTATCTAACCCGTGCTGTACCTGCCCTGGGAGTGTTTGAAGGGGACAGTGTAGAGGGTGCTTTACTCCGTATCTAATCCCATGCTGTACCTGCCCTGGGAGTGTTTGATGGGGACAGTGTAAAGGGATTTTTTCTCTGTATATATCCCCATGCTGTACCTGTCCCTGGAGTATTTGATGCGGTCAATGTAGAGCGGGTTTACTCTGTATCTAACCCCGTGCTGTACCTGCCCTGGGAGTGTTTGATGGGGTCAGTGTAGAGGGAGCTTTACTCTGTATCTAACCCCGTGCTGTACCTGCCCTGGGAGTGTTTGATGGTGATGGTGTAGAGGGAGCTTTACTCTGTATCTAACCCCGTGCTGTACCTGCCCTGGGAGTGTTTGATGGGGACAGTGTAGAGGGAGCTTTACTCTGTATCTAACCCCGTGCTGTACCTGTCCTGGGAGTGTTTGATGGGGACAGTGTAGAGGGAGCTTTATTCTGTATCTAACTCCGTGCTATACCTGTCCTGGGAGTGTTTGATGGGGACAGTGTAGAGGGAGCTTTACTCTGTATCTAACCCCGTGCTGTACCTGTCCTGGGAGTGTTTGATGGGGACAGTGTAGAAGGAGCTTTACTCTGTATCTAACCCCATGCTGTACCTGCCTTGGGAGTTTTTGATGGGGACAGTGTAGAGGGAGCATGGTGGCACTACCATCATGCTAAATGGGATGGATTTCTAACAGATCTTGTAACTCAAGAGTGGGCAGCCCTGAGGTGCTGTGGGCCATCAGCAGCAGCAGAATTGTAAGCTTATGACCTTGCTCATCCCGCAGTCTACCATTCCCATCAAGCTAGGGGATCAACCCTAGTTCAATGAAGAGTGCAGGAGAGCATGCCAGGAGCAGCACCAGGCATACCTAAAAATGAGGAGTCAACCTGGGGAAGCTATAACACAGGACTACTTGCCAAACAGCATAAGCAGCAATTGATAGACAGAGATAAACAATCCCACAACTAACGGATCAGATCTAAGCTCTGCAGTCCTGCCACATCCAGTTGTGAATGGTGGTGGACAATTAAACAACTCACTGGAGGAGGAGGCTCCACAAATATCCCCATCCTCAATGATGGGGGAGCCCAGGACTTCAGTGCAAAAGATAAGGCTGAAGCACTTGCTACAATCTTCAGCCAGAAGTGCCGAGTGGATGATCCATCTCGGCCTCCTCCGGAGGTTCCCAGCATCACAGATGCCAGTCTTCAGCCAATTCGATTCACTCTATGTGATATGAAGAAACGGCTGAAGGCATTGGATACTGCAAAGGCTTTGGGGCCTGACAATATTCCGGCATTAGTACTGAAGACTTGTGCTCCAGAACTTGCCGCTCCCCTAGCCAAGCTGTTCCAGTACAACTACAACACTGGCATCTACCCAGCTATGTGGAAAATTGCCCAGGTATGTCCTGTCCACAAAAAGCAGGACAAATCCAACCCGGCCAATTACCACCCCATCAGTCTACTCTCAATCATCAGTAAAGTAATGGAAGGGGTCATCAACAGTGCTATCAAGCGACACTTGCTTAGCAATAACCTGCTCACTGACGCCCAGTTTGGGTTCCCCCAGGGCCACTCAGCTCCTGACCTCATTATAGCCTTGGTTCAAACATGGACAAAAGAGCTGAACTCCCGAGGTGAGGCGAGAGTGACTGCCCTTGTTGTCAAGGCAGCATTTGACCAAGTGTGGCATCAAGGAGCCCCAGCAAAACTGGAGTCAATGGGAATCAGGGGGAAAACTCTCCACTGGTTGGAGTCATACCGAGCACAAAGGAAGATGGTTGTGGTTGTTGGAGGTCAGTCATCTCAGCTCCAGCAAATCACTACAGGAGTTCCTCAGGGTAGTGTCCTTGGCCCAACCATCTTCAGCTGCTTCATCAATGACCTTCCTCCCACCATAAGGTCAGAAGTGGGAATGTTCGCTGATGATTGCACAATGTTCAGCACCATTCACAACTCCTCAGATACTGAAGCAGTCCATGTCCAAATGCAGCAAGACCTGGACAATATCCAGGCTTGGGCTGATAAGCATCAAGTAACATTTGCACCAGGCAAACGTCAGGCAATGACCATCTCCAATAAGAGAGAATTCAACCGTCACCCCTTGAAGTTCAATGGCATTACTATCACTGAATTCCCCACTATCAACATCCTGGGGGTCACCATGACCAGAAACTGAACTGGACCAGCCATATAAAAACGGTGGCTACAGGGGAGCAGTTCAGAGGCTAGGGATCGTGTGACGAGTAACTCGCTTCCTGAGTCCCCAAAGCCTGTCCACCATCTACAAGGCATAAGTCAGGAGTGCGATGGAATACTCCCCATTTGCCTGGATGAGCTCCTACAACAGTGAAGACACTGGACACCGTCTAGGTCAAAGCAATCCGTTTGATTGGCACCACATCCACAAACATTCACTCCCTCCACCACCGACGCACGGTGGCAGCAGTGTGTACCATCTACAAGATGCACTGCTGGAATTCATCAAGGCCCCTTTGACAGTACCTTCCAAACCTGCGACTTCTACCACTAGAAGGACAAGGGCAGCAGACACACAGGAATGCCACCATCTAGAAGTTCCTCTCCAAGTCACTCAACATCCTGACTTGGAAATATATCACTGTTCCTTCACTGTTGCTGGGGCAAAATCCTGGAACTCCCTCCCTAACAGCACTGTGGGCGTACCTACACCACATGGACTGCAGCGGTTCAAGAAGGCAGCTCAGCACTACCTTCTCAAGGGGCAATTAGGGATGGACAATAAATGCTGGGCCCAGCCAGCGAAGCCACATCCTGTGAATTAATTTTTAAAAACTCTGTATCTAACCCGGTGTTGTACCTGCCCTGGGAGTGATTTATGTTCAACTCTCCTATTCAGTGAGGATGAAGCCATGTACCTGTGAAGCTACCAGATCAGAGGAGCCCAAGCCTGTTCCTGGACCTGTCCTCCAAAGGCTGATCTTAAGATATGTGTTTCTGCCCTTGTGCATTCTACAGTGACTTGCTTGTGTGCAAACTGGATTCTGAGCTCCACTTGCCTGCTGAGTGAGCATTTGTCTCTCTCAAAGTTGGCAGTGGAGCCAATGCATGGATTTTGCAAGTGACTTATCAGTGAATCAAGAATGACAACAGCTTGCATTTGTGTAGCACCTTAATGTAGCAAAAGTTGAAATGTACTTCAGAAGAGCGAGAATGAGCAAATGTTAACACCAATGAGCCAGTCAAGGTGATAGTTTGCAGATGACCAGGTTTTAAGGATTGTTTTGAAGTAGGAGGGAAATGTGGCATGATTTCAGGAGGGAATTTAAGAGTTTAGGATCTCGGCAGTTGCAAAAACAGCTGTGAATGGTGAAGCTTTTAAAATTGGGGCTGCGCAAGAGGCTAGCAATGAAACAGCACAGAGATCCTGGAGGGTTGTAGGGGCTGGAGGAAGTTCCAGGGACAGTGGGGTGAGGCCATGAATGAATTTAGAAACAAGAATGAGAGTTTTCAAATGGAGGCAGGCGTTGCTGGACCAGGATTGAGGATAGTCTGCAAGCACGGAATTTCAGCTGTTTGATGGGACAATATACAGAGAGCGTTACTCCTCCATATCTAACCTATGCTGTACCTTCCATAAACGTTGGGCTAATGGGAATGTCACTCTGCATGTAGCTCACACTTGATATGTCTGTCAGATCCAGTAATACACTTCGCAGTGAGTATAATCAGTGAATATATTCAAAAGCTCCAAGAAAGAATGGATCATGGTAATGCTGGGCAGGGTCAGATTTTTTAAATTATTTTTCAGGATGTAAGTGCTTTGGAAAGGCCTGCATTTGTTGCCATCCCTAATTGCCCTGGAGAAGGTAGTGCTGAACTGTATTTTTGAACCAGTTCAGCCCACCTGGTGTAGATGCACCGACAGTGCGGTTAGGGGGGGAGGGAGTTCCAGGATTTTGAACCAGCGACAGTGAAGGAACAGCAATATATTTCCAAGTCAGAACGGTGTGTGGCTTGGAGGGGCACTTGGAGGTGTTGGTCTTCCCATGTGTCTCCTACCCTTGTCCTTCTAGGTGGTAGAGGCCGTGGCTTTGGACGTAACTGTTGAAGAAGCCTTGGGGGTAGGACCGTCGGTGGTTCATGGGCCTTTTTCCCTGCCTCAGTGGTCCACAGGTGGAATTTTTTGAGAGCCACTGAATTTAGCTGAAGTTGGATGGAAAGATAGGTCCAGAACTACAGGCCAAATTTGGTTTAACTTTGGTGGTGGGGAATCTTTTAGAAACAATAATTCGGGACAAAATAAATTGTCACATAAACAAATGCAGCTTAATTAAGGAAAGCCAGTATGGATTTCTTGAAGGAAAATCGTGTTTAACTAACTTGCTGGGGTTTTTTTGAAGAGGTAACAGAGGGGTTGATGAGGGAAATGCTGTTGATGTGGTGTACATGGACTTCCAAAAGACATTTGATACAGTGCTGTGCAACGGGCTTGTGCACAAAGTTATAGCTCAAGAATAAAAGGGACAGTAGCAGCAACATGGATTCAAAATTAGCTGAGTGGCTGGAAACAGAGAGTAATGGTCAATGGATGTTTATTGGGCTAGAGGAAGGTTTGTGGTGGATCAATGTTGGGACCCTTGCTTTTCCTGTTTTATATTTGTGTCTGCTTGCCTGGATGAGTGCAGCTTCTACAACACTGAAGAAGCTTGACGCTGTCCAGGACAAAGCAGCCTGCTTGATTGGCACCACATCCACAAACATTCACTCTCTCTACCACTTTTATGACAGTCGGGTTTAATGGGTCATTTTCAGGCTGGCAACCTGTAACTAATGGAGTGCTCCAGGTATCAGTGCTGGGGCCTCAACTATTTACCATCTGTATTAATGGCATGGATATACCAAGAAAGGTAGGAAAGTAAGTTGTGAAGATAAAACAGGGAGTCTACAAATTTACCACCTTGTTTCCTACTTCACACTAGTGGCTGTAGAATTCAAAATTCATTGGCTCTAAAGCACTTTGAACCATGCAGTGCCCTTAAAAGGCGCCATATAAGGGCAAGTTTTTTTTCAACAGGAAAATACTGTGGATGCTGGAAATCTGAAATAAAAATAGAAAATGTTGGGAACACGCAAAAGGTCTATGGCGAGAAACAGAGCTAATTAACTGTTTATTTCTTTTCTTTGTCTGCAACAGTTAGTCAAACAACAAACTATCACCCATTGAGAGAGCGCAGTGAAAGGGGACCATTTGGTCCAACAGTAGGTTGGACACAGGGTGTGGAGTCTGAGAAATATGTTTTGCCTTGATCACCCAGAGCAAGCTAGAACAATAGAACTGGAACAACAGTGCAAATAAAGTTGGGTTGAAGACAAAAACAAAAATACCTGGAAAAACTCAGCAGGTCTGACAGCACCTGCAGAGAGGAACACAGTTAACGTTTCGAGTCCATATGACTCTTCAACAGAACTAAGTAAAAATAGAAGAGAGGTGAAATATAAGCTGGTTTAACTGGGGGTGGGTGGGACAAGTAGAGCTGGATAGAGGGCCAGTGATAGGTGGAGAAAACCAAAAGATGTCACAGACAAAAGGACAAAGAGGTGTTGAAGCTGGTGATATTATCTAAGGAATGTGCCAATCAAGGGTAGAAAGCAGGACAAGCAAGGTACAGATAGCCCTATTGGGGGTGGGTTGGGGTGAAGGAATCTAAAAAGGCTAAAAGGTAGCCGCCGATGCTGCCAGACCTGCTGAGTTTTTCCAGGTAATTCTGTTTTTGTTAGAGATAAAACAATGGATGGAAATACATTTAAAAATAATGGAAATAGGTGGGAAAAGAAAAATATATATAAATTATTGGGAAAAGGGGGATCGGAAAGGGGGTGGGGATGGAGCAGAGAGTTCATGATCTAAAGTTGTTGAACTCAATATTCAAAAATTGGTTGAAGGGTGGCTGCCGCACAGGTTGCCGGGAATTGTAGTTTGGGAGCTGGATGCGTAGTGGGAGATTGCGCACCTTCTCTTGGCACATGCGCAGGGGGAGACCGCAGACCCGCTCCCGGCACATGCGCAGTGGGAGACCGCAGACGGGAGGCCTCGGGACTCAGGCTCGGAGATGGCGGCGAATCCACCGGCCGCGGAAAGCGGCTCCTCCCGCCGCTGCCTGGCCACCCAGTACTTCAATGAGGAGGAGAATAACGCGATGGAGAGCCTGACAACCAGCGAGCGGGTGAGGGGGCGGAAAAGGAAAGGGATGGAGAGGGGGGAAAGGGTGAGGACAGAGGAGAGCGGGGGAGGGGGTGGAGGGAGTAGAGAGGAGAGAGAGGGGGAAGGGGGGGTAGAGAGGGGGAAGGGGGGGGTAGAGAGGGGAGGGGGAGGGGGGAGAGAGGGGAGGGGGAGAGAGGGGAGGGGGGAGGGGAGGGGGGTAGAGGGGGGAGGGGAGGGGGTAGAGGGGGAGGGGGTAGAGGGGGAGGGGAGGAGGGGGTAAGGGGGGTATGGGGAAGGGGGTAGAGGGGAGGAGGACAGGGTAGGGGAGGACGGGGTGGTGGGTAGAGGGGAGGGGAGGAGGGGGGAAGGGGGGTATGGGGAAGGGGGTAGAGGGGAGGAGGACAGGGTAGGGGAGGACGGGGTAGAGAGGGGGTAGAGGAGGAGGGGGGGGTTGGGGGTTTAGAGGTGGGTAGGGGTGTAGAGAGCTTTGGCAGGGGGTAGTTAGTAGAACTGGGGTAGGAGTGGGGTTGGAGGGAGTAGAGGAGGAGGGGGGGTTAGAGAGGAGGGGGTAAAGAAGGGAAGGGGTGTTGGGGGTTTAGAGGTGGGTAGTGGTGTAGAGAGGGGTGGCAGTGGGGGTAGGGAGTAGAAATGGGGGTAGGAGTGCGGTTGGGGGTATAGAGGGGGGAGGTGGGGAAAGTAAAGATTGAATGGGACAGGAGAAGGTGAAAAGTATACAGGGAAAGGGTAGAAAGGAAGAGTAATGGGGCAATAGGAATGGGGTGGGGCAAAGGGTGGAGGAAAGTGGGAGGAAAATGGGGCACAGTAAACAGCGTAGAGGCAGAAAGGGTTGAGGAAGGAGCTGGAGTGATGGCGTTGAGTATGTGGAGCGTCATGGGGAAAGGCTAGAAGGTGGTTGGGGGCCGGGGTGGGGAACAGCAAGGGGAGAAACAACTTGTATTTGCCTGTAATGTAATAAAACATCCCAAGGTGCTTAATAGGAGCATTATAAAACAAATTTGACACTGAGTCTCATGAGGGGATCGTTGGTCAGCTGATCAAAAGCTTGGTCAAAGAGGTAGGCTTTAAGGAGGTTCTTAAAGGAGGAAAGTGGGATAGAGAGGTATAAGGAAAAATAAGGTCAGAAATGGGGATGTTCGCTGATGATTGCACAATGTTCAGCACCATTCGCGACTCTCAGATACTGAAGCAGTCCATGTCCAAATGCAGCAAGACCTGGACAATATCCAGGCTTGGGCTGACAAGTGGCAGGCAGTGACCATCTCCAGCAAGAGGGAGTCTAACCATCGCCCCTTGACATTCAGCGGCATTACCATCGCTGAATCCCCCACTATCAAAATCCTTGGGTGGGTGGCTTACCATTGACCAGAAACTGAACTAGGGACTAGCCATATAAATACTGTGGTTACAAGAGCAGGTCAGAGGCTGGGAATCCTGTGATGAGTAACTTGACCTGCTGATTTATCAATCTTGTAACCATTTTAAACACTTTAATTGGATCAGCCCCAACATGAAAGAGCCAATTTTATGCATCCTGGCCTTAAGTACTGATTGTAATAATATGAAGTGTGTTTACAAGGTGGCAGCGCACTGTTATTCATGGAGACTGACTGCAGAATAACTGGTTCGTTTTGTGTTGTAGGTGGTGGATCTGTTGAATCAGGCGGCACTCATCGCCACGGATAACAAGATCAGCATTCTCAAACAGGTCGGTAGTGCAGGGAGACTGCCAATGTGATCCATAGACTTTTATTGTAACCTATATTAGTGGAGCGCCGGTAGCATTGCTTGTGGTTAGTCGGCCGAAATGCTTTATGACGGTGGTTCTCAAACTCTTTCGCCTGCTTAGGTGTGGGTAGAAGACCCCATGGACCGCTGCACGGTTCTACCCCGCTGCCTGCTAGAATGACTCTGGTTTTCGTAAGACAGCGACGTGGTGGTGCCTGGTTCCAAGCCAGAGAGCTCCAATCTCACGTTGGGCTCCACATTCAGTCGGTTCCTCTTTGTATCGGCCCCACCAGGTCGAAAATCCAATCATGCCGTTGTATATTGTAACAGTAACATAAATCTTGCTTGTAAAACTGTATTGCTGTTGCATGAGCTTATAACGATTTATGCGGAAATCATTGTGTGCGTCATGCAAGTGGTGGGGCTGAGGGAGTGTGTTCTCGTATGGCCTGTGGGTGAATATATGTAGCTTCTGGCATATCCACATACAGGGTCCTGTCCTTTGCAGGCGGAAGGAGCATGTCCAACTAAACAAAAGCTTGGGGGAACAGCCATTCCCTGGTTCATTCCCCATGGCAATGTCTTGAACAGAGTCGGCCTGCCTGGTTTGAATTTGAACGAAAGCTTGGTAGTTACCTCATTGCTGATGCATTCTTCATGGCAACGCTTCCAGCAATTAGAGTGCACTTGCCAACCAATCAGTGCCTCTTCTCATGCAGTATAAATTGTTGTTCCCTTTGCTATTGGTATTCTTGTGAACTGTCCTGATGAGTGCAAGGCGAAAAGCTTTGACGGCATGTCTCTTTTGACATCTTCTAGGTTAGCCTCTAGTCCTTTTCCAGAAAGAGAGAGACCCCTAGTCTACTCAAACTTGCTTTATCTGTATAACCTTCCAGTTCCGGTATCATTCTTGTGAATCTTTTTCAACCTTCCCCAATGCCTCTAATCCTTTTTTAAAAAAATCCTTTGATAGGATCTGACTCTTGCTGGCAGGGCCAGTGTTTGTTGCCCATCTCTAAATGCTCTTGAACTTGGTGGCTTTTGTTAGGCCGTTTCAGAGGGCAGTTCAGAGCCAACCATATTGCTGTGGATCTGATTTCACATGTAGGCCAGACAAGTAAGGACAGCAGATTTCCTTATCTAAAGGAAGGACATTAGTGAATCAGTTGGGTTTTTCGACAGTCAGTGATAGTTTCACGGTCACCATTACAGAGGCGAGCTTTCAATCTCAGATGTTGTTAATTGCATTTAAATTCCACCAGCTACAATGGTGGGATTTGAACCATGAGCCCCAGAGCATTATTTTGGGTCTCTGGATTACTAGTCCAGTGACATTACTGCTACGCCACCATCTCCCTCTATCCTTTTTTCAAATGATGAAGACAACAACGGTTCACAGTACTCAAAAGTGTAATGGGTTCAGTAGCTCTGTTACATATAGCATCTGGAAGATTATTCCCATTGACCTCCCTGTCCTCCACTGCTTGCACACAGTGTTGGATTCTGTATTTTATTCCAGTCCTTGTTTGTTGCCTCCACAGGTTCAGGAGCTGATTTTGAATAAGGATCCCACACTGCTCGACAACTTTCTGGATGTGAGTAAACTGGCAGAGCAGCATTCTTTTGCCTCCTCAGTGCAGCATTAACAACTGTGATGTTGGAACATAGCCATGAGTAACGCAGGCTTCCCTGGCTGATGGAGCGCAGTGAGAGCTGAGCCCTGCGATGACGTTGTGTAAATCCTTATCTGGTACCTGGCGTTGCATTCACTCCTGATTATTGAAGTAACCATCCTTTGGCCTGTGAACCTTAAACTGTGAACCATCCCAGCAGATGGCTGGTTTTGAATGTAGGACTTGCATTTATATATCACCTTTCATGACCTCAGGATGTCCCAAAGCCCTTTACAGCCAGCGAATTACCTTAGAAGCATAGTCAGTGTTGCAGTTTAGGTAACGTGGCAGCCATTTTGCACACAGCAAGTTCCCACAAAGAGCAGTGTGATAGTGACCAGGTGATCTGCTTGAGTGATGTTGGTTGAGACACAAATATTGGCCAGCAGCTGCTTGTCACCTTTAAAACAACGCTGTGGGATATTTTGCATCCAGTGGGGAGAGTGGACAGGGCCTCGGTTTGACGGCACTCCCTCAGTGCCCGCGCTGGGAGTGTCAGCCTGGATTTTGTGCATATATGTCCGAAAGGAGACCTTCAGCTCACAGCCTTGTGACTGGAGAGGTCGACCCACTGCCCCATGGTCGACGGCTAAATCCAGTATCTTGTCACTAACACAAAAAGCTATTTGTAATCCTACCACAACCGCACCCCCCCACCCCCCAGTTGCTGTTTTAATGGAAAGAAAGCCTTGCATTTCTAGAGTGCCTTTTACGATATTGATGCTTTACAGCCAATCAAGTAATTTTGAAGTGTTGTAATGGAGGAAACTGACCAATCTTATTCTTTGCAGGAAATTATTGCCTTTCAGTCGGATAAATCTGTCGACGTCCGTAAGTTTGTGATTGGATTCATGGAGGAGGCGAGGTTAGTATTCTTTTTTTGATTGCCTCTTTCCTCATGGGAAGCACTGTTTTCTCTTGTTCCCAACGTCATTTCCGTTATTCCTTCATCTTCCCCCTCCTAGTAAGCGGGATAATGAGCTGCTGCCGAAGTTAATCGCCAACCTCAACATGCTGCTAAAGAATGAGAATGTCAATGTGGTGAAGAAGGTTATCTTGACCATGACCCAGCTGTACAAGGTGGCTCTCCAGGTAGGTGGCATGCATGCCCTGAATGTGAGAGGGCATAGTGTTTATCCCATACAAAAACAGAATTACCTGGAAAAACTCAGCAGGTCTGGCAGCATTGGCGGAGAAGAAAAGAGTTGATGTTTCGAGTCCTCATGATCCTTCGACAGAACTGAGTGAATCCAAGAAAGGGGTGAAATATAAGCTGGTTTAAGGTGCATGTGTTGGGTGGGGGTCCCATAGTTCAGTCACCCAGTATGAAGTTGCCACCCCATAGAAGGGTATACATAGTAAATGGTAGGATACTGAGAAGTGTAGAGGCACAGAAGAACCTTGGCGTGCGTGTCCACATATCCTGAAGGCAGATAATGTGGTTAAGAATGCTTATGTTTACTTTCCTTTGTTAGTTCTGGTGGGGATATGGTGGTGTAGTGGTAATGTCACTGGACTTGTAATCCAGAGCCCCCAGACTTGGGTTCAAATCCCACCACAGCTGGTGGAATTTGAATTCAATTAATAAAATCTGGAGTTGAAAACTAGTCCATGAAGCAATCATTGATTGTCATTAAATCCCATCTGGCTCACTAATGCCATTTAGGGAAGGAAATCTGCCATCCTTGCCTAGTCTGGACTGGCCTACATGTGACTCCAGATCCACAAGCCACTCAGTTCAAGGGCAGTTAGGGATGGGCAACAAACGCTGGCCGTGCCAGTGATGCCCACATAGTATTAAAAAGAATGCACTAGAACTGTATCAAACAGTTTGGGCCACAAGCTAGAGTTCGGTTCACCACATGACTAGAGAGAGAGATTTTCGATACTAATGCTAGGAATGGAGAATTTTAGCTATATGCAAATATTTGAAAGGCTGTGTTTGTTTTCTTTGGAACAGAGGAGCCTGAGGAGAGATTTATCTGAGGTGTATAAAATTGAAGTGTCTGGATAGAATGGATAGGGACAGCCTATTTCCCTTAGCGGAGAGTGACATAGATTTAAAATATTGCTGAAAAAATAGACATGCTGTCAAAGCTTTTCATCTTGTACTCTTCCCTGGTTCATTCCCCTTGACCAATCGAAGTCAACCTGCCAGATTTGAATTTAAACGAAAGCTTGGCAGCTAACAGTTCCCTGGGGCATTCTCCATGCCAATGACTTTACCAATCAGAGTCCACTTGCCAACCACTCTGCACTGTTTTCCCAAGCAGTATGAATTGTTGTTCCCCTTACAAGTGGTATTCTTGCGAATTGTCTTGATGAGTGCAAGCCGAAAAGCTTTGACAGCATGTCGCTTTTTTCAGCAATAGTTAAGTTTTGTACTGCCAGAGGAATATTAAATTTAAAATAATTGGTAGACAGATTAGAGATGGTTTTACCAAAGAGTGTGGTTGGGGTTCTGAAACTCACTTCCTGAAAGGATGGTGGAGGCAGAAACCCTCCATTGTATTTAAAATAACTTGGATATACCCTTAGAGTGCCATAACCTACAAGAGATTGGATTAGGCTGGATACTGGTAGCTGTTTTCTCAGCTGGTCCAGACGGTGGGCTGACTGATGTCCTCTGTGCTATAACTTTCTGATTCTGTGTGTTATAAAAAGCCAACAACTTGTGCATTTATCTAGCACCTTTAATGTGAGACATTTTACAAGGTGCTTCACATATTTGATAGAGGTGTGCAAAGTCATGATGAGGTTTTGATAAGTGGAATGCGCTGCCTGAAAGGGTGGTGGAAGAAGATTCAATATTAACAAAGATTTAAGGTATAGATTTAATGTAAGAGGCAGGAGTTTTAGAGGGGATTTGAGGATAAAATTCTTCACCCAGAGGGTGGCTGTAATCTGGAACACACTGCCTGAAGGGGTGGTAGAGGCAGGAACCCTCACAACATTTAAGAAGTACTTAGATGAGCACTTGAAACACCTTGGCATACAGCGCTACAGACCAAGTGCTGGAAAATGAGTAGACAGCTGCTTGATGGCCATCATGGACACGATGGGCCGAAGGGCCTGTTTCTGTGCTGTATAACTCTATGATCACCAGATGTGCAAATACCCTGTTGTTTTTTCCTATGCAAGTTTTAACCTGTGGTTTTTTTCTTTTCTCAGTGGATGGTGAAGTCACGGGTTATCAGTGAAATACAGGAGGCATGTTGGGACATGGTTAGCAACATGCAGGATGATATTGTGTTGATGCTGGACTCTGACAATGATGGAATCCGCACTCATGCCATTAAATTCATCGAGAGTTTGATTATCACGCTGTCGCCTCGCACCCCAGATTCAGATGTCCCCAAACGGCAGGAGAATGATATTAGCCTGGATCGTATTGTGAAGGATCACTCTTACATCAATGCCAGTGGGTATCCAGCAGAACAGGTTGTTACTGATTATAAAACAATCAGTCAGGGGCTAGAATAATGATCTCACTGTGGATTCAAACCATCTACTCTTTAAATGGTGTGCGTGGAATTTTTTGGGTTGGATATGAGGCCAGATCCAGAGGATGGGAGCTCAGTGGTGTATTCTACCCTTGTCTGTTGTTTGGTTGAGCACAGAAGAGGGTTGACTGGGTAATGTAGGGTTTAGAATTGGAGTGTGTGGCGGCGGCACTAACAGCTGGGGCTTTTGTGTGGATTATGTAGAATGAACAACACAGAAATTGGCTATTCCGGTCCAGGCAGTCCACTCCACGTTTATGCTCCTCTTGAGTCTCCTATCCTTCCTTAACTAACTGTCAACGTAACCCTTTATTCCCTTCTCCCTTGTCTACTTATCTAGCTTCTCCTTAAATGCACTGAACCATTCACCTCAACTGCTTTCAGTGGTAATGAGTTCCGCATTCTCACCATTACCTGAGTACTGAGGTCCCTATTTGATTTCTTGATGGCTGCTTTACAATGATGGCCTCTAGTTTTGTTCTTTCCCTGCAAGTGGAAACACTCTGTGTCTATCCTTTCAAAATATTTCATAATTTTAAAGACTTCGCTTAGGTCACCCCTCAGCCTTCCCCTTTCAAGAGAAAAGGGACCCTGTCCATTCATCCTTTCCTATAGGTATAAACTCACAGTTCTGTATCATCCTTTCCTTACACTTTCCAATACTTTTATATCCTTTTTATAATTTGGCAAGCCAGAATGGCACATATACTCCAAATGTGGTCTAACAGAGGTTTGATACATGTTCCGCAAAGCTGCTTAATTCTTCAATTCTATCCCTGGAAAAAGTAAGTCCTGTTGCTTGGTTTGTTTTTGCTGCAGCCTTATCGACCTGCAGTGCAAACTCTTACTGATTTTTGTATTTAACTCTCAGATTCCTTCCCTGCTGGACCCCCATTTAGATTTGCTTTTTCCAAGTAATATGTGAACTCCTTATTTTCCTTACCAAAATCAATGTATCAGAAGAAGGTGCATTGAATAAAATCTTACAGCTCAGCAGGAGGCCATTCAGCCACCTTGTACTCCTGCTGGCTCTTTGGAAGACCTATCCCATTAGCGCCGCTCTCTCTCTGTCCTCTTTCCCCTTCAGGTAACTTGCCAATTCACTTTTCAAAGTTACTGTTGAATCTGCTTCACCTGGTTTTCAGGCATTGCAGTGAACACCATGATCTGTTGCATTTAAAAAAAAATCCTAGTTTTCCTCCCCCGCAGCCCCCCTCCCCTGCCCCCCAGCCAGCCCAGCCCGCCCAGTTCCTTTTACCGATTCTCTACCTGGCATTTGTGACCCTGTCTTGGGTAGCAGATAAAATTATCTCCCAAAGAAGCAGCATTCAGCGGGGTGCAGGGGGGTGGGGGGAAGGGAGGCATTCATCCACCATATACAGAAGAGGAACGCCACCCTGGCACTTTAACCCCTGGATTTCAACACCGGAAATTCACACTTCGAAATTTGGAAGTTTGCAAAAGAAACATATATGATGTGCAGGGTTACAGGGAGAAGGCGGGGGGAATGGCACTAGATGAATTGCTCATGCGGGGAGTCAGTGCAGGCGTGATGGGCTGAATGGCCTGTTAATGTCTCAATGAAGTGCATGCTCTAGTTGTGAGAACAGCTGTTACTAATTGGGAAAAGGCTGGGGCATTATTCTTAAGTATATATAAGAACCAGTTTCCCCCCTGTGCAGGGAATAGGAAAAGGAAGTCTCTGTTCTCTGGGTTATGTGAATAAGCCTATATTAAGGGAAGACTGGCTCCAGATTCCTCCTTTGCTCAGTGAGTGAGCAGCGAATTATAACATGGCCTCTTTCTGTGTTGTAACAGCTCTATGATACGACCAGCCTCCCAACCCTGGAGCTGTCTGCCGAGCATGGTAGTATTGCTGATACTTTGTAATCATCTTTTCTAGGCAGTCTTCAGGAAGAGGGTAAAATGGCGCTGGAACAACTCCTGAAATTCATGGTACATCCTGCCATTTCCAGTATCAACCTGACCGCCGCGTTGGGCTCTTTGGCCACCATTGCGAGACAACGCCCCATGTACATGTCTGAGGTCATCCAAGCATATGAGACCCTTCACGGTGAGGACATTGACAGAAAGAAGGACTCGCAGATGTATAGCACTTTTCATGATCTTAGGATATTCCAAAGAGGTTTATAGCCAAGTGCTGGTAAATGGGGTTAGGTAGGTTTCTCACGTGTCGGTGCAGACTCGAAGGGCCTCTTCTGCGCTGTGATTCTGTGATAGCCAATGGAGTGCTTCTGAAGTACAGTCACTGTTTTATCATAGGCAACGTGACAGCCAATTTGCACCCAACAAGTTCCCACAAGCAGGCAATATGACAATGACTGGATATTTTTTTAAGTGATATTGATTAAAGGATGAACTTTGGCCAGGACACCAGGGAGAACTCCCCTGCTGTTGTTCAGATAGCATCATGTAATCTTTCGTATCTATCTGGTAGAGCAATCAGGGCCTTGGTGTAATGTCTCATTGGAAAGACGGTGCCTCTGACTGTGCAGCTCTCCCTCAGTGCTGCACTGGAGCGCCTGCCGAGATTATGAGGTGGGACTTGAACCCACCGCCTGACTGTGAGGTGAGCTGCACACTTGGCCACAACTCACTAAGTTCAAAGGGCTCAACTTCCACGTATTTATTGGGGAAATTCAACGAGAACCCAGGTTCAAACTTATGCTAGGCTTTCATGGATTTTCTCTTCAAAGTCAAATTTACCAAAGTGTGTGTTTGTTAATTTTGCTCATGTCTTTTGTCGATTAGTGTTTCTCCCTTTATTTTCACGACCTCATGACTCACTAGTTAGGAATATTTGATGGTATTTTTTTTGCCGCTTTGCCACCTGCCCATCTCTGATCTGTGCTGGCTGCCTCCGAACCAGCTCCAGCCCATTCAAATTTGGCACTTACTGGGCTGGTGGATTCACATGCCTAGAACAGTCATCCTCAGTCGGGGGTCCTCAGAGACCCTCTCGGAGTCTGCGGCTCAGGGCTGGCCTTGCAGGTGGGCTTCTGCCCAGGGCACTGTGGTCAAGAGCAAGCAAGTGAACAGCGGCCCGAGGTGAGCTCTGCTCCCATCACCTTCCTGCTCTCACCCTGCTCCTGCTAATCTCTCGACGCCCTCCATCTGGTTTCTGAATGGGGCTTCCCAGGGTGGATGCCGAGAGGGTCTTTCCACTGACTGGAGAATCTAAAACACTGGGGGCAGCAGTCGAGGGATAAGGGAACGATCACTTAGGACTGAGGCAAGAAGACATTTCTTCTCTCAAAGGGTTATAAATCCTTGGAATCCTCTACCCCAGAGCGTTGTGGATGCTCCATTGTGAGGCTAAAGAGGCAGATTTTTGGTGTCTCGGGGGGGGGGAAACGAGGGATATGGGGAGCGGGTGCGAAAGTGGAGTTAAAGCCCAAGATCAGCCATGATTGTATTGGATGACAGAGCTCCTGTTTCCCCCTGGTCTCCTGCTGCCCCCCCCTCCCTTGGGGCTCCAGATTTACCCCCCCGCCCCCAATCTACCCGGGGCTTCTGCTCCCCTCAGCTTCTGCTTTCCTGCCCCCCACCCAATGCTATGAGGATATAGCAGGGATATCCATGGATAAACAGACAGTGCAGTGAGAGGCAGGTGCATGCGTTTCACTACTTTTGTATGGATAAATACTCGCCTCCTTAAAAAAGGCAGTTAGAACATTCTTTACATTCAGCATTGTCACATTATGAGCATTATATCGTGTTATAATTTAGACGCACTGTCCATTTGAAAAGAGTCGTTCAGCCAAAATAGTTTGAGAACCACTGGCCTAGAAGATGAGCAAGTGCAGTTGCAGAAAGCTTGTCCAGTGAGCTGTGTTCTCACGGTTGTGAGGTAGAGCTTGGACTCTCGTCAACCCCAGCAGCCGTCGCCTTTCTCACGCCCTCTTTTTGATTTCAGCCAACCTGCCCCCGACGCTGGCCAAATCCCAGGTCAGCAGTGTGCGGAAGAACTTGAAGCTGCACCTGCTGAGCGTGCTGAAGCACCCGTCCTCCTTCGAGTTCCACGCCCAGATCACCACCCTGCTCCTGGACCTCGGCACGCAGCAGCAGGAGATTGCCCGCAACATGCCAAACCTGAAGGATGTGAGGAAACGGCACCGAGAGGAGGCTGACCAGGGCATGAAGAAAATCAAGATCGGTAAGAAAGCTGTTTGACAGCGGAGCACCTCAACATGCAACATGATGCACCTCCGCAGCAATGGCCCCATCATGGAATGTGGGGGCGGGGGGGAAAAACCAGTTGGAATCATTGGTGCATCCTGTAATGGCAGGCTGATTCCTATTGAGGCATTGCCAGTTATCATGACTGACTTCCAGTTTAAAAAAATCATAAATCCAATCAGCAGCATCTCCCTTCCTTCAAGGGTAAAGTTTCTTCTTCGTCATTGTCCTTTTTAACCCGCCACCCTTCAGACCTGAGCTTAATTTTGTGGTTAAAAGCAAAAATACTGCGCTTTCTGAAATAAAAACAGAAAGTGCTGGAAAAACTCAGGCCTGGTAGCATCTATGGAGACGGAAGCAGAGTTACCGTTCCGAGTCCAATGTGACTCGAATATGTTCTGAAGAGTCATATTGGACTCGATCCTGTATGAGTCTTCTGAGGAAGAGCCATACGGACTGGAAACGTTAACTCTGTTTCTCTCTCCACAGATGCTGCCAGACCGGCTGAGTTTTTCTCGGCACTGTTTTTAAATTTTGCAATTTCTGGTTTACCCCCCAGTCTTTTAGCCGAGCCTGACACGAAAGCAAAATCCTGCAGATGCTCCAGGACAGAAATAAAAGCTGGAAATGCTCAGCACGCCTCGCAGTGTCTGTGGAGAGAGAAACAGTGTTAACGTTTCAGAACTGTTCACCGGTCCTGGGGAAAGTTAGAAATGGAAAAGGAACTAAAGGCAAGACCTGTGTTGGGGGTGGAAGACAGGACAGATTAAATGGCGGAAGAGCCGCTGGCGCAGGGCCAAAGGGAGTGGTAACGGGACAAGAAACAGACAGTGGGTCCGGCGGAGGTGTGCTTGGCAGAATAATGAACAGCTGTAGCCCGAAAGCAAATACAAGGGTAAAACTGAAACCTGCAAAGACAAAGGAAACAAAACAGGGACAGGGGTTTACGGTCTGAAATTGTTGAACTCCCATGTTAAGTGCCTAATTGAAAGATACGGTGCTTTTTCCTTAAAAGTTCTGCTGAGCTTCATTGGGACACTGGAGCCTGGGTTACGTGTTCAAGTCTCTGGAGTGAGAATTGAACCTACAGTCTCACAGGTGAAAAGGGGCTGCCGACTGAGACACTGCCGACTGTTGCTTTTTGTCTGGGTGGCTAAGTGCTGTGCCTGTTGACTGATGTGCCTTCTCCTGACAGAGCCGCTGGGCGAGGATGAAGACGACAAGGATCTCGAACAAGCAGCTGCTTCTACATCTAAGCCGTCTTCGTCCCAGAGCACGCAGTCTGCCATTGACGTCACAGCCCAGTTTCTAATGCCACTGCTTTTGCCGGAGAATGTGGCGAACCTGGTGAGTTCCAGATTGACCCGACCGTGGTGGCTGAAACTGTGTTCGTCCTGGGTTGTTTGGTTCCCGTGGAGCGTTGCGTGAGCTAACGCACTGTCAAACCCTCTCTGTTCCCTTTAGGAGAATCTTGTTGGAAAGGGCGCCGTGTATTTGTTCCTCTGTGCTATATGATTCATATTTTGCGGCTCTGAACGTGGGAGCTATTCAACTATGGCAGGACTCGGGATTTGAATGGGTGATAATTACAGAATGGCCACAGGAGGAAAGACATTCAACACATAAGAGCATGAGAAATAAGAGGAGTTGAGTCTGCTCCGCCTTTCAGTACTATCATGGCTGATCTTTGGCTTCAACTCCTTTTTCCCACTCACTGACCATAACCCCAGATTCCCTGAGAGACCAAAAATCTATCTCAGCCTCAAACATATTCAATGATGGAGCGTTTGCAACCCTCTGGAGTAGAACCTTCCAAAGACTTGCAATCCTTTAAGTGAAGAAATGTCTCCCCATCTCAGTTCGAAATGCTCGTCTCCTTAGCCTGAGACTGTCCCTGTGTTCTAGCTTCCCATCTTGGCTTGTCGTAGATGTACTACCAAGGATGAAACTAGAAAGAGAGATTACTTAAATTTGAGTTGTATGCCTTGTAGGTTAGGAAATTAAGGGGTGATTTGATCAAAGTTTTCGAGGTATTATGAGCAGATAGAAACTACTTCTGCTGGTTGGGGAGTCTAGGACTAGGAAGCATAGCCTAAAAATTAGCGCCAGACCCTTTAGGATTGAAGTTAAGAAACATGTCTACATACAAAAGTTGTGGGGGGGTGGGGGAAGTGGTGGGAGGGGTGGGTAAATGTTTGAACTGTCTTTCCACAAGTGGCAATTAATTTTAAAGCTGAGGCTGCTGGATTCTTGTTAACCAAAAGGAAATGGGGCAAAAGCTGGTATAGGTTGCAGATTAGCCATAACCTCATTGAATGGGGGAGCAGGTTTGCAGGGCTATGTGGCTTTGTCCTGTTCCTATGCCCCTGAGACCCTCTCGCTATTACAGTCTTCAACTGTATGTGTCAAGGAGGAGGATATCGGGGAGGAGCTAGACCCTGAATTGGTTAAAAGTGAGAGGAGAGATATTTTGGTAGTTAAAGCGTTAAGAGAAGTTAATTAAGCTGAAGGACAGAGTGACAAGTTACACAAAAGGATCCTTTGGGAATTGGGCGAAGAAATAGCGGAGGCCCTAGGAAATATATTTTGGGGGTTTATTTAGTGGATGAGGACTGGAGAGTGACCAATGTAATATTTTCATAAAGGAAGACGGAGCTAGTTTAACATTTTTGGGAAAGTACATTTTGTAACCTTTAACAGGGAAATTACTAAACATTCAAGTGAGATGTGTTGCCCAAGCATTTCATCTTCCACTCATCAGGGCAAATGCAAGAATGCCAAATTTCAAACCGTCACAACAATTTATACTACAGGAGAAAAGGGTGCTGATTGGTTGGCAAGCTGACTCCGGCCAAGGCGTTGTCATAGAGAAAACAACAGGGAACTACAGGCTCCCGGGTAATTCAAAAAAGGCATAAAGCTTGAACAGATTCCTTTTGTTTGCAGAGAATGGGTCCTTGCATGTGAATGTATGTCACTTCTAGCAAGTATAAATGAGCCATGTTATGAACCCGACTGGTTATCTTAATAGGATGTCAGTGTAGCTATTCGCGTGGGATTGTTGAGCAAGTGACACCCAATCGTGGAATCACATCTAACAGTAGCCGTTTTATTTTGGGCTTTTGCGAGTGCTGACTGGCAGAGCGTAACTGTACTGTGCCTATTGTGAACAATTGAAGGAACATGCCATTAGGAAAGTGAATGGAATACAGGGTTTAATGGCAAGAGGTGTAGAGTTGGATGTAATGGTAGGTTTCTATAAAACATTTGTAAAGCCTCAGCTGGAGTACTGAATGCAGTACTGGGCCCTATGCTATTGGAAGGTTGTTGAGACCATGGAAGACAGAATAGCATGGACTCATTAAGGTGTTGGGTATACTAGGGTATGAGAATAAGCAAAACGCAAAGAAAGACTGGAAAAATTGGCACGTCTTTTCATTAAAACTGATAAAATGAAGGAAGATTTCCAGAGATGTTTAAAAATAAGGAATGGCACAGAATCTATAGAGACAGACTTCCAGTGGTTCAGGTGCTTAAGACGAGATACAAGAAGAAATGGAAGAGATTTAGGAAAGAAACCTGGAGAAATCTTTTTACACAGATGATGTAATGCTGTGAAATGTACTGCTGGAGTTGGTGATTCAGGCAGTTATCATTTCTGCACTTAAGAATGTTCTATGTTAAAGGGGCTGTGTTGCTGGTTGTTGGTGGAAGCGAATGGGGATGGAGCAACAACGTTGGATGGGGAGTACTATTGTGCGGATGGTAATGCTAGCACAGAGTGGTTGGGCTGAATGGTCTGTTTCTGTTGGAACCTCTGTGCAATATCCCTGTGGGGCTACAGATTTTTCAGGTGCAGTGATGGCTACTTGCAGTGTGAGATCATGCGGTGAGCTTACCTTCTGTGTCTGTTTCAGGTTTTGATCAGCATGGTGTACCTCCCAGATGTGATGCCAGCCTCCTTTCAGGCCACCTACACACCAGTAGAGTCAGCAGGAACAGACGCTCAGATAAAACACTTAGCCCGACTCATGGCCACGCAGATGACATCAGCAGGACTTGGACCAGGTAATGTGGAAAAGTCGGGGCCTGTCGGATAGATCAGCATGAGTTTGTCCGCACTAATCCAGATGTGGGTTTTATCCCTGTCTGATGTTTTCCGATTCCCACTTCCACTGGCTGGGGTTGGAGGTTGACATGGCTGGTGCATTTGACAGGAACCTGTAGCATGTGTCTGCATACAAGATAAAACCTCCCATCAGCAACTGGGGAAGTCTTTCATTAGCCAAAACACTTTCTCCCATTAATCCTGCCCGCTGCTAGCTATTGATCATTTAATACACCACCTGAAATTTGCTTTCATAAAGGTGTACTACGACCATCACTAAGAGGGCCCTGTACACCATTAACATAGATTCAGGTTAGTGGCTTGTTTTTTTAGATTCCAGTTGAGATATACCATCACTGAGAAGGACACAGAGCGTTAAGAGGCAGCATGTTGTTTCTCCTGTGCCCCTGAAACTTACTTTGCAATGACTGCATTCTGTTCTGGATATCTTTTGTTATTTCTCATTGGGTTCAGGTACTCTCATGACCCCAAATCTTCCTGTGTTTATCTCCTGTTGTTCCAGTAACATGCTGCTATGGGCCTGCAAAGTGCTTGGCAGTGCACAGTCAAACCGTGAGGTGCTGCTGCTCTATCAGTAGGCAATACAGGAGTATGGACAGAGGAGGGAGTGCACGGACCACAAACACTGCAGTGCCACTCAGGCAGAAATCATTCCTTTAAATCATTTTTGATTTTGGGTCTAGACGATTATTTATGTAAATTGCAGTAAGGATAACAATTTGGGGATGTTTCCTCAAGAAGTCATCAAGTGGGGCAAAAAGAAAGATTTGTATTTATATAGCACCTCAAGGTGCTCCAAAATGCTTTATAATAAAGGAGGTGCTTTTTTGAAGTTTAGTTAGTGTTGTAATACAGGAAGTGTGGCAAACAATTTATGCACAGCAAGATTCCACCAACCACATTAGGAAACACCACCTGATAACCTGCTTTTAGTGATGTTGGTTTTGAGAGATACGCATTGGCCAGAACTCCAGGGAGAATCCTACTGCTGTTTGAAGTAATGCCATGGGATCTGTAACGTCCACCTGAGAGGACAGATGGAACCTGTTTAGTGTCTCCTCTGTAAGGAGGCACCTCTGACAGCACAGTACTCCCTATCATTATTTCACTGGAGTGTCAGCCTGGAATTTGTGCTCGAGGCTGGGCGAGCAGTAGAAATGGCCAGGCTTTTGTGGCAGCGCTGACTGGATTAATTTGGAGGGTAAGTGACAGCCTTTTGGGTGGTTTTGGAGTTTGAGGGGGTGGCTGCTCTCATTGTCCGCCTGTTTTTCCCTCAGGAGTTGACCAGATGAAGTTCCAGTCAGATGACGACCTGAAACACGGGAAAGATGTTAAAAGTGAGGGATTGGTTATCAAACGGCGGTACTCCACGCTGAGGCAAGGCCAGGCAATCTCTGTTGTCGGAGCACCTTTTACACAACCCACAAAGGAAGAGGAACTGCAAGCAAAGCGCCGTGCGGAACCCATTTTGCAATCAAACCAGTCAAGGTAGGTGGTCAATGCACTAGCTTGAGAAGTGGACACTCAATTGAGTGCGCTGCACAGGAGCCTGGCTATGAATTGGGATGTGTCCCACAGAGAAGCTGCATTTATACAGCATCTTTTAATACAGCGAAACAACAACGTGCATTTATACAGCATCTTTTAACATGTAGCGAAACGTCCCAGCAGTGTTTCAGAAGGTGTCATCAGACACCATTTGACCTACAAAGTAGATATGTGACCAAAAGCTTGGTCCAAGAGTTAGGAGCAACTTGGAGGAGAGAGAGATTTAGAGAGGGAATACCGGAGCTTAGAGAGCCCAGGCAGCTGAAGGTACGACCATCAAAGGTGGATTGTAAGAAATCAGGAATAGAGCAAGAGGTCTGTACTCGAGGAGCATGGAGATCTCTTGACAGTTGTAGGACTGCAGATAAGGCCTTGGAGGGCTCAAGTACATTTGTTACATCATCGGCGTGCCTCGAGCCACCAGCCTGCTATCTACTTATCAGGGCATATTCTTTCCCCAGTTATGAGTCATGGAGCATTGAGGCAATTTGCAGCTCTGGCAGAAATCAGCCAACTCCTAAGTTTAAAGGTAACTTAAGATTCCTTAGATTAATGATAACATTCTGATGCCGGAGCTGTGGGCTGAAGCATTTTATAACCTTTAGGCAAGCTGCCTTATGTTTTAATCAGTGCCTGGTACTCGGGTATGGGTCCTTTCCAGCTGATTGCGTATATGTGATTTTCAGGCCGGGACAGAGTGGACGGAAGAAGGTTTTCCGACTGGGAGACGTTGTTCAGCAGCTGCCTGCCGATAAGATAGACAAGCTGAAGCTCGGAGCCGTGCAGCGCATCCTCAGAGCGGAGAAAGCGGTGGCGCGAGGCGGAGCTGGACCGGTACTATGTATTTCTTTGAAATGTTTGTGGACTCAGTCCCCCTCTGCTTTGTTGTAATGTAAGGAATAGGAGCAAGCCTAGCCCACACAGCCCCTTGAGCCCGCTGTATGAGTCAATGAATTGGCTGAATTTCTACATCAACTCCACTTTCCCCATGGCGCCCAAAAATCTATCATTCCCACTATCGAATATGCTCAACAACTGAGTACCTCTACTTTTTGAGCTGGAGAATTCCAACGATTCACAATCCTCTGAATGAAGAAATTTCTTCTCACCTCAGTCCAAAATGGTCGGCCTCATATATTGAGACTGTGCCCTAGCTTTCGATTTTCCAGCCATGGGAAACGGCCTCTCGGCATTCACCTGCCAAACCCTCGAAGAATTTTATACGTTTTGGTGAGATTGCCTCTCATTCCTCTAAGTTCTGGGGAATTTAGGCCCATGCTACTCAATTTGTCTTCATAACACAGCCCTCTTGTACAAGGTATCAATCTATTTAACCTTCACTGCAGCTATCTTAGGCAATTATATCGTTCTGTGGGTAGGGAGACCAAAACTGTGCACAGTGCTCCTAGGTCTGGTCTTACAGTAAGCAAGATTATATAGTTGAAGCAGACTGTGTCCGTATGAAGCAAGACCTAGACAACATTCAGGCTTGGGTTGGTAAGCGGCAAATAACATTTGCACCACAGAAGTGCCAGGCAATGACCACCTCCAATGAGAGAATCCAGCCATCACTTGACATTTAATGGCATTACCATCTCTGAATCCCCCACTGGGAGTTAACCATTTTCCAGAAACTGAATAGGACTAGCCATATAAATACTGAGACACAAGAGCTAGTCAGAGGCTCGGAATCCTGTGGTGAGTGACTCACCACCTGACTCCGCAAAGGCCGTCTACAAGGCACAAGTCAGGAGTGTGATGGAAAACTCTCCACTTGCCTGGATGAGTGCCGCTCCCACAACACTCAAGAAGCTTGACACTGTCCAGGACAAAGCAGCCCGCTTGATTGGCACCACATCCACAAACATTCACTCCCTCCACCACCAACACACAATGGCAGCAGTGTGGACCATCTACAAGATGCACTGCAGCATCTCACCAAGGCTCCTTCAACAGCACCACTCAAACCCACGACCTCTACCACCTAGAAGAACAAGGGCAGCAGACACATGGGAACACCGCCCCTGGAAGTTCCACTCCGTGCTACACACCATCCTGATGTGGAATTATGTCGCCATTCCTTCACTGGGTCAAAATCCTGGAACTCCCTCCCTTAACATCACCGTGGGTGTACCTACACCACATGGACTGCAGCAGCTCAAGAATGTGGCTCACTACCACCTCAAGGGCGATTAGGGATGAACCTAGCCAGCAATGCTCAAATCCTGTGAAAACATTAAAAAGGAAATAAAGAAATATTTCCTTGCTCTTAAACTCTAAAAGCCTACAATACTATTTGGATTCATAATTGCTTGCTGTACCTGTAACCTTTATGCTTTTCATGCTGTGGCTGTGCCTTCCTATCTAATCAAAGATTTTAAAAAATATATATAACTGGGCAGTTAAATGTACTGCTATGGTGGGATGTATAGTTAGAGCCACAAGGTATAAGCCTGTAGGGTTACGCTGGGCTGTGCAGTTCACTTGTACGCTGTGGTCACCAGTTCCCAAAACTAAGTGCCCCCAGACTTGTCCCAAGCTTAAGTAGATGCTACATGGAAAGCTTGGGGAAACTTACACTGACTGCAAAATATTAAATGGAACTGATTATTGAAAACAGACAGGAAACTGGTACTTGAGATGATTAGCGTAGATGCTTTTAAGGGGGAGCTAGGTGTATACATGAGGGAGAAAGCAATAGATGGCTGTGCTGATAGGGTGAGGAGGAGGCTCCAGTGGAGCCTAAACACCAGCATGGAAGGGTCATGAGGACTCGAAACGTTAACTGTGTTCCTCTCCGCCGATGCTGCCAGACCTGCTGAGTTTTTCCAGGTATTTCTGTTTTTGACCAGCATGGACCTGCTGGACCACAAGGCCTGATTTTGTGCTGTAAATACTATAATGAGATTAGGGATGGCGAATTTAACTTAAATTGGCTAAAATAGATATTGGGAAGAATGTCTTTATGCAGAGGGAGTGTGAAAAGCTTGTGCTGATTTTCCAGGTGGGGAAATGCAGGCAAAAATGGTTGTAATTAAAGTTTAAAATACTGGGCCCAATACAGGCGGACATGTTAACGGGACAGGGATTTGAGGACGTGACTGAAATAAGCTTTTAACTCTTTAACCTTGTACACTGCAGGGTCTGTAACTGTCATTGTGAGCGTGGGTCAGAATATTTTGTCCATCTCTGATTAAACTCTGTGTGATTCCCTGCTTGTCATTTTGCCTGTGGCTGCATCGCTACTGAGGAGGATGCAGTGGGGAGCTGCAACAGTGGGGATCAGGACAGCAGCAAGGAAGGATGCAAGTGCCCTTGAGAGGATGCAGAGGAGACTTACCAGAATCGTTGCAGCCATGAGGGATTTTAACCACAAGGTTAGGTTGGAGAAGCTGGGGTTGTCCTCCATGGAGAAAGAGAGATTGAGGGAGATTTGATAGAGGTGTCCAAGATTATGATAGCTTTAGATAAGGTAGACAAAGAAAAACTGATCCCATTTGCTGATGATACAAGGACTAGAGGACATTTAAGGCTTTGAGCAAGAGCTGCAAGGGAGTTGTGAGGAAGAAATATTTTTACACAGTGGGAGTGACTGGAACTTGAAGTCCACGGAGGTGGTGGAAGCAGAGAAGACTGATATCAAAAGGAATTGGATAGCCCCTTGAAGGAAGTAAGCTTGCAGGGCAACAAGGATAGAGCAGGGGAATGGAGCTGACTGCTCTACAGAGAGCTAGCATGGTCCCGATGGGCTGAATGTCCTCATTCTGTGTCACAGTAATGACTCTATAATCCTTATCACAGGGAGCTGAAGAGCAGTGGTTTAATAGATGTGCTCCTTTACCACTCAATAGAGGCATCTGAGAAGGTTGGAGTGAGGATCCTGCTAGTTATATCGCTGCCCTTGTTGGTTAACAAAACATGGTTAGTTATTTGCAACATTAGGAGTGATGGGCAGCAGCAATCATTTCATTAGAAGGATTCAGTTAGCGCGCCATTGAATTGCTGTCCCCTGACCAGATACACTACTGTTACATCGCTATTTGTTGACCATTCGATTTTTCAAATCCAGATTCGTGTGAAGATCCTGGCACGCCTCGTGACGCAGTTTGATGGGAAGATGAAAGGCAAGATGATGGATTTCATCCTGGAGGACATCCGGAGCCGCGTCGACCTGGCGTTTGCCTGGCTGTACCAGGAGTACAACCTGTACCTCGGCCAGTGGCCCAGCGGCAACCTGAAGAATTACGATGAGTGTCTGACCAGCCTACTGTCAGGGCTTCAGGAGAAACCAGACCAAAAGGACGGGTCAGTGACTACGTTGGTGGAATCCACTCTTGTCACCTGCTACTAAAACTCACTGGTTGCTTTTCCAACTTCTCTGCCCCTCCCGAGTTCTGACTCTAGCCGTGGTAGGGTCCTGCGTTACCTTGCCTATGCGACCATTCCTGGGTGAGCCTCGACTGCGAGCGCCAGCAGGTTATTTGGTCAAGGGATACGTCGCAGTTCAGCCCTGCTCCATCACTATCCACAAACACGCTTTCCATTGGTCGGCTGGTGGATTTGGGGATGGAACCTGGGACCTTCATGTTGTGTGTGGCTCATAGGTACAGCAAGCACTGTTTGTATCCACTGAGCCCTTGGGTGCTCCATTTTAAATGGGCGATGGAGAGAGTCTGTCCATTGTCCAGATGAGAATCAGGAATGCTGACCCGAGCAGAGCCTGCTGGTTCATTCGGAAGTAAAACTTTAGAAAAATGATTTTGGTGGTTAGGACAGTGGGATGTACTTTATTTTCCTAAGTGACTGCAACTTTGTAGGAGAGGAACACTTCATGCTCTCCTGGCTGGCCTACCGCATCTGAATAGTTAAGCTTATCAAAAGCTCTGCTGCCCATATCACAGCCTGGGCCACCCATCACCCCTGTGCTCACTGATCCGTGTTGGCTCCCTACTCCACTTCCACTCCCCACCACCCCCCCCAAAAAAAAACCCCGCACTCCCCCCGCCACGAACCTGTAATCTTCTCTAACCCTACAACCCCCTGAAATACCTGGGGTCCTCCGATTTTGGCCTGTTGAGAATAACTGATAACTGCTCCACCATTGGCGACTGGGCCGTAAGCTTTGGCATTCCCTCCCTAAACCTTTCTGTCTGCACCCCCCCCCCCCCCCCCCCCCCTTTAAGAGACTCAAAATTTACTCCTTCAACCAAGCATATAATCAGCTGTCATATCTCTTTCTGTGGCTGTGTTAAATTTTGCTGGGGATAACGCTCCCACGAAGTGCCTTGGTGCTGATTTATTGCATCGGTGGAGCTATATAAATACAAGTTGTTTTTATTCACTTCATGTCAATGTGGTCTTGTGCTGTTAGTGCACCAGCAGCCACCTCGAAAGCAGCAAGTATCGGTCTGTGCTTCCCACTCCCAGCAAGTTGAATTTTTTTTTTAGTCTAATTTATCAATGATATCTTTGCTGACTGTACATCTTCCTTTATTTAGGCTGTTTACCAAGCTGGTCCTGGAAGCTCCATCTATAACTGACAGTGCGTTGGAGGTGATCCGCAGATACTGCGAGGATGAGGTACGCATCGGGACGCTGGCACAGATCCATTCCGGCCCAGTTAGTAGCATCATTTACCCTTTAATCGAGTGAAAAGCGCCGACGTTGGTTTCTTGTCTTTCCCGCAGACTCGCATTTACCTGGGAATGTCGACGCTCAGGGATCTGATCTTCAAACGGCCCTCGAAACAGTTGCAGTACCTTCACGTGCTGCTTGATTTGAGCTCTCACGAGAAGGATAAGGTAAGGACACAACCTGCAGCTATCTCCCTGGAGTAAACTCCTGTTTCCCACTTCCAAACCATATCCCTCATTCCCCTTTCCCCAGTTTTCTTCCCTGTTCGCCCCCTTCACTCCACAAGCCTCTGACTCTTGCTGGGTCGCAGTTCCATGGACTCCCTCCTCCCACCTATGTGAGCTTACCACTAGGAGGACAGTGGAGCACAAACCTGGCCTAATTTTCTTCTTCCTAACCCAAGGCTGCTGAGGCCAGTTGTTTGCCCTTTTGCTGCCACACTAAGATTGGCTAATGCAACACAGTTGGATGAGAGAACCTGGAGCCTGCTTTGCTCAGTACAAGAGCTGTGGCTCACTCTTACCTCTGAATCAGAAGGTTCTATTTTCAAGTCCCTCAAGAGAGACTTGAGGACAAAAATCTAGGTTGGCCTCTAAAGTGCAGTACTGAGGGAGTGCTGCACTGTTGGGATGTGTCATCTTTTAGTTAAGCCGAGGCCCTGTCTCCCCTTTAAATTGGATTCAAAAGATGTGATGGGACTACTTTGAAGAGAAGGAGGGTGGCTTTCCCCTACCGTCCTGGCCAATATTTATCCCTCAACTGACATTTTAAAAAAGAGCAGATTATCTTATTGTTACCGCAGTGCTATTTGCGGGATCGTGCTGTGCGCACTTTGCCACGTTACAATAGCGGCTCCATTTTGAAAACACTACTTTGGCTGTAAAATGCTGTGGCACGTGCCGAGGGTCGTGAAAGGCGCTATGTAAATGCAAGCCCTTTCTGTTTACCTCTCACTGACGGAAGGAAGGCCGAGGCCAGCTGCCGGTGACTGCTGCACCGTCTCAGAATGGCTAAAGTGCCACAGGTGGGCAGTGGCAACTGGGACCCCCCCTGATCTGTAGGGTTCCGTACTACAGTGAGCGGTCCATTTACCCCTTGGACCATTGGGAACTGCAGGCTGTGGGCATCTAAAATGGGTGCTCGGCCGCCTCCCTCCAAGATACTGACTGTCTGGATTTTCACCTCCAGGTCCGCTCACAGGCGCTGATGTTTGTTAAAAGGATGTACGACAAGGAGCAGCTGCGTGAGTACATTGAGAAGTTTGCCCTGAATTACTTGCAGCTGCTGGTTCATCCCAACCCACCCTCCATCCTCTTTGGCGCTGACAAAGACACAGGTAAGAGCTCGCTACGTGGATGTGCACCCATCAGACTGTAGGGTAGCTGGACTGGGCCATCTGGGGTTGTGTCTGTTGCCTGCTGGCGTTTTGCCCAGCACTCTGGTTATATGTGACTCGGGTGCCTAGGTGTGCTGTGTATGGACAGGGTGTGAATTGGCTATCTAGGCTTTGGTTTCTCTGGATGGGGTGTCGGTGAACTGGATTGGGTTTGACTGAACTATACTGTGGGGCGTCGTGAATGGGACTTGTTGGTGCACCATCTGGGTGGGGGTGTAGGTCATCTGCCTGAGTGGGGGTGTCTAGACATTGTGTGTGGATCAGCTGCCTGGGTTGAAGGGGTGCTGAGGCAGCGTCTGGATCAGTTGCCTGGGTTGAAGGGGTGCTGAGGCAGCGTCTGGATCAGCTGCCTGGGTTGGGAGTATGCCTGAACAGGGTATGGATCGGTAACTCTTGCTCTGTTGAACTTCTTTTTAAATCCTTTGACTGACAGAGGTGGCAGCCCCTTGGACGGAGGAGACGGTGAAACAATGTCTATACCTGTACCTTGCCCTGCTTCCCCAGAACCACAAACTCATTCACGAGCTTGCTGCCGTCTACACTGAGGCCATCGCTGATATTAAGCGCACCGTTCTGCGTGTCATTGAGCAGCCGGTAAGTACATGAGGCCCGGAGGTGTCGGTTGTTGCTCGGTGGGCAGCGCTGAGTCAAGAGATTGCTGGTTCAGTTCCCCCTCCGGAGGCTTGAACGCGTAGCCTGGGCTGACGTTTCCAGTGCTGTTCTGAGGGGATGCTGCGCTGTCAGAGGTGCTGTCTTCCAGATGAGACATTAAACCAAGACCCTGTCTTTCCCTCACAGATGGCTGTGAAGTCTCCACAGCACAATCTTAGAGAGCAAGGGAGTTCTCCTCAACGCCCTGGCCAAACATCATTCAAACTGATTATATGCTCAAGATCATGTTGCTGTTTGTTGGACCTTACTGTACACAAATTGGCTGTTGCGTTTCCTACATTAAGAAATTCCTTCCGTATTGCACTGAATATGCGCTCAAATGCGCTCAAGTCTCGAGAGTGAGACTTGAACCCACAAACTTTCATTGTCTGTCAAGTGCTTTGTGATGTCCTAAGGTTGTGAAAGGTGCCACATTTCCTTTTTATATAGCAACTTTTTTTTTTATTCACGGGATATGGGCGTTCCTGGCTGGGCCAGCATTTATTGCTGATCCCTAATTGCCCCTTGAGAAGGTGGTGGTGAGCTGCCTCTTTGAGCCGCTGCAGTCCCGTGTGGTGCAGGTACACCCACAGTGCTGTTAGGGAGGGGCTTCCCGGATTTTGACCCAGCAGCTTGTCGAATGGCTGGCCCGTAGACTTCCCCGGGTCCTTCCCTGAGCCTCTTGATCCCTGCCTGTTGGCACTGCCTTATGTCTGCTGGGATTGGGCTGCCTCGTGTCTCCTGGGATTGTGGTTGCCTCGTGTCCCCTGGGATTGTGGCTGCCTCGTGTCTCCTGGGATTGTGGCTGCCTCGTGTCTCCTGGGATTGTGGCTGCCTCGTGTCCCCTGGGATTGTGGCTGCCTCGTGTCTCCTGGGATTGTGGCTGCCTCGTGTCTCCTGGGATTGGGCTGCCTCATGTCCCCTGGGATTGTGGCTGCCTCATGTCCCCTGGGATTGTGGCTGCCTCATGTCTCCTGGGATTGGGCTATGTGGCAGGCTTGGCAGCCATTGGTGCAGTTGATGGTACAGCGCAGAAAGAACCAAAAGACTTGCACAGCGCGTGTGGCCACGTGACAGGTGTTTGCGTTGTAACATGCTTTGTGTTGCTTCAGATCCGAGGCATGGGGATGAACTCGCCTGAGCTGCTTCTGCTAGTGGAGAACTGCCCGAAAGGAGCAGAAACCCTCGTGACTCGTTGCCTACACATCTTAACGGACAAAGGTAACTTTGAAATTTTGTACTGCTCTCCATGTGTATCGGTTTAACTACTTCATCCACTGGTTGCAGCTTTTTCTGTCTAGGGTTTTAACAGTGTGCTGATGGATGTGTAACACATGCTCTCATCGCCAGCCTGTGCAGAGAGCGTTTTGAGCTGTAGAACACTGGGGATCTGTCCCAAAACAATCCAACAAGGATAAACAACGAGCATAATTATATTGCACAACGTTAAAGCTCATGAATTGGTATAATTCCTCAATGGTAACTGAGCCCAGTGATGCTGCAGAGCACATTTGTGTAATGGGGAACACATCGTGGTTTGTTGGTGATTCCATTCGCCTTCATGAGTATCCCTGTCCCTTGTTGGCACTGGTAATGTGAAATGCCTCGCCTCAGGGACTGGTGTTTGAGTTTACTGGGGCTGTTGTCACACATGTCTGTGCTGTGCCTTGAAAGTTCAAAGGAAAGTTGGTTTTGCACATCCAGTCGTGCTAATTGAATGCACTGTGAAGGATTCTGATGCAGTGCACGTTCTGCCGCTCTCTCTACCTGAGGAGTAAGTCTCTTTTTGAGCTTGCAGCAAAATGTTCCTGGCCTAGCCTTGGAATTTGCATGTCGGAATGTAGGAATAAGCCTTTTGGCACCCCCTCCCCGAGCTTACTCCGCCATTCATTCAAATCACAGCCGATCTGTGATCTAACTCTACCTTTGCATCGTATCCCTTTGGTCAACACAAATCTATCAATTTCAGGTTTATAATTAACAGTTGATCTAGTATCAAGGGGGAGATGGTGGCATGGTGGTAACGTCACTGGATTTGTAATCCAGAGACCCGGGCTAAGGCTCTGGAGACTTGGATTCAAATCTCACCACGGCAGTTGGTGAAATTTAAACACAATAAATCTGGAATTGAAAGCTAGTCTCAGTCATGGCGACCATGGAACTATCGTCGATTGTTGTAAAAACCCATCTGGTTCACCCGTGTCCATTAGGGAGGGAAATCTGCCATTCTTACCCGGTCTGACCTACATGTGGGTCCAGGCCCTCAGCGATGTGGTTGACTCTAAAATGCCCTCTGAAATGGCCGAGCAAGCCACTCAGTTTCAAGGGCGATTAAGGATGGGCAACAAATGCTGGTCTTGCCAGTGATGTCATATCCTGTGAATGAATAGAGGGAGAAGGGAATTCCAAACATCACCTACCCTTTCTGTGGAGAAGTGCTTAACTTCTCTTCTGAAAGGCTCGGCTATAACCTTTGGTTGTGATCCTTAGTCCCAGACTTGTATCTACCTTTAACTTCAAGATTCCAGGGAATAGAGCCCTTGTTTGTGCTGTTGTTGAGACGGGTGGACTTGTGATGAATACTGCTGTAACATACGAACAACGAGCAGGAGTAGGCCATTAAGCCCCTCGAGCCTGCTCTGCCATTTAATAACGTCATGGCTGATCTGATAGTAACCTGAGATCTGCATTCCACCTACCCCCGATAATCGATCACCCCACCTTGCCTACCAAGAATCTATCCACCTCTGCCTTAAAAATATTCAAAGACTCTGCTTCCACCACCTTTTCAGGAAGAGAGTTCCAAAGACTTACGACCCTCGGAGTGAAAAAAACTTCACCTCATCTCTGTCATCATCAGTTTCTTCACCATTCTTGGAAGAAAAGAATGATTCGGTACCAGAAGGAATGGTGTGGTTATTTTTACTTATGCTTAGGATGTGGCTGAACTTTAGCCTGTCCCTAACCCTCTGAGGGCACCAAAAGCCAATTATATAATGTGGGACTGAAGCCACATTTAGCCCAGACAAGGTAGTGGGGTAAGTTCCCTCTCCGAAGACCTTTTGGGGTTTCATCACAAACTGATCCATGATCGTTTTCTTACTGCTGATCACAGGTGACCAGGTCTTTTGAATTCCATTTCTGATAGTAACTTGAAGCCTAATGTTCTGGGCCACTAGTCCAACACCATTACCACTGGTTCAGAACCCCCGTCAGCCAGTGTAGTCGAGTGTGGCACAGGATTCTGACGAAGGAATTCTTTCCGTCCCGACATGTTTGTCCCCTCCCCATATCAGCTAAAATTCTGCTTTAAGAGTCCTGCATGTTGTCAAGTGATGGTCCTGTGTAATTCCAGTTCCTCCATCGCCTGAGCTGGTAAAACGAGTCCGCGATCTCTACCACAAGAGGGTCCCAGACGTCCGCTTCTTGATCCCCGTGCTTAACGGCCTTGAGAAGGTAATGAACCATGTCCATGCAGTCGTCGTAATAATACCTGCCTCTGATGACCTCACATTGAGGGAAGCGGGTGGTGGGGAGTAGAGTGGGTGGTGGGTGTTCCTGATGGGATATAGTGGCGGGGTGGGAGGTAGGTGGGGAGCGAAGATGGAAATGAGATGGTGTTGGGTGTGGGGAAAACTGTGACCCATGGTTGGGTGAGAGGTGGTTCTGGGCAACGGCTGAGTTCCCGCCCCTGACGGGTTGCGAGGAGGGAAGATTTCCAACCCTGACAAGTTGTGAGGGGATTGGGGGACGATTGCTGCCCCTGACTAGGTGTTGGGCTGGGTGAGATTGCAGTCCCTGACTGTTTGTGAGAGGGCTGCCTAGCTTCTTTGGCTAGATGGCTGGTGTGTGGTGCAGAATAACGTCAACAGCACGGGGTTCAGTCCTTGTACCAGCTGAGGTAATTTTTGGGGCCTTTCTCCTTGTCCTGTGCCTCAGTGATATCTTAAGCCATGATTAGCAACCTTCGATCGATGAGGATATGACATGAAAACAAGTAAGAGAGACTGTGAGGCAGAAACTGTCTTGCACCTGGTAGTGGTGGCTATCTTGATCTGCAGAGACTGTTTTGCTGCCTTTTGTCTGTTTTGTTTGCTACTGTTTAAATGTTTCGACCCCACTTTCTCACCCACCCCAATTTTCTCACCCCCTGTTCTGAATAGGTGCAATTCGGTGAACACTGGCTATCCTGCTGGACCTTACTCTCGTGGCCTTTCTCTGTACACAAGGCCAGTGTGGTCAGCAGTTTATTTGCCTTCGGTGTGGGGTGGGTGGAGAATCTCACCTCCGGGATCCTGATCCTGTCCCTGTATGCATCTTTCGAACAGGGGGCACCGGATGCTGATCACGAAAAGGAACTATGGTCGGTATGGTCCAACTCCTTAACCCAAGGGCTTGGTCAAACTAGCAGGGCCTCCTGCTGCTGCTGCTCCTCTCTGGCTAGAAATAACTAATTTAATAAACTTTGACCTGGGACCTCCCTGGTTTATTTGGTGTAGCACCACACTATGTGATGTATGTGGCCACTAAACCATTAAGCAGAGGCTGAAGCAAGTTTACTCTATCCCCAACCACTCAACAGAACAGTGGGAGGACAGGCAAACTCCCTCTTTATTTAAAATGGATGGAGCAACAGGACTGGAGTGTAAGGTTTCTTCCAGTGTGCTCCTGTTTAATGTTTAACCTTCAGGATAATTAGTATCTTGGACTCTCTTCCACAGAAAGAAGTAATCCAGGCACTGCCCAAATTGATTAAACTCAACCCCATTGTGGTGAAGGAGGTCTTTAACCGGCTCCTGGGAACCACGCATGGTAAGTCATGGCACCGTTTATAGTAGAGACGGTGGGTGGGAGTGTGTGGCTTCTGTGTAACAGTGGAAATTTTACAAGGGCTTGTATCATTGTGGGATGTTACTGGGGCAATAGTCTTGAATATTAAACTTACATGTCCCCAGCAATGCTCCCTCCAAGTTGTGCAATCACGCCCAGGAGCTTGCACAGGTCATTAACAAGTCTACTCCTTTAAGTTACCTCCCATACTCAGCACAAAAACATTTTTAAATATGCTGCGCATTTAAGCTATTCATCTGTGCACTCAAAAAAAAACAGGGGGTATGTTGCTCCCCAATATCTGTGTGTGGCATTACTGGAAGAACAGTCTGCAATATTACACTGTACCTCTCCCCAATACTGCTGCATGATATTGCTTAGCAGGGGGCTGGTGGGGTGGGTTGGGGGGTGTGGGGTGGTGGGAGGGAGGAGTGGGTGGTTTAGTCAGTACTTTATTGGTATGTAATATTATTGAAGGGTTTGCAGGTGTGTGGGCAGGAGGATGTCTCCTGGTGGAGATGGTGGGATGTTACTGAGGGAGGAAAGGATTCTCGTTATTTCACCATTTTAAAAACCGCGTACTTGAAGTGAGATATTTATTTCTTTTCTCTCAGTAGGTGAAGGAGTATCGGCGGCAATTTCACCTCTGACCCCAGGTGACCTGCTGATAGCCCTGCATAACATAGACTCAACCAAATGTGACATGAAGTCTATAATTAAAGGTAAGTGATATCTACAAGACCCAATCTTTCTTACGCACCCCTGACACTTGCCAAGCATACCGCTCACCGATCGCAGAGCCCCCAGAAAGGAATCGGAGGAGTGGCAGTTAGGTTAGCTTTTCAAAGTCTGAGAGTTACAGGAAGAGAGATCCCGATGGAAGGGAGAAACTGCACAGGGGAGGAGCGAGCTTGGCAAGGCGATGGACAGGTCTTGAATTCCGCACAAGGAAGAGCATCTGAGAAGCAGGTATTTTCAGTGTGGGTTGAAATCAAAAGGATTGTTTATAGGAGGTACTGATTGTGGTCATGAGGGGAATAGATAGAATGGACAGGATAAAATAGTTTCCCCGGGTGGAGAATTCTAGAACCAGGGGACATAGCTATGTTCAAAATAAGTGGCAGAAGGTGTAGGGGGGACATGCAGAGGGTAGTGGGTGTGTGGAATTCACTGCCCGAGTTGGTGGTAGAGGCAGAAATTCTAAACTGTTTTAAAAAGTACCTGAATCTGCAACTTAAGTGCTGTAAGCTGCAGGGCTATGGGCCAGGTGCAGGATTGTGGGATTAGAAAGAGCACCTGGGTGTCCTCGGGCTGGCATGGACGAGATGGGCCGAATGGTCTCCTTCTGTGCTGTAACTTTTCTATGGTTCTATGGTCCAGGCAGGGTGAGAGGTTGGAGGTGAGAGAGCAACCCTAACCCTAACCCTAACCCTAACCCTAACCCTAACCCTAACCCTAACCCTAACCCTTGGGTTGGGGTGACAAAGTTTCTCTTTGCTGTATAGAATAGATCTGGAAGAGCACAGTTTGAGATTTGGACAGAGAGTCAGGAGGTCTTTAGTATAAAATCAAGGACCGCCTCATGTGTGCGATGAGTTTAATGCTTTTGTATTTCAATAACATTCTGTGTTTGAAGTTGTTGGTCAGGTGAGTGGACAGTCGGACAGGTTGTGCCCTTGCAGCTTAAATGTTTCTTTGTGGGTGGGAGGCTGGTGGGGATGTTGAGGATCATAGAATCAGGAGGAATCCATTTGGCCCATCGTGCCTGTACTAGCTCTTTAGAAGAGCAATCCAATTAGACCCATTTGTCCTAATTCTATGGGACTTAAATTGATGTAATGGCTTGTCGCACCTTTCCAGAGTATTTTGAAGCTTTTCAATGAGTTACTGTTATAGAAATAAACCTGGCAGCTGTGCCTTCAGCTGACTGGGCCCGAAGCTCTTGAATTCTCCCCATAAACCTCTCTACCTCCGTCTCCTCCTTTTAAGATGCTCCCTGAAATCTTTGACCAAGCACTTGGTCGTCTATCCTAGTACCTCCTTTAACATGGTTCGGTCACAAATTCAGTGAAGCACCTTGGGATGTTTTGCCATGTTAAAATGTGCTATGTGAATGTGGCTTGTTGAAACACTATTTCCTTGGAGTTGATCTGACTGGATCTGACTTTTTTTTTAAGCTACGAACCTGTGCTTCGCGGAGCGGAACGTGTACACGTCAGAGGTTCTTGCTGTTGTGATGCAACAGCTGATGGAACAGAGCCCGCTCCCTATGCTGCTGATGCGAACAGTTATTCAGTCGCTTACTATGTACCCGCGGCTTGGGGGTTTTGTCATGAACATCCTGTCCCGGCTCATCATGAAACAGGTAATAAGAACGCAAGGAAGGTGGGGACGGGATCTGTGTCAGGGCACACAGCAAGCAGTCTATTTAAATAGCGTCCTCTACAAACTACAGCAAGATGGGTCTATTTAAAGAGAGCCTTTATGAACTACAGCAAAGAACTTGTGGCCCAAACTACTGCAAAGTCTCCTGATAAGTGATCACTTCCAGAAAAGTGCAGTCAGTGGAGGATAGTTACATCATACATGTTATGTGTGTAAAATCAATCCCAGTCACAACAGTACGGCCTCGGGGTGAGATTGGATTAACCAAACAACTCTTGTGGCTTGAGATGTTGCCATGTGAAATCTTTTTAGTTAAGTCTCAGGATATAAGCATCACTGGTAAGGCCCTTTCAAAGATGCCAATGAGCACTCTTCCTGAGCCTCAGCAGTCAATGTAATGAAGTTACTTCTACAGTGTTAGGTAGGGAGTTCCAGGAGTGTGACCCAGCAACAAGGAATCAACACCTATATATTTCCAAGTTAGGATGGGGTATTACTTCTGGTTAGGAATTGTCAGCGAGTCTCAGCTTGGGGACTGATTAAGGCAGTGGATAGTGCACTCTGCTTTCATCTCTGGGACCTAGGTTCAAGTTAACCTGCCCTGGGAATGTCTGATGGATCGATGTAGAGACAGCTTTACTTGCACCTAACCTGTGCTGTACCTATGACAGTGTCTGGGGGTGTATGAGGGAGATGTACTTTGCATTGAACCGGTGCTGTACTCGGCCTTGGAGCATTTGATGGGATGGGTTAATGGGATTGCCACCCTGATTACTTCCCTGGCTCATTGGTGAGCTGGCTGCTAACTCTAACAGTACAATTAGCAAGCTCCGATTATAATTTCTGGCGCTGTTTCTTGGTGGACTGCTGTGTAATGAGGTTCCTCTTGATTGTGCTGTTGCAGGTTTGGAAATATCCCAAGGTGTGGGAAGGCTTCATTAAATGCTGCCAGCGAACAAAACCTCAGTCCTTCCAGGTGCTGCTGCAACTCCCACCCACTCAACTCGCCAATGTTTTCGAGAAGTGCCCGGAGCTTCGTGAACCACTCTTGACGCACGTGCGATCTTTCACACCCCACCAGGTACGTAGTTACTGCAGCTGGAAGCATTTTAATGTGCGTCCTTCCTGCTTAATGAAGTTTTTCGCCCATCCTTTAACCGTCAGGTTTCCCCTGTCTATTCAACAGTGGGAATGGCATCATGAAATACCACCCTGCATTGCCAGTGGAAGGTCATAGAGTCATTACAACACAGAAGGAGGTCACTTGGCCCATCAAGTCCCATGCCTGCTCTCTGGAGCAATCCAGTCAGTCCCATTTATCTGCTCTATCCCCATAACCCTGCAAGTTTATTTCCCTCAAGTGCTCCTCCAATTTCTTTTTGATACCGTAGATCCTCGCTGCTTCCACCACCCTCAAAGGCTTAGCCTTCAAGGTCATTATCACTCGCTGCATTTAAAACCAAAAGTTCCTCACATCTTCCCTGTATCTCTTGCACAAAACCGTAAACCTCTGTACCCCTAGTCCTTGTTCCATCAGCTAATGAGAACAGCTTTTCTTTGTCTACTTTATCTAAACCTGTAATAATCATGTACACCTCTATCAGATCTCTCCTCAACCTCCTTTGGTCTAAGGAGAACAACCCCAGCTTCTCCAGTCTAACCTTGTAGCTAAAATCCCTCCTTCCTGGAACCATTCTGGTAAACCTCTGTGCACCCTCTCAAAGACCCTCACATCCTTGTGTGTGGAGCCATTGGCAGGGGGACCAGTGCCTACCCTCCATTGCAGTGTGAGTTAGGTCATAGAGGTTGCAGCGCACCCATGTTGCTGCTTGCTTTTCATCTGGAGCTATTACTCTAATCCAGTTTCCCTGCCCTTTCCTCGTTCCTTATATTTTCTTTCTCCTCAAACCCTCATTCCCTTTATAAATGAGCTCATTCAGCACTTGTGCCAAACCGTTTCAAATTCGAACATTCCTCTGAGAGTAGATTATTTCTGACTTCTGTCTGTTTTTCTAATCATAATGCTCGATGTGCTACCATTTTACTGGTTTGCAAACCACATTTTGCTATTTACCCTCTCAAAATGTTAACATCTTAAAACCCTCATAACGCCCCAACCAAGAATTCTTTGCTCCAAGTGGGAGAAAAACCATTTTTTTCAAGACAATATCCTTCCTATAATGTGATACCCAGACCAGTTGTAATTGAACCAAACCCTTGTGCACATTCAGTATCACTTCCTTGCTAAAATAAAGCCCAGAGTCACATTTACCACGATTTACAATGTATCTGTACCCTTACATCTCTCTGCTCTTGCCCCATGAAGGGAGTAATTCCTCTTCCTGTTTTTGTCCTTAACGTGCTATTCGGATTTCAGGATCCAGCACACGATTGATCTGAGACGTGACAAATGGTAGATGTAGTGTGCTTGGAAGGGGGAAGGTGATTTTGGAACCACGGTTCCCAAAGCTCTCCACTGCCGCAATTTATCTTGTCATGTTTGGATTCAGTTGTAGATTGATTAATTGTTGAGATTAGTCAACAACTCCATTAGCGTTGTATTGTGTAATGGCACTTCCGTAATGATAGAAGGTCAACTAAATGGGCTAAAGACCAATTTCTGTGTTCCATTTACGCAACTGCACTTGCCACCTAACTGCCCCCTTCACTAACCTGCCGTATTTCTGTTGCAGTCGCTTGTGTTTTTTCCTGGGCTTTTTCAATTTTTATTTAAGAAGGTGGTGGTGATGAGCCATTGCCGTGTGGGGAAGGCGCTCCCACAGTGCTGCTAGGCAGACAGTTCCAGAATTTTGACCCAGCAGCGAGCTAAGGGAATGGCAATGTCTTTCCAAGTCAGGGTGGTCAGAGAGTTGGAAGGGAAGCTGCAGGTGCCCTTGCCCGTCCAGGCGCTGGAAGTTGAGTGTTTGGGAGGTGCTGTTGAAGCTTTATCTTGGAGATCTGAACATTTTAAAGTGTTTGCTTCACGCTGTAGTTTGGCATCATTTGAAAACCGCAGTATTCCTCCTAATGACTGAGTCCCAGCACAGAACCGGGATTTCGTCACCACATACAAAGGGCCAATTCTAAAAACACCCCCTTTACCCTGTCTCTTTTTCTGTACCTAAGCTACTCTTTCAAGCATGAACAATACCTATTTATATAGCACCCTTAACGCTAAACCTCCCAAGGTGCTTCACAGGGGCATTATCAAACAAAATTTGACACTCAACCACATATGGAGATATTACAGCAGATGACCAAAAGTTTGGTCAGAGGTAGGATTTAAGGAGCGCCTTAGAAAAGGAAAGTGAGGGAGAAGCAAAGAGATTTAGGGAGAGAATCCCAGAGTTTAGGGGCCAGGCTGCTGAATGCACGGCCACCAATAGTGAAGCAATTAAAATTGGGGCTACTCATTTATCCAGAATTAGAGGAGTGCAGCTACCCTTGGAGGGCTGTGGGACTGGAGGAGATGACAGAGATAAGGAGGGGCAAAGCCATGAAGGGATTTCAAAGCAAGGTTGAGAATTTGAAAATCCAGTTTTTGGAGGGATAGATTGGGTGCTGGTAGCACGTGGTGCGGGGGGCGGTTTATAAATGTTGCTTTTGAGATTGGGATTGCGATAGGGATTGGCTGAACATGGGTGGTGATATACCCTAGGATCAATGCTGGCATTCATCAGCCTGGATGCATAAGGAAGAACGTTACTGCAGTTTTTTGCTGATGCCAAAATTTAAAATTGCTTAACCTGGAACCAGTGTAGGTCATTAAACACAGGGATGATGGGTGAATGGGACTTGGTGCAAGTTAGGACATGGGGATTGGGGGTGGAGGGGGGCAGAGTTTTGGATGACCTCAAGTTTACAAAGAGTAGAATGTGAGATGCTGGCCAGGAGTGTGTTGGAATAGAATCGTCGAATGGTTACGACACAGAAGGAAGCCATTCTGCCCATTGTGTCTGTGCTGGCTCTCTGCAAGAGCAACTCAGCTGGTCCCACTCCCCTGCCTTTTCCCTGTAGCCCTGCGAACCTTTTCTCTTCAGGTAATCCAATTCCCTTTTGAAAGCCATGATTGAATCTGCCTCCACCACACACACTCATACCTGTCCAGATGCTAACCACCCGCGCCATAAGTTTTTCCTCCTGTTGTATTGGATTCATTTGCTGATCGCCTTAAATCGGTGTCCTGCGGCTCTCAGCCTGTACACAATGGAAGCAGTTTCCTCCTATCTCCCCTGTCCAGACTCCTCATGATTTTTGAAAACCTCTAGCAAATCTCCTCTTCACCTTCTGTAAGGGAAACAACTCCAGCTTCTCCAATCTATCTGTGTAACTGAAGTTCCTCATTTCTGGGACCATTCTCGTGAATCTTTTCTGCACTCTTTACAGTGCCTTCACATCCTTCCAAAGTGCAGTGCCCAGAGTGGGGACACAACTCAGTTTGAGGCCAAACCAATGTTTTATCAATATTTGCTTTAATTTCCTTGTTTTTGCACTCTATACCTCTATTTATAAAGCTTTATTAACCGCTATCTCAAACTGCCCTGCCCGTTTAAGTGATTTGTGCACATATACCCCGCAGGTCCCTTTACTGCCACACCCCCTTTAGAACTGTATCTTTTATATTGCCCCTCCCCATTCTTTCTACCAAAAAATGAATCACTTCATAATTCAGTGTTGAACTTAATTTGCCACGTTTTCCCCATTCCAGCAGCCTATCATTGTCCTCTTGAAGCCCATCACTATCCTCCTCACACTTCACAATCCTTCCGAGTTTTGTGTCATCTGTAGATTTTGAAATTGTGCAAACCCAAGACCTAGGTCATTAATATAGATCAAAAAAGCAGCTGACCTCAATACTGGCTCCTGTGGAGCCCCGCTAAATATACCCTCCTCTGGTCTGAAAAATAACTGATCACTGCTGCTCTTTCCTGTATAGTCAAATCTAGAGGTAACAAAAGCATGGATGTGGGCTTTGGTGCCAGATGAATTGAGATAGGGGCAGAGTTGAACCATGTTATGGGGACGGAGACAGGTGACATTCCTGGTGGTTAGAAGCTTATCTTGGGGTCAACTATGGCACCAAAGTGAAACTGCATTCACTTTAATATAACGTGCCTCCTGAAAATCTGCACAAACAACTCCTAGTCACTGGAGTAACTGTTTAGGAGGGGTTGGGTGGGGAAATGCATACATTGGCAGCAACGGCTCGATCTATGGATTTATCCCATCCCCTGACTGTCTCATTTGGCAGCTAATGTATCACGTTAGCGGGCTGCACAGTTCTCGTAGAGAACCAGGTTGTTGCAGCAGGGGAGTGCTTGAGTCGACAGGCTTGATTACAGATAGAGATTCAGCACATAATGATTAGAAAGGGGCCTAATCGTTGAGTGACTTGGAGGGCAGGCCTAAACACAGGCCCAATGATACCGCTGCTGCTAGTTTGAACTGGTCAGTTGCAGGGGACGAGCCCCAGATTGCAGCAGCAGTGGTTATTGGTTGCACAGACTGTTGCTGTTATCGGAAGAAGCCACATTTCACTCGATTTACCTTTGTTTCCAGCAAAATCACATTCCGAAGTCAATAATGACTGTGCTGGAGGCCAACTCGAAGCCAGATGTGGAGACTATGGAGCCTAAGCCAATGAATGAGGTAAGTGCTGGACAAAGTCTTCTTGAAAACTACCAGTTTCATTAGCTAGGCCTGAACTCCCTAAAATAATTAAATGAAACTGGATGAATAATCCTGACTTTGCAAATCCCCATGAATTACTACACTGTTCACTGGCCGATTGTCACTTGAACCCCGCCGTATTTTACCAGTCTTCCAGAGTTTTAGATAAGATGGTTGAGAGTCAATATTTGTTGAAATAGTTAGAGATTGAGTATCAGTGCAGGTACTTTGAAGGATGACTCTGGAGATGGTCTGAGCAGAGAGCTGGGTGTTCAAAGTTCACCATCGTCATCTGGAGTTCTCTGCCTGAAGGCAGGTCCAACCCACAGCGCTGCGATCTCTTCCAGGGGTAGGGCAAAGAAGCAGGTGGCGAATCCACCCCTGCCGGAACGGGGATGGAACCCTGTGCTGTTGGCACCAATCTGGTCCACACCGGCTGTCCAGCCAACTGCGTCAGCTGCACTGCGACCCCCCCCCCCCCCCCCCCCCCCCCCCCCCCCCCCCCCCACCACCACCACCACCAAGGAGACCAAGTTGCTCTGGCAACCATGCACTTTTACCTGCATCTTGTAATCCGGAGCTATAGCTGGGGACGAAAGAGGCCCTAATTTTCTTTCCATCCACGTGGCTGATCAGGAACCTCTCCTGCCTACCGTTGGCATGTGTTAGAAGGATTTGCAGGTTGATGTTTGGCCATGTTTTGAACGTGCCTTCCTTGGCCTTCAAGTCCTGGAGTTGGACTTGAACCTGGAGCTTCTGGCTGAGGCAGAACATGCCCACTGCGCCATGAAGACCACCTACTCAAAGACCATGCACATGTAAGGAACTGGAGTCTGAGATAAAACTCATCCGCTCATTTGTTCTATGGTGCAGTTTAGACATCTGACGGACGGTTCAGGGACTGACTTATACCACTTCAGCTGCTCCTGCTGGCCTTTTAATTCCACCTAATTTTAAATAGTTATTTATCAGCTTAGTGATCCTGGCAACATGCTTCACACTTGGTGTGCCAGGGGCTGTAACATTTTCCACTCGGAATGTGTGACTGAGAGTTTTCACGCTTAGTGTGTGAGGGACTGTGATACTTCACGCTCTGGGTGCGAGAGGATGCAGTTAGATGTCACGCTCGGGTGTGTGTGAGGAGCTAGCTGTAATTGTTCCATTCTGGGTGTTGAAAAATAACTTCTCAGTTATGACCATATTATTTTCTTGACATCCCAAAGTTATTCATAGCTGGTGCCTTCCTTCAGTCACCGTTAGCATAGACAAATGTGTCTATATTTAGTGTCTCATTTGTAAGACGGTACCTCAGGCTATGTAGCATCCCCTCAGTACTGCACTGAGGGTCAGTTAAAATTTTATACTCTAAGTCCCTGGAGTGGGACTTGAACCCAAAACCATCTGACTCAGAAACATGAGTGTTACGCATTGAGCCAGCACTATATAAAAATGCAGGTTGCTCTGTGGAGCACTAGTGGCCCAGAGGCTGAGAGTTCAAGCCTCACCATGACAAGTTATGAAATGAATTGAAAAAAAACCTGAAATAATGTGGGGTTGACATCAGAAAATAAAATTGAGAGATTTCCTGGATTGCTGTTGAAACCCAGTTGATTCATTAAAATCCTGATCTCGGTCTGTTTCTTGCTGTGTTACAGGAGGAGGTGCAGCATCTTACCATTGCTCACACACAGAAGGATCTGATCACCATGCGCTTGGCACAAGAGAAAGCCTTGAAGAGAAAACTGGAGGAGGAGCAGAAGCTCAAACAGCAGCAGCAGCTGGCTGCCCAGCTGCACCCACTCCAGACTGTCCCAGCCCCCCAACTGCAGACTGTCCCAGCCCCCCAACTGCAGACTGTCCCAGCCCCCCAACTGCAGACTGTCCCAGCCCCCCAACTGCAGACTGTCCCAGCCCCCCAACTGCAGACTGTCCCGGCCCCCCAACTGCAGACTGTCCCGGCCCCCCAACCCCAGACCGTCCCGACCCCCCAACCCCAGACCGTCCCAGCGCCCCCATTCCAGACCGTCCCGGCCTCCTCATTCCAGACTGTCCCAGTGCCCCAACTCCAGACTGTCCCGGCCCCCCCGCTCCAGACTGTCCCAGCACCCCCGCTCCAGACTGTCCCGGCCCCTCTTAGCTTGATCATCCCAGGCCCCCCAATCCAGACCGTGCCAGCCCCTCTGAGCCTGATTGTTCCAGGGCCCCCCAGCCAGGCTGCCTCCAAGTCTCCCACCCAGGCCATTTCGCCCCCCACAAGCGAGGTTGCCTCCAAGTCTCCCACCCAGGCCATTTCAGCGCCCCCCAGCCAGGCAGTCCCAAGTCAACCGACCACACCCTCTGCGGTAGCACTGAAGGATGAACCAATGGAAATCAGCAGCAGTGTTCCTGATCCAGTTGTTAGCAGAGAGACCGAGAACCCGACAATCATCATCAACGTGAAGGACGAGGAGGAGGGACCGATGGCTTTAGATGAGACATCCCATGGGATGGTCGTCATGGATACTGTACGTTGTAGTTAAAATAGCAGTATATACATACAAGCATACTCCTGCGCAGTGTGATAGGTAGGCACTGTGGGTGCAACTTGATTCCAGGGTTGCAGACCACAGTCTTGTCGAAGGGGCAGCTCCGTCTGTTTTGTCTTATCTCACCTCTAGGAAGTACTGCTTGCCTCCTTGTGCTGTTTCAGCTCCATCTGAGACAACTCTGTACCTTTAGCAGTGGTGCTTTGGCTGCGCGCGCGGGCAGTGGGATGGGAGCTGGGTTGCCCTCAGGCGCTGTGTGGACTGTGCTTGCTGGGGGTGGGGGGGTGGGGCGTTGCATGGGATGCGCTCGGGGGCGATGGGTGGCGCTGGGTTTGACGTGGGAAGCAGGGAGCTGACCTTCACAACTCAGTGACGTTGCTCTTTGCTTCCGAAACAGGATTCCGCTGCAGGAGAACACACCGGCCAGCAGCCAGTCCTCCACGAGGTGGGACACCTGGTGGCACGGGACCACGGGGACGTCACGGAGCAGGTCATCCTGGTCAGGGATGAGCCTGTGTCGGCAGGCAAGCCGGCGCCCAGCAGCGAGCAGTCGGCTAACCTGCCAGAGGAGCCAATGGAGCAAGGTGCAGAGTCGGGAGGGGTGCCGGCGGAGAAAGTTGGCGAAGACGCAGATAAGGAGCAGGCGGTTGCCAACGACGCTCAGCAGCCCATCACCAAACGCAAATCTGCTTTGAGGAAAGGCAGCTAAAGAACTTGAGCAGAAATTTCAGCCATTAGCGTTTACGTAGTTGTCTCGTCTCAGCTAGTTCATCAATAGCAGCCGAATACTGACTGAAAGGGACAGATAAAAGCCATACATTTTGAGGGAAAGAGGGAACCTGTGGTCTTACCTCAGGCTTCCTTTTTCCTGGTCTTTAATTCATGCACGGATCCGATTTAAGTTTTTTTAAAAACACAGTGAGGTCCAACTAGCAGTAATTAAATAAATACCAGTCTGCCTGTTTTGATGGTGTTGGTTGAGGGAGGATTGTTTTCCGGTCCTGTTCCTCTATGGGTGTGGTGGACCAAGATTGTTCACTTCAGCTAGGCAGGCTTCTTCAACAGTGCAGCACTCTCTCGTTACGGCACCGAAATGTCAGTTCTGACTACAGGTTCGAGAGCACCCGAATGGGACTTGAACCCACAGTCTTTTTGACTGCTGACACCCAGCTGACTCTCGATGCCCTTCAGAGCTGATGAGCTGATTGTGAGGGCAGGCCCTATTGGAAATGTTTGACTGACTCCCAATCGCAGGGGATTGTAATCGACATGATGCGGGAGAGCCCACTGGGCCGATTGTTGGCAAGTGTACACCAGTGTGGAATGTGGGGCCACATCTGACCCTTGTACATCTCGGAGTCTGGATTGAGCATGCACATCAACTGCCTCTCAATTCATCCTGTCGTGTTCAGCCTGGTCCATTTGTGTTCTGCCCACTCTGGATCTGAATATATTCCTTGTGCGTTTGTAACCGATTTAATTAAAACCTGTTTCAGTCCAACTCTCAAAGGCTCGAGCAGGGTCTTGTTTCCTTTTAAACTCAAGTGAAAGTATTTCTTGTTTTTTAATTAAAAAAAATAAAACATTGGTGGAACGTGACTTTTTGAGTTTCTGTCAAACCTGTGTACAGAGTGAGACCAGTGTGCTGTCAAACTTTACATCTGAAGCTGTAAGAATATGAAAATGAATAAAAGATTGAAGTGTATTAGAATTTCAAAATGGAAACCGGTGTCGGTATTTGAACGTGGAAAATGTGCAGCCTCTGGGTGTGTGTGGCCCTGTATGTCAGAATGGTAAGTTTGGATTCCTGATCAAATAATGTTCATCAATTACTGTTGATCCCTTGCTGTTTCTAACTCTGCTCCCTTTCTGTTTTCCCCCTGTCCCTCCCCCGCCTTGCCCTCCGACCTTTCCTTGTTGCTCTCCTCGCTATCTCTTCCACATCTCTCTTTGCCACCCCCACCACAAGTATCTCCTTTGGGTTTGCAGAACATTTTTACAAGTTACGGGGTGTTTGAATTCTGCTTTCGAATTCTAATTGTGCAGCCGCCTTAATGACCCACAAAGTTAGTTGGGCAAGTGGATGAGCCACAAACACCAGGAATGCCCCCCAGGCTGTATCCTGGCCTGTGCGAGGTTGAGAGCTGCATTCGACCCCAATGCCCTGGGCTAGAAAAGGGTAAATCAGTCAAGGCTCCTGCTCCTGTGAAGTGCTATGTGCATATGATTGTGCACAGATATGTTGGTCCGTGCAGTGGAATAATTGCCTGATGTACTTTGTCTTGCTTAATTTAAAAGTGAACAGTGCAAGATTTGTATGAGACCTGTTGATTATTTTTGGGTCTCTACCCAGTTAACTGATTGCAGATTAATTGCTTTCTCTCCCAAAAGAAAGGAGATGGGGCGTAAGGACTTGCAATCCTTGGTCCCATCTCCCTCATTCATTCCCTTCCGGAAGCGCGTTGACGTGTTACGCACGTTGTGGAGGGTTGACGCAGGCGCGTTGTTTGGGGTTGCCTAGTAACGGGCAGGACGATGGCAACCGTCACCCGGGAGACGGAGAGGCCCAGGCTGGCTAAGAGAGATAGAGGGGAACATGGAGATAGAGTAGCGGGGGAGAGAGTGAGTGAGTGTTACAGGGGGAGAGAGTGAGTGTTACAGGGGGAGAGAGAGAGTGTTACAGGGGGAGAGAGTGAGTGTTACAGGGGGAGAGAGTGAGTGTTACAGGGGGAGAGAGTGAGTGTTACAGGGGGAGAGAGTGAGTGTTACAGGGGGAGAGAGTGAGTGTTACAGGGGGAGAGAGAGAGTGTTACAGGGGGAGAGAGAGAGTGTTCCAGGGGGAGAGAGAGAGTGTTCCAGGGGGAGAGAGAGAGTGTTCCAGGGGGAGAGAGAGAGTGTTCCAGGGGGAGAGAGAGAGTGTTACAGGGGGAGAGAGAGAGTGAGTGTTACAGGGGGAGAGAGAGAGTGTTACAGGGAGAGAGTGAGTGAGTGTTACAGGGGGAGAGAGTGAGTGTTACAGGGGGAGAGAGTGAGTGTTCCAGGGGGAGAGAGTGAGTGTTCCAGGGGGAGAGAGTGAGTGAGTGTTACAGGGGGAGAGAGTGAGTGAGTGTTCCAGGGGGAGAGAGAGAGTGTTACAGGGGGAGAGAGTGAGTGTTACAGGGGGAGAGAGTGAGTGTTACAGGGGGAGAGAGAGAGTGTTCCAGGGGGAGAGAGAGAGTGTTACAGGGGGAGAGAGTGAGTGTTACAGGGGGAGAGAGTGAGTGTTACAGGGGGAGAGAGTGAGTGTTACAGGGGGAGAGAGTGAGTGTTACAGGGGGAGAGAGTGAGTGTTACAGGGGGAGAGAGAGAGTGTTACAGGGGGAGAGAGTGAGTGTTACAGGGGGAGAGAGTGAGTGTTACAGGGGGAGAGAGTGAGTGTTACAGGGGGAGAGAGTGAGTGTTACAGGGGGAGAGAGTGAGTGTTACAGGGGGAGAGAGTGAGTGTTACAGGGGGAGAGAGAGAGTGTTACAGGGGGAGAGAGTGAGTGTTACAGGGGGAGAGAGAGAGTGTTCCAGGGGGAGAGAGAGAGTGTTACAGGGGGAGAGAGAGAGTGTTACAGGGGGAGAGAGAGAGTGTTACAGGGGGAGAGAGAGAGTGTTACAGGGGGAGAGAGAGAGTGTTACAGGGGGAGAGAGAGAGTGTTACAGGGGGAGAGAGAGAGTGAGTGTTACAGGGGGAGAGAGTGAGTGTTACAGGGGGAGAGAGTGAGTGTTACAGGGGGAGAGAGTGAGTGTTACAGGGGGAGAGAGTGAGTGTTACAGGGGGAGAGAGTGAGTGTTACAGGGGGAGAGAGTGAGTGTTACAGGGGGAGAGAGTGAGTGAGTGTTCCAGGGGGAGAGAGTGAGTGAGTGTTCCAGGGGGAGAGAGTGAGTGTTACAGGGGGAGAGAGTGAGTGTTACAGGGGGAGAGAGTGAGTGTTACAGGGGGAGAGAGTGAGTGTTACAGGGGGAGAGAGTGAGTGTTACAGGGGAGAGAGTGAGTGTTACAGGGGGAGAGAGAGAGTGAGTGTTACAGGGGAGAGAGTGAGTGTTACAGGGGGAGAGAGTGAGTGAGTGTTACAGGGGGTGAGAGTGAGTGAGTGTTACAGGGGGAGAGAGTGAGTGAGTGTTACAGGGGGAGAGAGAGAGTGAGTGTTCCAGGGGGAGAGAGAGAGTGAGTGTTCCAGGGGGAGAGAGTGAGTGTTCCAGGGGGAGAGAGTGAGTGTTACAGGGGGAGAGAGTGAGTGAGTGTTCCAGGGGGAGAGAGTGAGTGAGTGTTCCAGGGGGAGAGAGAGAGTGAGTGTTCCAGGGGGAGAGAGAGAGTGAGTGTTCCAGGGGGAGAGAGTGAGTGAGTGTTCCAGGGGGAGAGAGTGAGTGTTACAGGGGGAGAGAGTGAGTGAGTGTTACGGGGGAGAGAGTGAGTGAGTGTTACAGGGAGAGAGTGAGTGTTACAGGGGGAGAGAGTGAGTGAGTGTTACAGGGGGAGAGAGTGAGTGTTACAGGGGGAGAGAGTGAGTGTTACAGGGGGAGAGAGTGAGTGAGTGTTACAGGGAGAGAGTGAGTGAGTGTTACAGGGAGAGAGTGAGTGAGTGTTACAGGGAGAGAGTGAGTGAGTGTTACAGGGGGAGAGAGTGAGTGAGTGTTACAGGGGGAGAGAGTGAGTGAGTGTTACATGGGAGAGAGTGAGTGAGTGTTACAGGGGGAGAGAGTGAGTGAGTGTTACAGGGAGAGAGAGAGTGAGTGTTACAGGGAGAGAGTGAGTGAGTGTTACAGGGGGAGAGAGTGAGTGAGTGTTACAGGGGGAGAGAGTGAGTGTTACAGGGGGAGAGAGTGAGTGAGTGTTACAGGGGGAGAGAGTGAGTGTTACAGGGGGAGAGAGTGAGTGTTACAGGGGGAGAGAGTGAGTGAGTGTTACAGGGGGAGAGAGTGAGTGTTACAGGGGGAGAGAGTGAGTGTTACAGGGGGAGAGAGTGAGTGTTACAGGGGGAGAGAGTGAGTGTTACAGGGAGAGAGTGAGTGAGTGTTACAGGGGGAGAGAGAGTGAGTGTTACAGGGAGAGAGTGAGTGAGTGTTACAGGGGGAGAGAGTGAGTGTTACAGGGGGAGAGAGTGAGTGTTACAGGGGGAGAGAGTGAGTGTTACAGGGGGAGAGAGTGAGTGTTACAGGGAGAGAGTGAGTGTTACAGGGAGAGAGTGAGTGTTACAGGGGGAGAGAGTGAGTGAGTGTTACAGAGAGAGAGTGAGTGTTACAGGGAGAGAGTGAGTGTTACAGGGAGAGAGTGAGTGTTACAGGGGGAGAGAGTGAGTGTTACAGGGGGAGAGAGTGAGTGTTACAGGGGGAGAGAGTGAGTGTTACAGGGAGAGAGTGAGTGAGTGTTACAGGGGGAGAGAGTGAGTGTTACAGGGGGAGAGAGTGAGTGAGTGTTACAGGGGGAGAGAGTGAGTGAGTGTTACAGGGGGAGAGAGTGAGTGTTACAGGGGGAGAGAGTGAGTGTTACAGGGGGAGAGAGTGAGTGTTACAGGGGGAGAGAGTGAGTGTTACAGGGGGAGAGAGTGAGTGTTACAGGGAGAGAGTGAGTGTTACAGGGGGAGAGAGTGAGTGAGTGTTACAGAGAGAGAGTGAGTGTTACAGGGAGAGAGTGAGTGTTACAGGGGGAGAGAGTGAGTGTTACAGGGGGAGAGAGTGAGTGTTCCAGGGGGAGAGAGTGAGTGTTACAGGGAGAGAGTGAGTGAGTGTTACAGGGGGAGAGAGTGAGTGTTACAGGGGGAGAGAGTGAGTGTTACAGGGGGAGAGAGTGAGTGAGTGTTACAGGGGGAGAGAGTGAGTGAGTGTTACAGGGGGAGAGAGAGAGTGAGTCTTACAGGGGGAGAGAGTGAGTGTTACAGGGAGAGAGTGAGTGAGTGTTACAGGGGGAGAGAGTGAGTGAGTGTTACAGGGGGAGAGTGAGTGAGTGTTACAGGGAGAGAGTGAGTGAGTGTTACAGGGGGAGAGAGTGAGTGTTACAGGGGGAGAGAGTGAGTGAGTGTTACAGGGGGAGAGAGTGAGTGAGTGTTACAGGGGGAGAGAGTGAGTGTTACAGGGAGAGAGTGAGTGAGTGTTACAGGGAGAGAGTGAGTGAGTGTTACAGGGGGAGAGAGTGAGTGTTACAGGGGGAGAGAGTGAGTGAGTGTTACAGGGGGAGTGAGTGAGTGAGTGTTACAGGGGAGAGAGTGAGTGTTACAGGGGGAGAGAGTGAGTGAGTGTTACAGGGGGAGAGAGTGAGTGAGTGTTACAGGGAGAGAGTGAGTGAGTGTTACAGGGGGAGAGAGTGAGTGTTACAGGGGGAGAGAGTGAGTGAGTGTTACAGGGGGAGAGAGTGAGTGAGTGTTACAGGGGGAGAGAGTGAGTGTTACAGGGAGAGAGTGAGTGAGTGTTACAGGGGGAGAGAGTGAGTGAGTGTTACAGGGGGAGAGAGTGAGTGTTACAGGGGGAGAGAGTGAGTGTTACAGGGAGAGAGAGAGTGAGTGTTACAGGGGAGAGGAGGAGTGAGTGTTACAGGGGAGAGAGTGAGTGAGTGTTACAGGGGAGAGAGTGAGTGAGTGTTACAGGGAGAGAGGAGAGTGAGTGTTACAGGGGGAGAGAGTGAGTGAGTGTTACAGGGGGAGAGAGTGAGTGAGTGTTACAGGGGGAGAGAGAGTGAGTGTTACAGGGGAGAGAGAGTGAGTGTTACAGGGGAGAGAGAGTGAGTGTTACAGGGGGAGAGAGTGAGTGTTACAGGGGAGAGAGAGTGAGTGTTACAGGGGAGAGAGTGAGTGTTACAGGGGAGAGAGTGAGTGAGTGTTACAGGGGGAGAGAGTGAGTGAGTGTTACAGGGGGAGAGAGTGAGTGAGTGTTACAGGGGGAGAGAGAGAGTGAGTGTTACAGGGGGAGAGAGTGAGTGTTACAGGGAGAGAGTGAGTGAGTGTTACAGGGGGAGAGAGTGAGTGAGTGTTACAGGGGGAGAGTGAGTGAGTGTTACAGGGGGAGAGAGTGAGTGTTACAGGGAGAGAGAGAGTGAGTGTTACAGGGAGAGAGAGAGTGAGTGTTACAGGGAGAGAGTGAGTGAGTGTTACAGGGGGAGAGAGTGAGTGAGTGTTACAGGGGGAGTGAGTGAGTGTTACAGGGAGAGAGTGAGTGAGTGTTACAGGGGGAGTGAGTGAGTGTTACGGGGGAGAGAGTGAGTGAGTGTTACAGGGAGAGAGTGAGTGAGGGTTACAGGGGGAGAGAGTGAGTGTTACAGGGGGAGAGAGTGAGTGTTACAGGGGGAGAGAGTGAGTGTTACAGGGGGAGAGAGTGAGTGAGTGTTACAGGGGGAGAGAGTGAGTGAGTGTTACAGGGAGAGAGTGAGTGAGTGTTACAGGGGGAGTGAGTGAGTGTTACAGGGAGAGAGTGAGTGAGTGTTACGGGGGGAGAGAGTGAGTGAGTGTTACGGGGGGAGAGAGTGAGTGTTACAAGGGGAGAGAGAGAGTGAGTGTTACGGGGGAGAGAGTGAGTGTTACAGGGGGAGAGAGTGAGTGAGAGTTGCAGGGGGAGAGAGTGAGAGAGTTGCAGGGGGAGAGAGTGAGTGAGTGTTACAGGGGGAGAGAGTGAGAGAGTGTTACAGGGGGAGAGAGAGAGTGAGTGTTACAGGGGAAGAGAGAGAGTGAGTGTTACAGGGGGAGAGAGAGAGTGAGTGTTACAGGGGGAGAGAGTGAGTGAGTGTTACAGGGGGAGAGAGTGAGTGTTACAGGGAGAGAGTGAGTGAGTGTTACAGGGGGAGAGAGTGAGTGAGTGTTACAGGAAGAGAGTGAGTGAGTGTTACAGGGAGAGAGTGAGTGAGTGTTACAGGGGGAGAGAGAGAGTGATTGTTACAGGGGGAGAGAGAGAGAGTGAGTGTTACAGGGGGAGAGAGTGAGTGTTACAGGGGGAGCGAGTGAGTGTTACAGGGGGAGCGAGTGAGTGTTACAGGGGGAGCGAGTGAGTGTTACAGGGGGAGCGAGTGAGTGTTACAGGGGGAGCGAGTGAGTGAGTGTTACAGGGGGAGAGAGTGAGTGAGTGTTACAGGGGGAGAGAGTGAGTGAGTGTTACAGGGGGAGAGAGTGAGTGAGTGTTACAGGGGGAGAGAGTGAGTGAGTGTTACAGGGGGAGAGAGTGAGTGAGTGTTACAGGGGGAGAGAGTGAGTGAGTGTTACAGGGGGAGAGAGTGAGTGAGTGTTACAGGGGGAGAGAGTGAGTGAGTGTTACAGGGGGAGAGAGTGAGTGAGTGTTACAGGGGGAGAGAGAGAGTGAGTGTTACAGGGGGAGAGAGAGAGTGAGTGTTACAGGGAGAGAGTGAGTGAGGGTTACAGGGAGAGAGTGAGTGAGGGTTACAGGGGAGGGGGAGAGAGAGAGGGTTACGGGGGAGAGAGTGAGTGAGTGTTACGGGGAGAGTGAGTGACAGTTACAGGGGGAGAGAGTGACAGTTACAGGGGGAGAGAGTGAGTGTTACAGGGGGAGAGAGTGAGTGTTACAGGGGGAGAGAGTGAGTGTTACAGGGGGAGAGAGTGAGTGTTACAGGGGGAGAGAGTGAGTGTTACATGGAGAGAGTGAGTGTTACAGGGAGAGAGTGAGTGAGTGTTACAGGGAGAGAGTGAGTGAGTGTTACAGGGGGAGATAGTGAGTGAGTGTTACAGGGGGAGAGTGAGAGAGTGAGGGTTACAGGATTATAGGGGCAGTGAGAGTGAATGTTACAGGGTTATAAGGAGGGAATGTTACAGGGTTATTAGGCAGAGAATGAAAGCATAGTAAAGGGCGTGTGAGGGAGTATTCGGAAATAGAAAGAAGAGGTAATAAATTGACATCTTAGAAGGCCAGAGAAAGAGGGAGAAACAAAGCAAGAGGCCTGCCTGAGAGTAGATAGATAGTAGAAAGTGAAAAGAAGTAGAGAGAAGGAAACACCAAAATGTCAGATCTTGCAGATAACGAGCCACAGCCAGTGCCGTCAGAGTCTATGTCCAGAATGCCACAGAGTGAGTTTACCAGCAGTGGAAGCAGTCAGGAAGTGTTGATGGAAGTTGAGAATAACCTGACTTCTGCAAATGAAGTCATGATCCAAAATGCAAAGGCTTACTTACTACAAAAAAGCACCGTAACCAACCTCAACCTGTAAGTATGTAAACTTAAACAGGACTCAAAAAGTATTGGATTAATGAGTTCAAGTTCATTATCTTTCTCCCTTCCCTTGACCTGGCATCTATTCCGTCCCTACACCTTGCTTACCGTTATCAAAATGCTATGCTGCAGTTGGCTTCTGCTTACCTCTGCTTTCATCAGATGGCAAGGTGACCTTGATGTGGTTGTCGAGGTTTGATTTTAACTAAGTTTTGTGATAGGGTGTCTGACCACAGAAACCGCCCTGAGACCAGTTTTAACAAAACAGGATGAAAACAAAATACTGCGGATGCTGGAAATCTGAAATAAAAACAGAAAATGCTGGAAAAAACTCAGCAGGCCTGGAAGCATCTGAGGAGAGAGAAACAGAGTTAACATTTCCAGCCTGAATGGCTCTTCTTCAGAAGAGCCACACGGGATTGAAACTTTAACTCTGTTTCTCTCTCCGCCGATGCTTCCAGACCTGCTGAGGTTTTTCCAGCATTTTCTGTTTTTATTTAACAGAATGGGTTTTGAAATGGGTTAAAATCAGGTCCAGCATGTTAGGAGCACCGTAAGGGGGAGAGAGTGAGTGTTACATGGAGAGAGTGAGTGTTACAGGGAGAGAGTGAGTGAGTGTTACAGGGAGAGAGTGAGTGAGTGTGAGTGAGTGAGTCTGTAGTCAGACACCCTATCACAAAACTTAGTTAAAATCACTAGCAAGCCCCCCTCAGAGGTTGGACATCCAGCAAAGGCATGTAGAAAAGCGTGAAGTTGTTGTAGATTACCCGTGTGTGGATTACTTGAAATTATACCTCCAATTTTGTAGCAGTTCACTAAGACCTGTGCAATGTTTGAGAGGCCTCAAAGGAAATCCCTTGCTCCATGTAAGAGCACTTTTTTCTTCCTCGTTTGGAGCCAGGGAGTTGGGTGATTGTATTGACTCGATGGGCTACGCCTATCCATCTGGCATCTACGTCTTCAGTCCAAGATGATACCACCCTCATTTGGGATGTTCCTTAACACCTACCTCTTTAACCAGAAGATCAGGAAGCAGAATCAGTACAGGTGGGGATTAGGAATAACAAGAGCTAGAAAACGCTGGTGGGAGTAGTTTATAGATGCCCTGACAGCGGTTACACTGTTGCACAGAGGATTAAGAAAGAAACATATCGGCCGTTCCTTCACTGTCGCTGGGTCAAAATCCTGGAACCCCTTCCCTAACAGCACTGTGGGTGTATCTACACCACATGGGCTGCAGCGGTTCAAGAAGGCAGCTCACCCACCACCTTCCCAAGGGGCATTTAGGGATGGGCATTAAATGCTGGCCCAGCCAGTGACATCTACATCCTGTGAATGAATAAAAATAATAACAATAATAACTGGAGCTTAAAACAAAGGCACTGTAATAATTGTGGGGGGATTTAATCTTCATATAGACTGGACCAATCAAATTGGCAAGGGTGGTCTGGAAGATGAGATTGTAGAATGCTTTTGTGACATTTTCCTGGAGCAATATATTGCGGAACCAGCTAGGGATAAAGCTATTTTAGGTCTAGTATTGTGTAATAGGGCAGTGTTAGTTAGTGATCTCATAGCAAAAGATCCACTGGGAAAAAGTGATCATAATACAATTGGATTCCATTTTAAGCTTGAAAGCAAAAAAGCTCTGGTCTCAAAACTTAAAGCCGATTATTAGGTATGAAGGGAGAGCTGGCTTGGCTGGATTGGTTAAATAAGCTAAAAGATATGGTGAATAAATAAACAGTGGGAAACATTTAAAGAAACGATCCAAAGCATACAACAAAATTGAATCCATTAAGAAACAAAAAATCAGCAAAAAAGGTCTATCTGTGGCTTGCTAAGGAAGTTAAGGGTAGCACTAGATTAAAGGGGCTTACAGTGTTGCCTAGAATAGTAATAAGCCTGAGGATTGGGCGTGTTTTAGAAATCAGCAAAGGTCCACCAAAAAGCTGGTGATATGGGATAAAATAGAATGTGAGAATAAACTAGCCGGGAATATCAAAACTGATTTTGAGAGCTTTACAAGCATGTAAAAAGGAGAGTAGCTAAAGTAAGTGTTGGTCATTAAGAAGCAGAGACAGGAAAAATTATCATGGAGAATGAGGAAATGGCAGAGACATTAACAAATATTTTGTTTCTGTCTTCTCAGTAGAGGGCACATATTACAAACAGTAAATAGAGTGTAACCAAGGGGCTAATAAGAGCGAGGAACTTAAAGTGATTAATATCAGCAGAGAAAAACTATTGGGGAAACTTAAGGGTCTAAAATCCAACAAATCCCCAGGACTTGAGGTCATCCAAAACTCTCCTCCCTGTGTCTTAAGTCACCCCGAGTCCTAATCACCCATCAACCTTTGTACTCATTGACCTATGTTGGCATAAAAACAAAAAACTGCGGATGCTGGAAATCCAAAACAAAAACAGAATTACCTGGAAAAACTCAGCAGATCTGGCAGCATCGGCGGAGAAGAAAAGAGTTGACGTTTCGAGTCCTCATGACCCTGCAACAGAACTGGGTGAATCCAAGGAGAGGGGTGAAATATAAGCTGGTTTAAGGTGGGTTGGGTGGGGGGAGAGAAGTGGAGGAGGGGGGGGGTATGGTTGTAGGGACAAGCAAGCAGTGATAGGAGCAGATAAACAAAAGATGTCACAGACAAAAGAACACAGAGGTGTTGAAGTTGGTGATCTTATCTAAACGAATGTGCTAATTAAGAATGGATGGTAGGACACTCAAGGTACAGCTCTAGTGGGAGTGGGGGACATAAAAGATTTAAAAATAATGGAAATAGGTGGGAAAAGAAAAATCGATGTAAATTATTGGAAAAAAAAAAGGAAGGCGGAAGAAACAGAAAGGGGGTGGGGATGGAGGAGGGAGTTCAAGATCTAAAGTCGTTGAATTCAATATTTAGTCCGGAAGGCTGTAAAGTGCCTAGTTGGAAGATGAGGTGCTGTTCCTCCAGTTTGCGTTGGGCTTCGCAATGTTGCTCCTGGCTAAACAATGGCTCGATGTTAAAATTCTCATCCTTGCTTTCAAATCTCTCCATGGCTGCAACCTCCCCTATTTCTCTAACCTTGAGTCTCCTCCACACTAAATCTGACATATTAAGTGCGCACTGGGTCACAGAAATACATAGAAGCTGCAATATGGAAATGGCCATTCAGCCCATCTGGTCCACATCAGTAGATGTGACAAGTAGCTCTTGTCACCTTGTTCCATCTCCTTTCAGGACCTCTTCCTTTATCTACCCATCAAATCTAATCTTTAACGTTGACAGTTTCCGTTTCAACCTGGAAGTGAGTCCCGCAGCCTCGTGACTCCATGTGAGGGGGTTTCTCTCGTCATCCTGTCTTTCATCTAATCTTGTACGTGTGGCCCCCACTGTTTGGGATCGGGTTGGTGCCCCTTTCAGTCCAACGTCCTGCTGACCCACTCAGTGTGGAAGGCTCTTGCAAGGACTGACCACTTGGGTGAAGGACCCGCAGGGCAGCCTCGGCCAGAGCCAGCACTGCCGTGAGAACCTGCTGAGAGGGGAAAAGGTGCAAGATATTAAGCAAATGGGAAGAAGATATATTTGTAAATGACTGAAGTTCTATAGGGGGTGGGGTGTGGGAATGGGGGGTGTGGGGGGTGGGGATGGGGGATGTGGGGGGTGTGGGGGGTAGGGGATGTGGGGGGTGGGGGTAGGGGGTGGGGGTGTGAGAGGTGGGGGTGGAGGATGTGGGGAGGTGTGGAGGGTAGGGGATGTTGGGGGGTGGGTGGGGCGACACTATAACAGCTCAATGTTATTTGAGAGGTTTTTTCAACCTCTCTGTCATTTCCCCTTCTAGCTACGATCACCTGTCACAGGTGATGACCAAGCTGTTGGATGAACGGCCCAACAATGCTGTGGACATCATTGAAGACATCAGCAGAAAGGTGAAGCGGACACAATTCCAGAAGAAGATGGACACACTGCGCGATGAGTACGAGATCTCAATGGCGTTCACTTTGGCTGAGATTCAGAAATCTCTCTTTGCAAAGGGAATCGAGACAGAAGAAGGGGCAGCGGCAGATCATGAGGAGGAAGTGGTAAATACCGATTTCAGAAGCTTAGCACTCCACAGGTGTAGGGCCTGCAGTGACACAGAGGTCAGTGTGCTGAGCAGAAATGCACACAGAGGGCTGGATGGCTGAAATAGCGCATCAGAGGCTCAAAGCCAGGCACCAACTCGCCTGAGGGCCCATCTGTTAAAGGCACTGGGTAGAATGATTCCGGCTCTGCACTGAATCATCTGATCTCGGTTGGGGTGACTGTTTGAGGACTGTAGTTGCCTCCAGTGTCCCTGGCCACTTGCTGATTCCTAACCAGTGACCCCTGTTGAGAAGAGCACACAAGAAAGAGTTGGGCCTGGCCATGTTGCACTCACATGGGCTGCTGACATTCAGACTAGGCATATCCACAAATAATTTTACTTGGGTAAGGTGACAGTGCCTGTGGGACCGACCTCCAGCAAGAGCCAGCAACTTCAGGGGAGGAGGGAGAAGAAATATTTTTATGCAAAGCAGTGCTTGACGACTGTGTGTTGTGGGGCCAGACGTTTCCCTCTGCCAAGTTTCCAATCTTGGGCATGCACTTGAGTGAAGGGAGAACTGGAAGACGGGTCATGCTCGGATCTCTCTCTCTCTCTGGCATCTACGTTTACTTATAAGAGAAGCATTGGCTTGTCTGCTTGACACAAAGTGGTGTGAGGAACTCAGACAGGGCTAACAAAAAGATCTATCCAGAATCTAAAGCCCAAAAATGTGGAATAACTCGATGCTAATCGCAGAATCATACAGCACATGAGCGTTTGGCTCATCCTACCTGTGCTGGCTCCTTGCCCCAACTATCTAATTAACCCCATTTCCCAGAGCACTTCAAATTTTTCCCTTTCAAGTATATTTTCAAATCCCATTTGAAAGCCACTATTGAATCTGCTTCCACTATCCTCTCTGGCAGTGTGTTCCTGATCACAACAACTTGCTGTGCAAATTCTGTTTACCTCCTCCTTCTTTCGCCGATTATCTTATGTCTGTATTCTCTGGTTACTGACCCTCCTGCCAGAGGAAACAGTTTCTTCTCATTTACCCTGTCAAAAGGTTTTGAACACCTCCATTAAATCTTCCCCCAACCTTCTCTGCTCCTGGGAGAACAATCCCAGCTTCTCCAGTCTCTCCAAGTAACTGAAGCCTTTCCTAACTTGCACCATCCTAGTAAATCTCCTCTGTACCCTCTTCAAGGCCTTGAAATCCTCCCTAAAATGTGGCATCCAGATTGGACACGCTACCCCAGCTAGGGCCTAACTCATGTCTTATAAAGATTTAGCGTATATTTGGTGCTTTTGAACTCTACGCCACAATTTAAAAAGCCAGAGCTGAAGATGCCTTCTCAACTTGTCCTGCCAGCTGTGTATGTAAACCTCGGGTCTCTCCATTCCTGCACCCGCTTTAAACTGTACCATTAAATACATATTGCCTGTCATTCTTCCTATCAAAATGAATCACTTCACCCTTTTCTGCATTAAATTTAATCTGCCATGTGTCTGCCCATTTCACCAGCTTGTGCCCTCCTGAAGCCTGTTACTATCCTCCTCAGTGTTTACTGCATTTCTGAGTTATGTGCCACCTTCAGATTTTGAAATTATGCCCTCCATACCTACATCCACTTCATTAACATGTACCAGATAAGAGCATTAGTTCCAAGTCCGACCCTTGTCAAGGGTGATCTTAATCTGCATATTGACTGGACAAATCAGATTGGCAGGGGTAACATGAAAGACGAATTTGTAGAGCACAATTTCTTAGAGCAATACTTGCTCTGCCCAGGAACAGGCTATTTTAGAACTAGTAATGTATAATGAGGTAGGATTAATAAGAGACCTTGTAGTTAAGGATCCTCTAGGGGGTAGCGATCACAACATGGTAGAATTTCAAATTCAGTTTGAGGGTGAGCAACTCGGGTCTCAAACCAGTGTCCTCAACTTAAATAAGGGCAATTACAGAGATTTGAAGAAAAAGTTGTCTAAAGCAGGCTGGGAAAATATACTAAGGAGCAGGTCAGTGGATGAGCAGTGGCAGATATGTCATAAAGCTCAGAAAAATTCTATCCTGGTCAAAAAGAAGGACTCGATGAGAAGGATGAACCACCCATGGTTAACAAAGGCAGTCAAGGAGAGTATCCAATCGAAAACTAAGGCATACAAAGCAGCGAAAACTAGTGGTAGGCCAGAGGACTGGGAATTTTTTAGGAACTAGCAACGGATGACAAAAAAGCTAATAAAGAGGGAGAAAATTGATTATGAAAGTAAATTGGCAAGAAATATAAAAACAAACAGCAAGAGCTTCCACTGGTATATAAAAAGAAAGAGAGTGGCTAAAGTGAGCATGGGGCCCTTGGAGTATACGACTGGAGAATTGATAATGAGGAGCAGGGAAATGGCAGATAACTTAACCTAATATTTTGCATCGGTCTTCATGGCGGAGGACACTGTACACATCCCAAAGAAATCAGATAACCAAGGAGTTAATGGGAGGAAAGATCTTGTAACAGTCTCTATCACGAGGGACAAAATATTTGACAAACTAATGGGATTAAAGGCAGACAAGCCTGCATCCAAGGGTTTTAAAAGAAGTGGCTGCAGAGCTAGTGGAGACATTAGTTGAAATATTCCAGAACTCACAAAAAGCAGGAAACTATAGGCCAGTCAGCCTAACATCTGTTGTTGGGAAAATGCTACAGTCTATTATTAAGGAAGAAATAGCAGGACATTTAGAAAAGCTTAACAAAATCAAACAGAGTGAACATGGTTTTGTGAAAGGGAAATCATGTTTGCTGGAGTTCTTTGAGGATATAACAAGCAGAGTTGATAAAGGAGAACTGGTAGATGTAGTGTATTTGGATTTCCGGAAGGCATTCGATAAGGTGCCACATAAAAGGTTATTGCACAAGATAGGAGCTCACGGTATTGGAGGTAGTTGTTACGACACAGCAGTTGGTAAAGGCTGAGATATTTAAAATCCCAGAGGGAAAGCTTAAACAACTGTCATAACCTATATTTTTTCAATTGGTATGTTAAAGATGCAGCTCTGAATTCAGGAATAAAAACCACCAAGCCTCAAGAGATTTTTAATATGAATTAAATTAAACATTTATTAATTTAACAAGAAATTAAACACATACACTTGTCTACAAATTACTACCATAATAACTATTCAACAAATCCCCAGATTAATCACTCCCAGGTAATCTTCCCCTAGGCAACAGTAACCCATAGACGTAAACAGACAGCAGGCAAAGCACATTTTGTCTTACAAATTCAGAATTAGGTTCCTTTCAATTTGTTCCTTCGCAGACACAGTGGTAAGGTTTACAGGCTGTTTAGATGTTACATGCCTCTAACTCACACAAAACTATTTTCTGTATATACCTAGCCTTCCCTTTGAATGTAAATTCTCATTGTATCACCAGGCCCTTTGAACTCCACCTCTTCTAACAATAAAACCCCTTTCATAGTATCAATTTTATTAATAATATAAACATATTGCTTGATGTCTCCCAGTTAGGTGCAAGATTTCACCCCCCAGTTTTTGATGGTTTATTCAACAAAATACAATTGTCCCCTCTACCTTACTATTTAACATCTCAAAACTACTACATATCAAAGCACCCAGACTAGCTGGCTTTAATCCAATTAAGACACACACACACTCACACCCACAGGCACAGACCCTACTACAAGTCCAATTTAAAATAATTTCCAATAACATTATATACTTTAATACCTTTATGACAGTAATGTATGAGCATGGATTGAGAATTGGTTAACACACAGAAGACAGAGAGTCGGATTAATAGGTCTTTTTCAGGTTGGAAAGACATAACTAGTGGAGTGTCACAAAGATCAGTCCTAAGGTCTCAATTATTTACTACCTATTTTAATGACTTGGAGGAGGGGGCAGAATGTAATGTATCCATCTTTGCTGATGGTACAAAAATAGGTGGGAAGGCATGTAATGATGAGGATATAAGGTATCTGCAAGGGGGTATAGATAGGTTGAGTGAGTGGGCAAAAACCTGGCAGATGGAGTTTAATATAAGAAAGTGTGAGGTCAATTACTTTGGTAGGAAGAATCAAAAGGCAGACTATTATTTAAATGGAGAAAGACTCTGAAAAAGTGCAGCATGGAAGGATCTGGGTGTTCTTGTGCATGAAACACAAAACGTTAGCAGGCAGGTGCAGCAAGTAATTAAGAAGGCAAATGGAATTTTGGCCTGTATTGCTACGGGGTTGGAGTTTAAAAATAGGGAAGTCTTGTTACAAATGTACAGGGTGTTGGTGAGGTCATACCTGGAATACTGTGTACAGTTTTGATCCCCGTATTTAAGAAAGGATATATTGGAGGCAGTTCAAAAGAGATTCACTGGGCTGATTCCTGGGATGAAGGGGTTGACTTATCAAGAACGGCTAAACAGATTAGGCCTTTACTCATTAGAGTTTAGAAGAATGAGGGGTGATCTTATTGAAACGTACAAGATTCTGAGGAGGCTTGACAGGGTAGATGTTGAGAAGATGTTTCCACTAGTGGTGGAATCTCAAACCAGGGGACATAGTTACAGAATAATGGGGCACTCATTTAAAACTGAGCCGTGAAGGAATTTCTTCTCTCAGAGAGTTGTGAATGTCTGGAATTCTCTACCCCAGAGAGTTGTGGAGGCTAGATCACTGAAAGTATTTAAAGAGGAGGTAGATAGATTTTTGAAATATCAGGGAGTTGAGGGCTATGAGGAGCTGGCATGAAAGTGGAGTTGAGGCCTGGGTCAGATCAGCCAAGATCTTATTGAATGGCAAGGCAGGCTTGAGGGGCCGAATGGCCTATTCCTGCTCCTATTTCTTATGTTCTTGCACCCAAGGTACACTTCCCTCGAGGCTGAAAAACAACTGTTCACCACTACTCACTGCTTTCTGTCTCTTAGACAATTTTGTATCTACACAGCCATTGTTCCTTTAATCCCATGAGCTTCAATTTTGCTAATAAGTCTTTTTTAAGCTACTTTATCAAGTACTTTCAGAAAGTCCATACGCACAACATTAACTGCACTACCCTCATCAACCATTGCTAAGGCAAGTAATTATTAGTAAGCCTTGTTAAATGCATCATTAGCCTTTACACACATCATACCTGTTCCTCTATGCTTTCACGCTACCAGGCCATGCTCCAAGTCTTGGTGTTAGTCTTGGCTGAGTGGCATCACCTTCTGTAGGTTCAAGTCTCAATCCAAAATCTAGGCTGACACTCCAGTGTCAGTACTGGAGGAGAGCTCTTTTACAGACAGCATTCAACTGAGGCCCTGTCTGCACCCCCATCCTTCTTCAGGTGGATACAAAAGATCCCACAGCGCTATTTTGAAGAAGAGCCGGTGAGTTTTCCCCAGCATCCTGGCCAATACTTATCCTTCAACCAACTTTGTTAAAACAGGTAGAGAGAGAAAAAAACTTGAAATTCTGTGGCACCTTTCACAATCTCAGGATGTTCAAAAGCACTTTACTAGCTGTTGAAGTACTTTCTGAAGTGTAGCCATTGTTGTAATGCACAAAACACAGCAGTCAATTTGCACACCACAAGATCCCACAAACAGCAATGTGATAATAAACAAATAATCTGTTGACCGAGACATAAATATTATCCACTGAGTTCAAGTTCCCTGCTTCTCTTTGGAAGAGTGCCGTGGAATCTTTGAAGTCCACCAGAGAGAGGGTAGAGGAGCCCTTGGCTTAACATCTCATCCGAAAGACAGCACCTCCCACAGCGCTGCGGCCCCTCAGTGCTGCACTGGAGTGTGAGCCTAGATTTTTGTACTCAAGTCTCTGGAGTGGGACTGGAAATCCACAACCTCCTGACACAGCGGAGAGAGCGTGACCCACTGATCCATGGTCATTATCGCATTGCTGATTAGGGTGCAAAAATTACCTACCTACATGACCACATTTGGAAGTATTTTACTAGTCGTGAAGCACTTTGGGGCATCCTGATATTGTAAAAGGAGCCACATAAATGCAAGCCTTCCTTTTGGCGTAGGGTTTCAGCATCATTCCCTTTCACACCCTTCTGTTTTCTCTGGCAGTTGGATACACCTCTCCCAAATGTAATGGAGTTGGCCTATTACTTTGAGCACACGGGAATTGGCCTCAGCAGCGACGAGATGTACCGCATCTTCCTGGCGCTGAAGCAACTGGTGGAGATGTACCCGCTGCAGAAGTGCCGGTTCTGGGGCAAGGTCTTAGGAATCAACGGGAATTACGTCATAGCCGAGGTGGATTTTCGCGAAGGAGAGGAGGACACGGAGGAGTCGGTAGAAGAGGAGGACATGGAGGCACGGGAAGAGGATAAAGATGACTTCGGGAGAACCGAGGAGGAAGAGCCTGAAGAGGTGGAAGATAAGCCTCCAGCCTCCACGTACAAACCCCCGCCAGTCATCCCAAAAGAGGAAAAGCACTCCGGGACGAACAGGTATACCTACTTTGTTTGCAGCGAGCCAGCCAAGCCGTGGGTGAAGCTGCCCCCGGTTACACCAGCACAGATCACGGTAGCCAGGAAGATCAAGAAATTCTTCACCGGCGACTTGGAAGCTCCCGTCATCAGCTACCCGCCGTTCCCTGGGAATGAGATGAATTACCTGAGGGCACAGATCGCCAGGATCTCCGCTGGCACGCAGATCAGCCCGCTGGGATTCTATCAGTTTGGGGAAGAGGAGGAGGAGGAGGAGGAAGGCTCAGTGAGGGAAAATTATGAGGAGAACCCAGAATTTGAAGGAATTTCCACGGCAGAGCTGTTGGACAGCATGGCCAACTGGGTCCATCACACGCAACACATCCTCCCACAGGTATGCATTCCTTTTAGACCTCCTTATTTTAATTTATCTTCTTCCTATCTTCACCCCTCAGCTACGAAACTCTCCCATTTTTAATTTTGGCTTTATTCTTCCATGAGATCTGGCTGTCGCTGGCAAGACCAGCATTTGTTGCCCATCCCTAATTGCCCTTGAACTGTGCGGCCATTTCAGGGGGCAGTTAAGAGTCAACCACCATTGCTGTGGGTCTGGAGTCACATGTAGGCCAGACCAGGTAAGGATGGCAGATTTCCTTCCCTGAAGGGGCATTAGTGACCCAGGTGGGTTTTTACAACAATCGATGATAGTTTCATGGTCACCGTCACTGAGACTCGCTTCCAACTCCAGATTTATTAATTGAATTTAAATTCCACCAGCTGCCGTGGTGGGCTTTGAATTCGTGTCCCCCAGACCATTAAGCCTAGCCAGGCCTCTGGATTACTAGTCCAGCGACATTACCACTAAGCCACTGCCTCCCCGAATGAGAGGTTGGGCAATGATCTAGATGTGATGGCAAGGAGTTCTGAGTGATTGATACGTAGCCAAAAATTGGGAACCGGCTGTGGATCAGGCTTAGTGGCGGAGAACTGCAGTTTGATGCATTCGGTGAAGACGAGAAAGATTGTGGGCCTGAAGTTGCTGGGAACTCACAATCAAGGGCACACCCCCATTATTAACACTTGGAAGTTCTAGCAAATAACAGAGTTAGCGCGATTCTTTGGGGATTGTGCTGTGCTATTGTTCACTGCAGTTCGGAAGCTGCTCTGCCAATATAGGCCGATAAAAGTCTGTTCTTGTCACTCAGCTCATCGTCACAGTGAATGGCAGTCACCAATTTGCTGGATTTACACCATTAATCACCGCTGACCTTGCCACAGGCCCTTAGACTGGAATATAATGAAGTAGGTGACCTGATACCTGCCTCTCAGCCTGGGAGGCGATCAAAAGGCCAACTAAAGCTGTGGATCCACATCTCTGCAGTTTGCGGATTGTTCTGGGGAAATGTTTTGGCAGTACTGTGTCAGTTGCCTGCCATGCCTAACCTAACCGAGGACCCTGCATGCGAGCACGGAGCACTGGGGAAGAGCTTGCATCCCCATCGCTCCTCACCGCCCCCAGCGTTCCCTGGTGTGCTTAGCAGGAAGGCACACGGATGAGGGTGGACCCTTGGAGACATGGTGGACCCGTTAAGTGCGTGGCTGATGACACTATTCTGCATTGCCTCACACCCTCCCCCCCCAGTTCTGTAACCTCTTCAGCACTACAGCCTTCCGAGATCTCTGCGTTCCTCCAATTCTGGCCTTTTACCCATCCCTGATTTCCAATGCTACACCCTTGGCAGTTGAGCCTTCACTTGCCTTGGCCCTTATACTCTGGAATCCCTTCCCTAAACCTCTGGCTCTTTCCTCTAAGATACTCTTTCATACCCACCTCTTTGTCCAAGATTTTGATCACCTGTCCCAATATCTCCTTATGTGACTCGGTGTCAAATTTTGCCTGGTGTCTGCAATGATGTTTTAAAGCCATTACATGGTGCGGCAGAGTCAAAGTACATTAAATCCTGTTCCAGTGGTTGGGCTTCTTAAACAGAGTTGTTTGGTCTGATGCAGGGCCGCTGTGTTTGGTTCAATCCTATTCAGAAAAAGGAGGAGGATTTTGAGGAGGAGGAGGAGGAAGAGGAGCAAGAGGCACCAGATGAGCCTGAACCAGAGGTTGGGCCACCTCTTCTCACTCCCCTGTCTGAAGATGCAGGTAATACAGATGTTATTAGGAATAAGCCCCTTACTCAACACAGCACAAACAATATTTCAGTTTAGTTTTTGTGTCGCGTTCCTTTTGCCTTTTGTTGAAAAATTCCCACTCACTCCCTTGTGAAGGCTCCTTCTGCTGCGAAATTTTAGGAACAGGAGAAGACCATTATAGGCCAGTCAAACCAATGCCATTTCCACACATCCAGTCCCTACCCAGCTTTTCCTAATTGTCCCTTAATCTCACCTTCTCCCCACATATCTCTCAACCCATTCACCCAGCTTCTCCTCATAAACCACAATCCCAACTACCTGCCTGCTCCCCATATCTGTCAACACCCCCATCCACCTTCTCATCATATCCCTCAAATACACCATCCCAACTTCTCCCCATATCCCCAACTCATCTACCCACCTTCTCCCCATTTCCCTCAATCTCACCTACCTACTCCCCATATCCATCAATCCTACCTACCCACCTTCTCGCCATATCCCTCAAACCCACCATCCCACCTTTTCACCATATCCTCTAACCCCATTTACCCACATTCTCCCCATAACCCCCAACCTCAGCTACCCGCTATCTCCCCGCATTCCTCATTCCCACATACACACACAGCTACTGTACAAACATATAATTAGGAGCAGGAAGTAGGCCATTCAGCCCCTTGAGCCTGCTCCACTATTCAGTAAGATCATGGCTGATCTGATTGTGGCCTCAACTCTGCATTCCTGTCTACCCCCCATAACCTTTGACTCTCTTGTTAGTCAAGAATCTATCTAGCTTTGCCTTAAAAATATTCAATGACCCTATCTCTACTGCTCCCTGGGGAAGAGACTCACAACCCACTGAGAGAAAAAAAATCTCCTCATCTCCATCTTAAATGGGAGGCCCTTATTTTTAAACTGCATCCCCAAGTTCTAGTCTCTCCCACAAGGGGAAATATCCTTTCAGCATCTACCCTGTCAAGTCCCCTCAGGATCTTATATGTTTCAGTAAGATCACTTCTCATTCTTCTAAACTCCAATGGATACAAACCCAACCTTTCCTTTTTTTAACTCATTCATGGGATAAGGGCATCACTGGCTAGGCCAGCAATTATTTCCCATCCCTAATTGCCCCTTGAGAACGTGGTGGTGAGCTGCCTTCTTAAACTGCTGCAGTCCATGTGGTGTAGGTACACCCACAGTGCTGTTAGGGAGGGAGTTCCAGGATTTTGACCCAGCGACAGTGAAGAAACGGCCAATATATTTCCGGGTCTGATTGGTGAGTGGCTTGGAGGTGAACTTCCAGGTGGTGGTGTTCCCATGTGCCTTCTGCCCTTGTCCTTATAGATGGTAGCTGTCGTGGCTTTAAGGAGCCTTGGTCTGTTTCTGCAGTGTATTTTGTAGGTGGTACACACTGCTGCCACTGTGCATTGGTGGTGGAGGGAGTTTGTGGATGTGGTGCCAATCATGTGGCCTGCTTTGTCCTGGATGGTGTTGAGCTTCTTGAATGTTGGAGCTGCATTCACCCAGGCAAGTGGGGAATATTCCATCACACTCCTGAGTTGTGCCTTGTAGATGGTGGACAGGGTTTGGGGAGTCAGAAGGTGAGTGACTTGTCGCTGGATTCCTAGCTCCTGACCTTGTAGCCACAGTATTTATATGGCTAGTCCAGTTCAGTTTCTGGTTAATGGTAACCCCCAGGATGTTGATAATGGGGGATTCATTTGTAATGCCATTGAGTGTCTTGGGCAATGGCTGGATTCCCTCTTGTTGGAGATGGTCATTGCCTGGCACTTGTGTGGTGCGAATGATACTTGCCACTTGTCAGCCCGAGCCTGGATATTGTCCAGGTCTTGCTGCATTTGGACATGGACTGCTTCAGTATCTGAGGAGTTGTGAATGGTGCTGAACATTGTGCAATCATCAGCGAACATTCCCACTTCTGACCTTATGGTGGGAGGAAGGTCATTGATGAAGCAGCTGAAGATGGTTGGGCCGAGGATACTATCCTGAGGAACTCCTGCAGTGATGTCCTGGAACTGAGGTGATTGACCTCCAACAACCACAACCATCTTCCTTTGTGCTAGGTATGACTCCCACCAGTGCAGAGTTTCCCCCCTGATTCCCATTGACTCCAGTTTTGCTGGGGCTCCTTGATGCCACACTCAGTCAAATGCTGCCTTGATGTCAAAGGCAGTCACTCTCACCTCACCTCGGGAGTTCAGCTCTTTCGTCCATGTTTGAACCAAGGCTGTAATGAGGTCAGGAGCTGAGTGGCCCTGGCAGAACCAAAACTGGGCGTCAGTGAGCAGGTTATTGCTAAGCGAGAGCTGCCTGTAACACTGTTAACGATCCCTTCCATTACTTTACTGATGATGGAGAATAGACTGACGGGATGGTAATTGGCTGGGTTGGATTTGTTGTGCTTTTTATGTACAGGACCTAACTGGGCAATATCCACTATTGCTGGGTAGATGCCAGTGTTGTGGCTGTACTGGAACAGCTTGGCTAGGGGCACAGCAAGTTCTGGAACACAAGTCTTTAGTACCCTTGCCGGAATATAGTCAGGGCCCATAGCCTTTGCAGTATCCAGTGCCTTCAGCTGTTTCTTGGTATCACATGGAGTGAATCGAATTGGCTGGAGACTGATATCTGTGATGCTGGGAACCTCCGGAGGAGGCCGAGATGGATCGTCCACTCGGCACTTCTGGCTGAAGATTGTAGCAAATGCTTCAGCCTTATCTTTTGCGCTGATGTGCTGGGCTCCCCCATTACTGAAGATGGGGATATTTGTGGAGCCTGCTCCTCCAGTGAGTTGTTTAATTGTCCACCACCATTCACGACTGGATGGGGCAGGACTGCAGAACTTAGATCTGATCCGTTGGCTGTGGAATCACTTAGCTCTGTCTTAACACTTGCTGCTTATACCCTTTGTCACATAAGTAGTCCTGTGTTGTAACTTCACCAGGTTGGCACCTCATTTTTAGGCACGCCCTCCTGCACTCTTCATTGAACTAATGTTGATCCCCTGGCTTGATGGTAATGGTGGAGTGGGGGATAAACTGGGCCATGAGTTTACAGAATGTGTCTGAGTCCAGTTTTGATGCTGCTGATGGCCCACGGCACCTCATGGTTGCCAGATCTGTTTGAAATCTATCCCAGTTAGCACAGTGGTAGTGATATCCTCAATGTGAGAGCAGGACTTCGTCTCCCCAACTCCTACCGATGCTGTCACGGACAGATGCATCTGCAACAGGCAGGTTGGTGGGAATGGGGCCAAGTATGTTTTCCCCTCACCACCTGCTACAGACCCAGCCTAGCAGCTACGTCATTTAGGACTCAGCCAGCTTGGTCGGTAGTGGAGCTACCCGGCCACTCTTGGTGATGGACATTGAAGTCCCCCCACCCAGAGTACATTCTGCATCCTTGCCACCCTCAGTGCTTCCTCTGAGTGATGTTCAACATGGAGGAGCACTGAATATGACTTTGTCAGACTGTTGCTTGACTAGTCTGTGAGACAGCTCTCCCAATATTAAGGAGGGTTTTGCAGGGTCAGTAGGGCTGAGTTTGCTGTTGTTGTTGTTTCCGGTGCCTGAGTTGATGCCATGGGATACAACTGAGTGTCTTGCTCGGCCATTTCAGAGGGCAGTGAAAGAGTCAACCACATCGCTGAGGGTCTGGTCACTTGTAGGCCATTTGATGTGGTGGGGGTTCGAACCCGGGTCCTCAAAGCATTAACCTCAATTACTAGCCCAGTAACAATACCACTACACCTCAGTCTCCTCATAAGATAACCTGCTCGTCCCAGGAATCACTCTCACTATGTCCCGCATTCTCATGGAGTCAACCTCAAGAGACTCAGAGAAGTGGGAAGAATATTTCCATAGTGTTCCTTCCTGTGACGATGGTGTCAGTAAATGAAATGCTTCTCATGCCTCCTTTCTGGTCTTTCATTGTTTCAGAGGTCAACCAAGTGTCTCCCTGGGCAGTCAAGGCTTCATCCAACCTGATCCCCCAGTATGCCATCGCTTTGGTCAGGTCCAACCTCTGGCCAGGGGCATTCACCTTTGCAATTGGAAAGTGAGTATCCCATTATTTTGGCAGCTGGGGGGGGCGGTGGTTCCCCGGCTTTGGACACGTTGGCCAGGCCGCTCAGTGTTTCAAAGCAAAATACTGCGGATGCTGGAAACCTGGAATAAAAACAGAAAATTCTGGAAAAACTCGGCAGGTCTGGCAGCATCTGTGGAGAGAGAAACAGAGTTAACATTTCGAGCCCGTCTGAACCTTCTTCAGAGCTGAAGAGAGGTGGAAATGCGATTGGTTTTATACTGTCGAAGAGAGGGGGTGGAGCAAGATGGAAGGTCAGGGAGAGGTGGGAGTTCAGGAGAGATTTGACAAAGATGTCATGAACACATGACAAAGGGAGTGTTCGTGAAAGTGTTAAAGACTAAGGCAGGTGTTAATAGTGGCATAAAGGTCAGACATTGACCTTCTTCCTTGAGCCAGGGTTGGGTTGGGACTGGCGAGGTACAATCCTTCCTTGTTGAGGGAACTGACCACCATCCTGTCGGCACATCCCCACAGTGGCAAGGCTGAGCTAGGTGCTGTGCTGTGGGTTAACAAATGAACGTTTACCCCTTTGAACCAGGCCGGCCCACTCGATCACTGTGGAGGGTGACGAGGGTGGGGGCTGCTGTACCACTGGGCGAGAGAACCAGGCTCCGACTGAAATGTCTCTCTGTTCCACAGGAAATTTGAGAACATTTATTTCGGCTGGGGCCACAAGTACAGCCCGGAAAACTACAGCCCCCCCTCAGCCCCACCGGTGCAGATGGAGTTCCCCAGCGGCCCGGACATCACTGAGGTGGATGACCCAACAGTGGAAGAGGAGCAGGCACTGCGGGCCGCGATGGAGGAGCGCCTAGCGGCAGCGGAGGAGGTAGAGGAAGAGGAGGAGGAGGAAGAGGAGGAGGAGGAAGAGGACAACTAATTGAAGAGGAATTTTCCCAGACAAATATTTGATTTTTTTTCCCCCCTGTGTTTAATATAATGTCAAATCTTCTGAGGTGTGATACTTGCTGTGACCTCTCCACTCACACTTCAAAGGACACTGAATCTGTAAATGCTTTTATTATAGATGCATAGACGATAATAAAGACTTTTTACTGCTTGAGAGAAATCCAAGTGCTTACTGGTGAAAGGTCATTGATCTGAAACAGTAACTCTGTTTCTCTCTCCACAGACCCTGCCTAGCCTGCTGAATATTTGCAGCTTTTTCTGTGTTTGTTTCACATTTCCAGCATCAAGAGGTATCCTGCTTCTGCTCAAGCAATTGCTTTGTCTGCGCTCGAAACCCCATTGGCCGGACCGATGAATGGACAAACACCAGAGAAGCAGTGAGGTGAAGAGAGGAGGTGGGCAGGAGAGCAGAGAGTGTGAGGGAGGGAGTGGCGTGCACGGGAGAGAGAGAGAGGGAGAGAGAGAGAGGGAGAGAGAGAGCGACTGGAGTGCGAGGGAGGGAGTGGCATGCACAGGAGAGAGAGAGAGGGAGAGAGGGGGGGACTGGAGTGTGAGGGAGAGAGTGGAGTGCATGGGAGAGAGAGAGGGAGAGGGATGGGGAGAGAGAGGGGGACTGGAGTGTCAGGGACAGAGTGGTGTGCATGGGAGAGAGAGAGGGAGAGAGGGGGACTGGAGTGTGAGGGAAAGAGTGGCGTGCATGGGAGAGAGAGAGAGGGGGAGACAGAGGGGGACGAGTGTGAGGGACAGAGTGGCGTGCATGGGAGAGAGAGAGAGGGAGAGAGAGAGGGGGACTGGAGTGTGAGGGAGAGAATGGCGTGCATGGGAGAGAGAGAGGGGGACTGGAGTGTGAGGGAGAGAGTGGCGTGCATGGGAGAGAGAGAGAGAGGGAGAGAGAGGGGGAGAGAGAGGGGGACTGGAGTGTGAGGGAGAGAATGGCGTGCATGGGAGAGAGAGAGGGAGAGAGAGAGGGGGACTGGAGTGTGAGGGAGAGAATGGCGTGCATGGGAGAGAGAGAGGGAGAGAGAGAGGGGGACTGGAGTGTGAGGGAGAGAGTGGCGTGCATGGGAGAGAGAGAGAGAGGGAGAGAGAGGGGGAGAGAGAGGGGGACTGGAGTGTGAGGGAGAGAGTGGCGTGCATGGGAGAGAGAGAGAGAGGGAGAGAGAGGGGGAGAGAGAGGGGGACTGGAGTGTGAGGGAGAGAGTGGCGTGCATGGGAGAGAGAGAGGGAGAGAGGGGGGGGGACTGCAGTGTGATGGAGAGAGTGGCGTGCATGGGAGAGAGAGAGGGAGAGAGAGGGGGGGGACTGCAGTGTGATGGAGAGAGCAGAGAGTGTGAGGGAAGGGTATGCACAGAGAAGGGGGGACTGGAGTGAGGGAGGGAACACAGAGTGTGAGGGAGCGGTGTCCATGGGTGAGAGAGAGAGGGGGGGACAGGAGTGGAGGGAGTGATGCAGGTTGCGTAGGGAACATTGCACAAAGGACCTTACACTCTGGCCAACAGAGCAGTGTTTATCACTAACTCTGTACTCTCTCTCTCTGCTTATTTCCTGAAAAAGCTGATGCGATGCATCTCACAGATGCCTGACTGCTCCCAGTCCCACATTTTTCATTCAATGTTGGCATAACAACTACGGCTGTTGTTCACACATGCTCATTCTCCAGCATGGCAGACTTCCTGACTGCACTGCCCCAAGGCTGTCCAGGAGAACAGTCCAGCTGAAACATTGCATGGATTATTGGGAGTCGGGAGCAATGATTTTCCCCCTAACGTGTCAAGACCCTGCAGGATATTTAAGAATACTTTTGGTCTCAAAACTTAAGGAGGGAAATACTTGCTTTGGAAGCAGTAAAGTGAATGTTCGCTAAAGTGGTCCCTGGGATGAGAGGGTGGTCCTCCAATGAGAGGCTGAGTAACTTGGGTCTGGAGTTTAGGAGAACAAGAGGTGATCTGAATGAAACAGAGATGATTGAGAAGGGGTTTGACAGGGTAGACACTGAGAGGTTGTTTCCCCCTGGCCGGGGAGTCTAGAACACGGGGGCACAGTCTCAGGATAAGGGGCCGATCATTTAGGACTGAGCTGAGGAGAAAATTCTTCACTCGGAGGGTTGTGAATCATTGGAATTCTCTACCCCAGAGGGTTGTGGATGCTCCCTTGTTGAATGTATATCGGGCTGAGAGAGAGAGATTAAGGGATATGGGGAGCGGGCAGGAAAATGGCCCAAGATCAGCCATGGTTGTATTAAATGGCGGAGCAGGCTCCTGAGGTCATGGGGTCTACTCCTGCTCCTATTTCTCATGTCCTTATGATATTTGACAGTGTCCGTCAGCAGGAAGATCCCCGGAGTGAACAAAGTATGGTCTTACATTTCTGAAGAATTAAAAGCTTTGCAGAAGCTTGGGACAGAAGTCTGAACGAATGAGGGATTCAGTAACGGGTTTATCAGGGGTAATCTTGACCTGTCGCGATAGCCCACTTTATATCTCCCCCAATTTTTATTGGCACTGACCGTGGCAGTGTCGAAATGACCCTCCGAGTTGCAGTGCTTGACTCGGTCAAGTCGGCAGCTTCAGACTGTGACACCTCTATCATCGTGGAACTGACGTGATGGCTAATGCTGTTCTACCAGCAGGTGTCAGTGTCTCACCACAAAGTACAAAGACAGCACAGCCCCAAAGGGGCTGAAGATCATAATGTGTACGCAGAAACGAATTGGACATGGTCCCTTAGACATCAATATGGTGCCTGCAGCCATGGGAATTATTCCAGGACCCCCACTACCCAGTCGCTTGGCTGATTTTTAGCACCAGTCAGTGGTCACAATGGGGACACACTCTCTTTATTTAAAACTTCACCCTGTCCAGCTTTGCTCTGGGTGGGATTGGGCTCACTTCTCTCGCACTCAGGAACCCTGCTCACACAAGAGGAATGACCAGTTGCCCACAAGGGGAAACATGTACAGGAAAGAGGGAGCAACCTGTGTGCCCACTCAGTGTCTCACACTCTGCATTACCACCCACCCCCACAGTGTTTAAACTGACCTACATTACAGCCCAGTGTCTAACACCCTGTACCCCCACCCAGTGTCTAACACACCCTGTACCCCCACCCAGTGTCTAACACACCCTGTACTCCCACCCAGTGTCTAACACACCCTGTACCCCCACCCAGTGTCTAACACCCTGTACCCCCACCCAGTGTCTAACACTCTGTACCCCCACCCAGCGTCTAACACACCCTGTACCCCCACCCAGTGTCTAACACCCTGTACCCCCACCCAGTGTCTAACACACCCTGTACCCCTACCCAGTGTCTAACACACCCTGTACTCCCACCCAGTGTCTAACACACCTTGTACTCCCACCCAGTGTCTAACACATCCTGTACTCCCACCCAGTGTCTAACACACCCTGTACCCCCACCCAGTGTCTAATACACCCTGTACCCCCACCCAGTGTCTAACACACCCTGTACCCCCACCCAGTGTCTAACACACCCTGTACTCCCACCCAGTGTATAACACACCCTGTACTCCCACCCAGTGGCTAACACACCTTGTACACCCACCCAGTGGCTAACACACCTTGTACACCCACCCAGTGTCTAACACACCTTGTACACCCACCCAGTGTCTAACACACCCTGTATTCCCACCTAGTGTCTAACACACCCCGTACTCTCACCCTGTGTCTAACACACCTTGTACACCCACCCAGTGTCTAACACACCTTGTACACCCACCCAGTGTCTAACACACCCTGTATTCCCACCTAGTGTCTAACACACCCTGTATTCCCACCCAGTGTCTAACACACCCTGTACTCCCACCCAGTGTCTAACACACCCTGCACTCCCACCCAGTGTCTAACACACCTTACATTCCTGCCCAGTGTGTATCATGCCCTACGTGATACACGTAGCTATTGCTTAGCTGGTCACTGTGTAATGATCCTTGTGTGGCTCTGCCTTTGCGATGTACCCTGTGTAACACTCCCTGTGACACACTCCCAGTGTAATTCTCCCTATGTCACACTCCCTGTGTCACACTCCCCGTGTCACACTCCCTGTGTAATACTCCCTATGTCACACTCCCTCTGTTATACTCCCTGTGTAATACTCCCTGTGTAATACTGCCTGTTTAATACTCCCTGTGTAATACTCCCTGTGTAATACTCCCTGTGTAATACCCCCTGTGACACACTCCCAGTGTAATACTCCCTGTGTCACACTCCCAGTGTAATACACCCTGTGTCACAGTCCCTGTGTAATACTCCCTGTGTAATACTCCCTGTGTCACACTCCATGTAATACTCCCTGTTTAATACTCCCTGTGTAACACTCCCTGTTTAATACTCCCTGTGTAATACTCCCTGTGACACACTCCCTGTGTCACACTCTGTGTAACACTCCCTGTGTAATACTCCCTGTGTAATACTCCCTGTGTAACACTCCCTGTGACACACTCCCTGTGTCACATTCCCTGTGTAATACTCCCTGTGTAACACTCCCTGTGTAATACTCTCCGTGTAACACTCCCTGTGACACACTCCCTGTGACACACTCCCAGTGTAATACTCCCTTTGTCACAGTCCCTGTGTAACACTCCCTGTGACACACTCCCTGTGACACACTCCCTGTGTAATACTCCCTGTGTCACAGTCCCTGTGTAATACTCCCTGTGACACACTCCCTGTGACACACTCCCTGTGTAATACTCCCTGTGTCACAGTCCCTGTGTAATACTCCCTGTGTAATACTCCCTGTGTAACACTCCCTGTGACACACTCCCTGTGTCACACTCCCTGTGTAATACTCCCTGTGTAACACTCCCTGTGTCACACTCCGTGTAATACTCCCTGTTTAATACTCCCTGTGTAACACTCCCTGTTTAATACTCCCTGTGTAATACTCCCTGTGACACACTCCCTGTGTCACACTCTGTGTAACACTCCCTGTGTAATACTCCTTGTGTAATAGTCCCTGTGTAACACTCCCTGTGACACACTCACTGTGACACACTCCCTGTGTAATACTCCCTGTGTCACAGTCCCTGTGTAATACTCCCTGTGTAATACTCCCTGTGACACACTCCCTGTGACACACTCCCTGTGTAATACTCCCTGAGTCACAGTCCCTGTGTAATACTCCCTGTGTAATACTCCCTGTGTCACGCTCCTCTCTCTGCTGGTCAGTGTGTGACATGCCCTGTGACGCACTCCCTATGTAACATCCCTCGCTCACCTGATTAACACCAGGGGCTGAGTCATCCTGATAGGTCCCCAAATTATCTGAAGGTAAAAACAGAAAAGCTGCAATTACACAATAGGTTTGTTTTTAATCTTTCACGGGATGTGGACCTCACTGGCTAGCATTTGCTGTCCTTGAACTGAGTGGCTTGCTTGGCCATTTCAGAGTCAACCACATTGCTGTGGGTCTGGAGGCACATGTAGGCCAGACTGGGTAAGGACGGCAGATTTCCCTCCCTGAAGGGGCATTAGTGACCCAGATGAGGTTCTATGACAATCACGGCACCATTCAGGTTTTTATTAATTAAATTTAAATTCCACCTACTGTCATTTGAACCCATGTCCCCCCCAGGGTATTAACTTGGATCGCTAGTCCAGTGACACTACCGCTTGTACCACCATCTCCCCCAGGATCTGCAAGTAGGGGGTCTGGTTTGACCAGTGCTGAGGAAGGGTCTCTACATCTGAACTATTAACCTGTCTCTCCCCTTTCCAGTGCGTTGAGACGACTTGCTGTGTACTTGCAGCATTTTCCGCTTGTCTGTAATTAGAAGCGAGGTTCATGGCGACCTGTCCGCATAAACTTTGTTAAAATAAATAAGAGTGTTTCTGTAGATAATTCTGTGCTGAGTGTACTCACTGGGGCCGGGAGGCTGGGACTCCTACAGGAAGCTTTATGAATGGGTACATTGAGCAGAGCCTGTGGGCACAGTTGAGGTGCACAGTGCTGTGTGTGATTATTTAGATCGAAGAGGAAGTCTGACTGGCCCGAGATGAATTTAGTCACTGTAAAGTAACATTTTCTCTTGTTTTTTTTAAACCTGCCCCATTCCACACACACACAGACTATTTTTGAACATCTTTATTTGTTAACAGTAGAGCTGTCTCGGATTCTCGGTGAAAGACTCCCAGCCGGGCGAGCTATATCATCGACTCAATGACACAGGCTCTATCTGTTTACCATCAGATCCACACATGTGTGGGATTTTAATCGGCCAGAAAGCTGCAAAAACTGTGACTCTTCCTTTGCCCACGGTACTCACCTGGATGGTTTAACCCATCGGGAACAGGCTGTGTGCTCATGGCTCTGTTTAACCCACATACACCACCCAGGTCTTCCTGAGTCTCATTAACCCATACAAATTCCAGTGTCCTTGTGTGCGATGGTGTGTAAGCACAGTGTCCTTGTGTGTGACTGTGCGTAAGTACAGTGTCCTTGTGTGCGGTGGTGTGTAAGCACAGTGTCCTTGTGTGTGACTGTGTGTAAGTACAGTGTCCTTGTGTGCGGTGGTGTGTAAGCACAGTGTCCTTGTGTGTGATTGTGTGTAAGTACAGTGTCCTTGTGTGCGGTGGTGTGTAAGCACAGTGTCCTTGTGTGTGACTGTGCGTAAGTACAGTGTCCTTGTGTGCGATGGTGTGTAAGCACAGTGTCCTTGTGTGTGACTGTGCGTAAGTACAGTGTCCTTGTGTGCGGTGGTGTGTAAGCACAGTGTCCTTGTGTGTGATTGTGTGTAAGTACAGTGTCCTTGTGTGCGGTGGTGTGTAAGCACAGTGTCCTTGTGTGTGATTGTGTGTAAGTACAGTGTCCTTGTGTGCGGTGGTGTGTAAGCACAGTGTCCTTGTGTGTGATTGTGTGTACGTACAGTGTCCTTGTGTATGATTGTGTGTAAGTACAGTGTCCTTGTGTGCGATGGTAAGTACAGTGTCCTTATGTGCGTTTGTGTATAAGTATAGTGTCCTTGTGTACGATGGTGTGTAAGTACAATGTCCTTATGTGCCTTTGTGTGTAAGTACAGTGTCCCTGTGTGCGATGGTGTGTAAGTACAGTGTCCTTGTGTACGATGGTGTGTAAGTACAATGTCCTTATGTGCCTTTGTGTGTAAGTACAGTGTCCCTGTGTGCGATGGTGTGTAAGTACAGTGTCCTTGTGTACGATGGTGTGTAAGTACAGTGTCCTTGTGTGTGATTGTGTGTAAGTACAGTGTCCTTGAGTGTGATTGTGTGTAAGCACAGTGTCCTTGTATGTGATTGTGTGTAAGTACAGTGTCCTTGTGTGTGATTGTGTGTAAGTACAGTGTCCTTGTGTGTGATTGTGTGTAAGCACAGTGTCCTTGTATGTGATTGTGTGTACGTAAAGTGTCCTTGTGTGCGATGGTGTGTAAGTACAGTGTCCTTGTGTGTGATTGTGTGTAAGTACAGTGTCCTTGAGTGTGATTGTGTGTAAGCACAGTGTCCTTGTATGTGATTGTGTGTAAGTACAGTGTCCTTGTGTGTGATTGTGTGTAAGTACAGTGTCCTTGTGTGTGATTGTGTGTAAGCACAGTGTCCTTGTATGTGATTGTGTGTACGTAAAGTGTCCTTGTGTGCGTTTGTGTGCAAGCACAGTGTCCTTGTGTGCGATGGTGTGTAAGTACAGTGTCCTTGTGTGTGATTGTGTGTAAGTACAGTGTCCTTGAGTGTGATTGTGTGTAAGTACAGTGTCCTTGTGTGCGTTTGTGTGTAAGCACAGTGTCCTTGTGTGCGTTTGTGTGCAAGCACAGTGTCCTTGTGTGCAGTGGTGTGTGTAGGCTTCTCCTGACGCTTGCTCTGCCTGTGGAGTTTGTGCCCACACTATTGTTTGCCGCTCTGGTCTGCACTGGTTTCAGGATGTGCCTGAACCCCTGTAACAAACGTCATCCATTGTCATGCGCTTTTGAATGATTCATTCGTTTCTGACAAATCTCGACACTCCCTCATGAGGCAAGCCCTCATTTTTATACTGGAATCCGAAGCCTTCATTTCTGTTTGTTTAATTGTGACAGTTCCAGGATTTAGTACCGGATATTTGTGCACAATGCAAAGTTTGTGAAGTAACCAAGTTCTTAAACAATAAGAAGGAACATTGAAGTACCTTTGACACTGTTCCATTGTGTTACTGTGTGAGGTCATTCACAGAAAGGAACCTAATCTCCTGACTTGTTTCCCTTCAGTTTCTCCCTGTGCATTTAGCACTTGCTGGCCTTTTGCCTTTTACTCTTTTCTTCAATCTTCCCCTCTTTGTCCTCCCTGTTGTGAGGGAGATGAGACTGGCTATTTGCAGAGTGACTGGGGTTCCTGACTCTCTGATAGCAACAATACAAACTGACTCCACGCTTGGCGGCAGAGAGCCAACAGGTAGCAAGATGCTGACGATCTCCTGGGTATTGGCTATTGCAGAATGAATTTTTGTGTGAATGCCTCACGAGGCCTTATCTCAGTTACACTGTATGCCCTTGGCCCACACCTGTTGCTGCACCTCACAATCCATCAATCATTAACTCAAACTTCCTGTTGGGAAAGTGAGAGCAAACAAGAATCTCTTGGACACAAAAACCCATTCACTAAAACACACAAAAATCCATTCACTAATACACAGACCCATTCATTAAACACACAGACTCATTCAGTAATACACGCACTATTCACAAAAGTACACAGACCCATTTATTAATGTACGCAAGCTCATTCGCTAAAATACACAGACTTATTCACTAAGGTACACAGACCCATTTACTAAAGTACGCAGACTTGTTTACGAAAGTACGCAGACCCATTTACCAAAGTACACAGACCCATTTACTAAAGTACGCAGACTTGTTTACGAAAGTACGCAGACCCATTTACCAAAGTACACAGAACCAGTTACTAAAGTACGCAGACTTGTTTACAAAAGTACGCAGACCCATTTACCAAAGTACACAGACCCAGTTACTAAAGTACGTAGACTTGTTTACAAAAGTACGCAGACCCATTTACTAAAGTACGCAGGCCTGTTTACTGAAGTACGCAGACCTGTTTACTAAAGTACGCAGACCTGTTTACTAAAGTATGCAGGCCTGTTTACTAAAGTACGCAAACAGACCCATTCGCTAAAATACAACATATCCATTCACACAGCTTGGCTCTGTCAGTTGATTGTTAGCTAGACTGACTGGATGCATCATCACTGCTTTTGTGCCACTATATAAGAACGCTTAACACAGGTGGCAGCCAAAGACTGCACCAACAAATGTACAGAGGCAGAACTGAACATAGCACAATTTCACTGAGTCTGACCAATGAATCCCAATGGATAAAACAGGAGAGACAAAATGCTGGAAAACCTATCAAATATATTACACATGCCATGTGGAGGAAATTTGTTTGATCCAGGACTGCCAATGAGTGCCAACTCTCTAACTCCAGGATCAATGCAGAGTGCGAACTCCCTAACTCCAGAATCAACATTAAGTGCCAACTCACTCACCTTTGGGCTTCAGACCAGTGATGAGAAAAATTCAATAACCTGATCAGGACAGGCAGGAAATGGACTCTTTTCTTCCCCGGACACCATTACATACTCTACCATCTAAAAGACACTGCCATACAATTAGCTGTCCCTTCAGAATGTATTCTGGTTAAGTGCCGAGGGTATCACCTGTAGTCCGGCAAGCTGTCTGCCCAGCCATCCGCCTTAGGAACACTTACATGCATACGCAATCCTAAACCTCCATCCTCTTTAACAGGGTGATGCCACCTAATTTTGTCCTTTCCACACTACTCCTCAATTGCTGGTTTTCCTCTCATTTGCTCTACTGCGAGGAAAGAATCACACAAAATGTTTATAAGCAACGGAGAGGCCTGGTCGGTGTCAAAGTTAAGGGGAGAGTTTGTATTGCCAGGTTATTTGATTCAACCCCTCCCCTGATATCTCTGTGGAAACCCACTCAGCCACACTCTTCCACCCTGACAGAATAGGTTAATAGTTATGTCACTGGACTCATGACCTGGAAGTCTGGATTATATGAGCATGAGTTCAAGTCCCACCATAGCTGTTGGGAAGTTTAATTTCAGGGAATTAGATAAATCTAGAATTAAAAAGTTAATACCAGTAATGGTGACCACGAAACTATGGGATTATTGTAGAAACCCGTCTGGACCACTAGCATCCCTTAGGGGAAGGAAATCTGCTGTTCTGGCCTATATGTGACTCCAGACCCCACAGCAAAGTGGTTGTCTAGACTAGAGGAATGAGAGGTGATCTCACTGACACACACACAATTCTGAAGGGGTTTGACAGGGTAGATATCAAGGGCTTGTTTCCCCCTGGAGAATTTCAAACACAGGCTCGGCCAATCATTTAGGACTGAGATGAGGATAAACTTTTTTACTCAAAGGATTGTGCGAATCTTTGGAATTCTCTACCCCAGAGGGTTGTGAATTCTCCATCATTGAATATGTTTAAGGCTGAGGTAGATAGAATTTTGGTCTCTCAGGGAATCAAGGGATATGGAGAACGGGCAGGACAGTGGAGTTGAAGCCAAAGATCAGCCATGATCGTATTGAATTGGGGAGCAGACTCAACAGGCTGTACAATGTACTGCTCCTATTTCTTATGTTCTTAACTGACCTCTGAAATGACTTTAACAAGCTATCAATTGTAGCCAAGACTGTGGCTTACCACCAACTTCTGAAGGGCAATCAGAAATAGGCCATAAATGTTGACATTGCCAGTGATGTCCACATCCCCTGAATGAATCAAAAAACCCACTTCTCCTTCATTTAATCCCAAGGGAGTGAAGTCCACCTATTCTTAACTTCTGTCCTGCTTTTCTATAAACCCAGGAGAGCAACAGGCAGGGACAGGAGGAACAGAGAAACAGCTACTTGTGAGGTGCCAACCTTCTTTCAGTGGTTGCGTTGGTCAGTCAGTACAGTACCTAGAACAGTCTGGTTCAGTGTCCGGCCCACGGGCCAGATGTGGCTGTGAAGACACTCTATGCGGACCCAGTCTTCAAAATGCCGGTCAAACAGAATGGAAGATTCTACATGGAGCTGCTCCTCCAATCACAGGCTGGTTCTTTCCTGCATTTACTGCTGTTAGGCTCACTAACATAGGCCAGACCAGGTACCCTTCCCCTAAAGGGGCATTAATGAACCAGATGGGTTTTTTTTTAACACAACAATCAACGATAGTTTCATGGTCACCATTATTGAGACTAGCTTTCAATTCCGGGTGTACAAGATTATGAGGGGCATGGACAGGGTGGATAGGGAGCAGCTGTTCCCCTTAGTTGAAGGGTCAGTCACGAGGGGACATAAGTTCAAGGTGAGGGGCAGGAGGTTTAGGGGGGATGTGAGGAAAACTTTTTTACCCAGAGGGTAGTGACAGTCTGGAATGCGCTGCCTGGGAGGGTGGCGGAGGCGGGTTGCCTCACATCCTTTAAAAAGTACCTGGATGAGCACTTGGCACCTCATAACATTCAAGGCTATGGGCCAAATGCTGGTAAATGGGGTTAGGTAGATAGGTCAGGTGTTTCTCACATGTCAGTGCAGACTCGATGGGCCAAAAGGCCTCTTCTGCACTGTGTGATTCTGTGAATTAAATTTAAATTCCATCAGCGGCTGTGGTATGATTCAAACCCATGGCCCCCTGGATTACTTGTCTAGTGACATTACCGCTAGATCACCATCTCACTACTGTGGAATGTGAAACAAAGACAGCTAAATGGTATTGAGGTGCCAATCAGCAATGCTCAAAATGAATATTGGAGCAGGCACAAAGAGGCTGAATGGCCTCCTCCTGTCCCTATGACAGTTCAGGTTTAGGATTTATTCAGCTGGATTATTCAGTATAAGAGTTTAAAATTTCACCTGATTAAAATGGGACACAAAGGAATTTTCTATGAACAGGTTAATCAGTGACGACCAGAGCAAAATAAACCATTGAATGTAAAACTATTCAGTGGGTTTATAACACGAGGGATACAGGTGACGGCATCATCTGAGTAAACTGCAGTCAAGGACAATGAACATACAGCCGTCAGACATATAGACTTCCAGGATCTAACTGGTATGCAAATATAGCCACAATATTAGCAAACAATCGCGGAATATTAGCAAGTATTCACAATGCACACACCTGTGTGGGAAACTACAATGCAGGGAATCTAAACGAGGGTGAGTTAGAGTTCTGATGGGTGGGCTAGAGTCTACAATCCTATTTTAGTATGGTCTAGGCTCTAGAACCTCATTGTGTATTAGGGACTGGGACGCTGCACCAGCATTGGTTAGGATTAGGATCGAGCACACCATGACTGCCTGGCTTAGTATCTAGCAACCTATTTTAGTGTGGGTTTTGGTCTAGAACTACAGCAAGAGTCTAGAGTCTAAATTCTAGGGCCTAGAACCCCATGTCAGCTAGGGTTATAGAACACTATGTCAGCATGGGAAAATTTAATATCCCACCCAGTCTAATCCCACTCTCCTGCTCATCCCCACACCCTTTAATACCCCACCCAGTCTAAACCCACTCTCCTGCTCACCCCCATACCCTTTAATACCCCACCCAGTCTAAACCCACTCTCCTGCTCACCCCCATAACCTTTAATACCCCACCTAGTCTAAACCCACTCTCCTGCTCACCCCCATACCCTTTAATACCCCGCCCAGTCTAATCCCACTCTCCTGCTCACCCCCATACCCTTTAATACCCCGCCCAGTCTAATCCCACTCTCCTGCTCACCCCCATACCCTTTAATACCCCGCCCAGTCTAATCCCACTCTCCTGCTCACCCCCATACCCTTAAATACCCCACCCAATCTAAACCCACTCTCCTGCTCACCCTCATACCCTTTAATACCCCATCCAGTCTAATCCCACTCTCCTGCTCACTCTCCATACCCTTTAATACCCCACCCAGTCTAATCCCACTCTCCTGCTCACCCCCACACCCTTTAATACCCCACCCAGTCTAAACCCACTCTCCTGCTCACCCCATACCCTTTAATACCCCACCCAGTCTAATCGCACTCTCCTGCTCACCCCCATACCCTTTAATACCCCACCCAGTCTAATCGCACTCTCCTGCTCACTCCCCATATCCTTTAATACCCCACCCAGTCTAATCGCACTCTCCTGCTCACCCCCATACCCTTAAATACCCCACCCAGTCTAAACCCACTCTCCTGCTCACCCTCATACCCTTTAATACCCCATCCAGTCTAATCCCACTTTCCTGCACACTCCCCATACCCTTTAATATCCCACCCAGTCTAATCCCACTCTCCTGCTCACCCCCCACACTCTTTAATACCCCACCCAGTCTAATTTCACTTTTCTGCTCACTCCCCAAACCCTTAAATACCCCGCCCAGTCTAAACCCACTCTCCTGCTCACCCCCATACCCTTTAATACCCCACCCAGCCTAAACCCACTCTCCTGCTCACCCCCATACCCTTTAATACCCCACCCAGTCTAAACCCACTCTCCTGCTCACCCCCATACCCTTTAATACCCCACCCAGCCTAAACCCACTCTCCTGCTCACCCCCATACCCTTTAATATCCCACCCAGTCTAAACCCACTCTCCTGCTCACCCCCATACCCTTTAATACCCCACCCAGTCTAAACCCACTCTCCTGCTCACCCCCATACCCTTTAATACCCCACCCAGCCTAAACCCACTCTCCTGCTCACCCCCATACCCTTTAATATCCCACCCAGTCTAAACCCACTCTCCTGCTCACCCCCACACCCTTTAATACCCCACCCAGTCTAAACCCGCTCTCCTGCTCACTCCCCATACCCTTTAATACCCCACGCAGTCTAATCCCACTCTCCTGCTCACCCCCCACACCTTTTAATACCCCACCCAGTCTAAACCCACTCTCCTGCTCACTCCCCATACCCTTTAATACCCCACCCAGTCTAAACCCACTCTCCTGCTCACTCCCCATACCCTTTAATACCCCACCCAGTCTAAACCCACTGTCCTGCTCACTCTCCACACCCTTTAATACCCCACCCAGTCTAATTTCACTTTTCTGCTCACTCCCCAAACCCTTGAATGTCCCACCCAGTCGCTGTCCGTCTCACCCTCTGTACCCTTTAATATTCCTCCTTTTCAAACAATTGCTTCCTTTCGGAATAATTCGTAGGCTCTGCTTCAGCAACTGTTTGTGGCTGGGAGATCCACATTATGACTGTCCTCAATATAAAGACACTTTTCTAACTTAAGCCTGTAATTCTTTTTTTCTGCTTGCTTAGGATTCATTTCTTATTGACTGTTGGAAAACAAGCTCTCAAATATTTACCTTATCAGTGCACTTCAGAGTCTTGCAGACCTCTTTCTATGTGAGGTGCTTTTTGGAATAGTGCAGACAGTTTTGGGTTGAATCAACATAATGAATATGATTCAGGAAGGAGGATCTGAGGGCAAGTGGAACATTAAAACACAACTCTTTGACCAAACTTTGGTCTAGCTGTTCTAATAGCTCTTAATGTGACTCAGTGACCAATTTTCTTTCATGAAAGCTCCTATGAAATACCTTGGGATGGTTTACTGCGTTAAAGGTGCTATACAAATGCAAGCTGTTGGTGTTCCTTCTGGGAACTTAATGTTTTGAAGAAAGACTCATGGGCAGAATTTTACATTCACAGTTTTTAAGATGTTGGGCAGAATGTTACATTTCCCCACCGGTGGGTTTGAAGGCGATGGGTGGGTGGGAGGGTGGGTTGGAGTCGGGGGCGCAGTGGGTGCTGCTGTAAAATTCCTCGGATTTTCCCACTGGGCTCCTGTCCTCTCCGGTGGGACAGGCGAGGCCTAGGCCGGGCCACTTGCCCTGGCCCCAATTGAGGCCCTTAAGTGGCCAATTAATGACTACCTCAGGGCCATTTCCTGCCCCGGCCTCCAGTTTCAGGCTGATGGGAGGAGTTCGGGGACAGAGGGGAATCCCGGAAAGTAATCATGGTCAACCCTCGGGAAGGATGGTATGGTGGGGTGGGGGTGGGGATGGGGGAGGGGGGAAGGGGGAGGGGCAGGGGGTGGGGGGAGGGGGAGATGGTTTGCCTTGAGGGGAAAACCAGTAAAACTTGAGAAGTGACTGGTACTGGCCCAAATTGGTCTTATATACCTTAAAATGGAACTCCAGTTCTGGCCAGTACTGGTCATTTCCACGTTTTACTGGTTTTCCCTTCTGAATCAACAGCCTTCTTTCAACATTGGGCACTCCCAATTCTTCCCCACCCCACCAAAACCACCCCCCTCCCCACCCCACCACCCACCAGCGAGGTCTAGCCACTGTGGGTGCTCCCTCTCTCCCTGGACTCTCCACCAACATCACCTCCCTTCTCCCCTGTGCCCTTCCTCTCAGCCCTCAGCTCCCCTCCCCACCCTGAGACCCCCCCCCCACACTTAACCTGGTCCTGGACCCCCTGGACTTCGACCCATGGGGGTGACTTGCAGTCCCAGTCCTGTCTGCACTGCAGCTTCGGGAGCTCTTGGGACTAGAGAGCCGACCGCCAATCAGTTTGGGGGTCCTCCTGAGTCAGGGGTGGAAGTCCCACCTTGAGCCAGTTTGCCGCTTGCTGGGGCATTAATTCGCTGCGGGGGTGGGGAGGGGGGGGTGGTGGGGTGGGGGGGTTGGGGTGGGGGAGGAGCAACCAGTATCGGCAGGGATGGGGCTGGCAAGAAGGGAAACCCTCCCATCCTAAGAGTCCCGGTTTTTAAGGGGAACAGGTAGGGTGGATCGAGAGAAGCTGGGTCCAGAGGTTGGAGAGTTTAGGACTATGGGTCAGTGTCTAAAGCCTAGAGGCAGACTTTTCAGGAGTGAAATTAGACCCTTGCACAAAGGGTGGAAGCAGTTTCGAACTTTCTTCTGCAAGACGTTTGATGCTAGGTCAATTATTAATTTTCACTGTGACATTGGCCGATTGGCGTTAACCATAGGTATGTAAGGGATATGGGGCCAAAGCGGGCACGAGAGGCCTGGTCACAGATCAGACGCAATCCCATTGAATGCCAGGAAAATCCCAGGGCACTGAATGGCCAAATCCTGTTCCTACGCTCACACTGCAGACAGAAAGGACTCAGACGGAGAGACCGTGCAAAATGCCGAGAGGAATGGAGAGTTATAGGAGGACGCTAGGTATTTAACCAGGGCAATGGGTACAGAACCAGACGGAACGCGTCAATATTCAAGCATGATATTATTTCCATTCAGGTTGGTGGTTTCATATCGGAAAATGCCATCGCTATGATGCTGGCTAATTGCCAGCGTAAGACGAGCTGATTGAGTGTTTGCTTTGGATTGGGACTGAAACTGTCCTGATAAAGTTGTGGGAAACAGAATACAATAGAACCAGCCCAACCAATTTGCTGGATTCAGATGGTGCATTTAACAGAGGATGAATCCAAACGGACCCAATCCCTGTAAGGGTCCCAGTACCTCAGTATTGGATGACACCCTGTGACCAAGTCAAACAGTCTCTGTTAATAGCAGCTTGTGGGCCACTGAAGTGGGTGGGAAGTTTTATTCAATCTGTTGCTTACTCACCGACAGCTGCCTCCCTCAATCACTGGACAGCAAGGTGTGGCCAGGCACCTACCTTTCTGCTTTTTGATTGTGTTGTCATGGCTCCTGCTGCTTGCCACTGATTCTATTCTCTATGTTCAAAGCTGTCACTCCCTGTCGACAAGGTGCTTTTTGTTCTTTCATGGGATGTGGTCATCACTGGCAAGGCCAGCACTTGTTGCCCATCCATCATTGCCCTTGCACTGAGTGGCTTGCTAGGCCATTTCAGCAGGCAGTTAAGAGTTGACCACATGTAGGCCGCGACTATTAAACAAATCAGAAAGTAAAAATTTTACTTTAACAGCATTGTGCAATATTGTTAATTTGGCAGGAAAATATCCTATTAGTTATTTATAACACAGTGTAGATAACAACATTGATTTCAGTGACTGCCTCAGCCCTCATTACACTATTTGAACACAGTAAATTCATATCTGGGGGAAAGATTAATACTCGCAACTAGATAAACTGCACAAGATCTTTTCCATTTCTTGGAAGAATTAGAAGACTTTCTCCTGCCTGGGTGCATGATATAATTTCATATAATTATTTCACAGAAGGGTTGTAATTAGATTCTATTTTATCAGTAATCTCACAGGGTAGGAAGTTCAAATGACTCCTGGGCAACAAGTTGGAATGATTGAACAACCTAGGTCTTTACTGTCAGTGAGAAGCATTGGAGTCCTCAGGTATCTCTGTGCAACACGATTTTTAAGAGGACAGATGACAAAGGCTGAATGGTTCACAATTGTATCTGTGTTTTCTTGATCAGCAAGTCTGACTCTGCTGATTGCTGCTTCTCACTACATATACTTTCAATATCTACAATGCAACACAACTTTATCACGATATTTCAACACCTCAAAAATCTCATAAAAGCAACAAGATTGAAATAAATGGAAAAGACTCTTGAGAATCATGTGCAAGATAAAACAGGTTACGGATTTACTCTGAGCCCATTACTCCTGTCCTGGCAATTTCACCCCACAAATCCCGCTCACAGTAAACTTTCATTAGCAACAAAATAAACAGACCCCCAGCCATGATTCCACCCTCTGCTCACAAGATAATTATGGATGACAAAGGCTTTCTAGCTCAGTTCATCTCATCCATCCCAGATTGACATATGAACATTTGATTACATTGCCAACATTATGCCAGTCACTACAACTCAAAAGTATTTAATTGGCTGTAAAGCGATTTGAGACATCATGAAAGGTGTTGTATAAATGTAGGTTTTGTCTTTGTTTCATTACATCTGCGTGCAGTAGATAGGGTGACTGTAGCAGTGGGGAAATTGGAGGCCCAGTGCTGATTCTCTAATGATAATCAATCACAGAGCAATCAACTGATGTTAGGAAAGTGGCTACAAAGGAATCACTGCATTTACAGAACAATTCAATTCTGTAGCTAACACAACCTTACCATTCTGACTTCTCCGGCATCAACCCACAGTATACCATAAATAGCATCTGCCCCTGTTATGTTATTGACTTTATCCCCAGGATTTGCCAATCAGACATCCACCAGCAGCTCAGAAAAAATGTAGATTGAATTGCTAAACTGAATTTTTTGGAGAAGAATGATATTAGTTACATAAATTCAATACCGTCTTAAATCAACAACTGGATTGTTTCCCCTTCCCCCAGAAACTGCCATATAAATTGCCATGTATACTGTAAATTTATAGCCTAAAATGAAAAAAATGTAATTAATAAATAAGAAACTCCAACAGCAAAAAGAGAGAGACACCCTTCCCCTACTACACCACACCATCCCTGCCACCCACCTCTCCAACAGTCCCCAAACTCCCCCTACTCCTCCAACACCCATCAAACTTCCCCCCCAACCCTCCAAGAGACCCCAATCTGCCTCCCCCCACCTTCAACACCTGGGCACCACCCCCACCCCCACAAACCTCCCTTGACCATCTCCCCCCACCATTGCATCCAAATGGCTCCAAAATGGAGGTTTGACTTGCCACTTTTTTGAGCCAAGAACTCTCCCAGTTTCTGTGCTGCCACTGCTGACTCTCGGGCCAATTTGCGGTATTTTTCTGGCCGGGTTTTCAAACTGGTCTTTCAGGCCAGCCTCTGGTTGCTCAAATCTGGGGGGGTGGGGGGCTTGGAATAGTAAGAAACTCTGTTTAGAGCTAGGAGCCTGAGACCACTCTCCACACCCCCCCCACAACCCCACCTCCCCGGCCGCTAGCCCAGCCACTGAGAGCGCCGCATGTTACCGTCAGGAATGATGAGAATGTGGAACTCGCCGCTATGTGGAATGGTTGAGGTGAACAGCTTGGATCCCTTCACCACACAAGGGAGGAAGCGACAGGAAGATGTGTTGATGGGTTTCGATGACAATGGATAGGAGGGGGAGGCGGGCGAGGAGCATTGACGCTGGCATGGGGGAGAATGGCCTGTCTCTGTGCTGCCGCTCCACATCACTATTCCTTACCAATAACTTTAGATGCAGAAGGTGATTGAAACATCTTCCACGAGCTCAGGAGTTGCCGCATTCGCTCTGTCCACTGATTGAGTTGCAATCCTTGGCACCGGTGCACTTGAGAACAATGGTCATCTGTCACCACAGGGGCATGGGCTGAACTGTGGCCTGGAGACCACCAAATAAAACAATCCCCAACACGGAGGAACAATGGGCTACCTGTCAGCTGAGAGGCGGCTTTGAAATATGACCAGGCCTGTCTAACACTAACAGTCAGTGGTGCATACTCCAGTATAGCAGAACAATCACATTCTTCACCCCATGACTGACTGATAGGCTAAATGGGACAGCATCACTGATGGGCTTCCAATGTACAGCAGCAAAAAAGCCACCATTCCCTAGTAAATTGTTCTAACTATGCTCTATAGCTTGTAAATGTTTGACCAATTTTGGCCCAATTTTTTTCCCTGCCTTTAATGCTATTCTAAAATGCAATTGGTATTTAGTGATTTATTTTTCTGGGTGAATATTATTTTACCTTCAGAATCAAAATCGCAAGGATAAGGTCAGGTGAGAGAGGATATTTGCCCCTGTCTGCCTCATCTTTCGACAGTGGTCTGCAGATCCCCATCACAGTATCTAACTGTCTCTTGAAAGTCCCAGTGTTTTTTGCATTAATTTCCACCCGCTCTGCCCCGCCCCACCCTACCCCTCCCCCATCCCCGCCCCACCCTACCCCTCCCCCCATCCCCGCCCCCACCCCTCCTCACCCCATCCCCGCCCCCACCCCTCCTCACCCCACCTTCCACCCTCCCCCCACCCCTGCCCCACACTACCCCTCCCGCCACCCCACCCCACCATCCCCCCACCCCACCTTCCACCCTCCCACCATCCCCCCACACCACCCTACCCCCACCCCTGCCCCACCCTACCCTTCTCCCCACCCCACCCCGCCATCCCCCCAACCCCTACCCCACCCTCCCACATCCCACCATCCCCCCACCCCCCACCCTACCCTCCACCCCACACCCCGCCCCACCTCACTCCACCATCCACCCTTCCACCACTCCCACCCCACCCTACCCCTCCCCCCAACCCCCCCATCCCCCCACCCCTGCTCCACCCTACACCTCACCCCAAACCCGCCCCACCCTACACCTCCCCCTACCCCACGAACGCCTACCCCCCACCCCACCCTCCACCCTCCACCCTCCACCCTCCCCCCACCCCCGCCCCATCCCACCCTACACGTCCTCCCCACCCCACCCTCCACCCTCACCCCCACCCCTGCCCCACCCTACCCCTCCCCCCACCCCCGCCCCACCCCACCCTCCACCCTCACCCCCACCCCCCACCCACGTCCCACCCCATCCCACCCCACCATCCCCCCACCCCCTCACCCCACCCTCCACCCTCCCCTCCACTCCTGTCCCACCCTACCCAACCCTGGGGGCCATTCTGAGTGTGAATCACTCCCTTCTCTTATTTCCCAGCTTTGACTCTTTTGCTTTGCTCCTAGGCAGTGTGAGATGCCCCCAGGGGTGCAGACAGTGTGTGCACCGACATGTATTAAAACCAATGGAACATGTGATTATTTTTTATTATTCCATCGGATGTGGGCATTACTGACTAGACCAGCATTTATTGCCCATCAGAGAGCATCTTAAGAGCCAACCACATGGCTGTGGGTCTGGAGTCACATGTAGGCCAGACCGGGTAAGGGTGGTAGATTTCCCTCCCCTAAAGGGCATTAGTGACCCAGATGGGGCTTTTTCTTTACAACAATCGACACAGGTTTCATGGCTTTCAATTCCAGATTTTTATTGAATTCAAATTTCACCATCTGCCATGGAGCATTACCCTGAGTCTCTGGAACACCAACCCGGTGATAATACCACTACACCCCCATCACCTCCCCATAACTGATGGAGCTTGAACTCTAGCAACATAGAGCATAAGGGACATCAGTCCCTCCCTGGTACAATGAACATTCCTGGTGTAATGGTACATCTGTGCATCCCTTGTATAAAGAGAGATCTGTGCCTCTCTTGTAGAATAGGGCACCTGTGCATCCCTGATGCAAAAGGACACACGTACATCTCTGATCTAACATGACACCTGCTCATACGTGGCCTACTGGGACACGTCTCTGGTACAATGGATTCACCATGTAGCCAGGACAAGGCTGTCTCAACCGTGAAATCGATTGAGGAGAGATCAACTGAACTGGTCTAACGGGAAACTGGAATTATACATTTCAAAAAAAAAGTTCCTGATTGCTCCTTAGCACTGCCTGCACCAACCCTGGCCCCAAGGCCACTCACAGTCACCGATCCTGATGCTCTCCGGCTTATTCAAATGGTGTCAAGTCTGTGCAGTGGGCTACAGTGAGGGGCCCTGCCAAGGGGAAGGTGGAGCATAGGAACATAAGAAATAGGAGCAGGAGTAGGCCATTCGGCCCCTCAAGCCTGCCCGCCTCTCAATAAGATCATGGCTGATCTGCCCCAGGCCTCAACTCTTCTTTTGTGCCGGGTCCTCATAGCCCTCAACTCCCCGATATTTCACAAGTCTATCTGCCTCTTCTTTACATACTTTCAGTGATCTAGCCTCCACAACTCTCTAGGGTAGAGAATTCCAGACATTCACTACCCCCTGAGGGAAGAAATTCCTTCACAGCTCAGTTTTAAATGAGTTCCCCCTTATTCTGTAACTATGTCCCCTGGTTCGAGATTCCCCCACTAGTGGAAACACCTTCTCAGTATCCTATGGCTCCTCTAGGCATTTGCTGGTATTGCAACAGACAGGAGATTAACCTCCTTTTGTACCTCAGCCTGTGGAGGTTGGAGATCAGTCAATTGGCCCTTTTCATTGTAAGGTGTTGTGGGTAGTTCGATAGGCCTTATTAAGGTAGTCTTAGGTAGTTCAACAGTAAGTGTTTATTAGCTACTAGAAACTCTTACTATTTATCCTTAGGCAGTCCCTCGGGGCTGAGGGTGACTTCCTTCCACTCCGGAGTTGTGGGCCCTGAGTTGACTATAAGTTCCGATGCAGGGTCCACACACTCTGCCACAGGATGGGCAAGGTAGTGTTTGATGAGGCAGGCGGGTGGGTGGGATGGTCGGGTTTTGGACCACTCCCTCCGCTGCTTGTGCTTGGGGCTCCACCGGGCCCTGTCTTAGACAGTTCAAAACGGTTACCACCTTTGCAGATGCCCCTTCTCCAGTTTGCGCAGTCTCGAGCCAAGAGATGCCCACCGATCAGTGGGGATGGTGTACTTTTCTCAGCGAGGCTTTTGGGGGTGTCCCTGAAGCCTTCCCTCTGCCCTCCTGGTAACCACTTGCCATGGCGCTGCTCTTAGTGGCGAGCTTGTTCTGGGAGCCTTGTGTCAGGCCTATGGACAATGTGGCCTGTCAAATGTAGCTGATTAACCATAACCAGTGCCTCGATACTGGGGATGTTGGCCTGAGAGGGGACACTGATGTGGGAGTGTCTGATGAATTTGCAGGATTTTGCGGAGGAGCTGCCGGTGATATTTCTCCAGGGATTTAAGGTGTCTGCTGTCGGTTGTCCATGTCTTTGACACATACAGCAGGACACATGGCACTGTTGCTCTGTAGGCCATGAGCTTGCTGCTGGGTTTGGGGTCTTCGTCACTCAGCACTCTTTCCCTCAGGCGACCGAAGGCTACGCTGGCACACTGGAGGCGATGTTGAGTTTCATCATTGATGTCTGTCCTCGCTGAGAGGAGGCTCCCACGGAATGGGAAATGATCCACCTTGTCCAAGGTTTCGTTGTGGAGCCTGGTACTCGGCGGTTAGTGTTGCACAGCTGGAGCAGGCTGGTAAAGGGCCTTGGTCTCCCAGATGTTTAGCCTAAGGCCCCTTCTTTCATACGTCTTTGTGAATGCGTTGACAAAACTGGAGCTGTCTCCATGCTTGTTTCTCCACACGTCTCTGTCCAACACTACACTGACCCCTCGGTGTGGGCCATGTGTTCTCTTACATCACTGCGTGGGCTGGACTGTATTCAGTCCCACATTACCAGTCCCACATTGTAGTCCCATTATACTTGATGGAGTTTAGAAAGATGAGGGGGGATCTGATTGAAACTTACAGAATACTGAAAGGCCTGGATAGAGTGGACGTGGGGAAGATGTTTCCATTAGTAGGAGAGACTAGGACCCGAGGGCACAGCCTCAGAGTAAAGGGAAGACCTTTTAGAACAGAGATGAGGAGAAACTTCTTTAGCCAGAGAGTGGTGGATCTATGGAATTCATTGCCACAGAAGGCTGTGGAGGCCAGGTCATTGAGTGTATTTAAGACCGAGATAGATAGGTTCTTGATTGGTAAGGGGATCAAAGGTTACGGGGAGAAGGCAGGAGAATGGAGTTGAGAAACTTATCAGCCATGATTGAATGGCGGAGCAGACTCGATGGGCCGAATGGCCTAATTTCTGCTCCTATGTCTTATTAACTCTTTATGTGCCAGGCCCTTATGCTGCACTTTTCCGCACTGTTTCCAAAGTTTGGATGGAACACAATGTTCAGAAGACTAATATCCATCATCAGTGTGCTGGCCTCAGACTTATCCTAATGCTGAACGATATGGCTCATCATTCTATTTTAATCCACTGCAAAGACTAAGCATGGTCAGCCTTGAGTCTACCATCAATTCAATAGATCTCTTTTAGCTTCTCCCCAGCACTCAGTAAGTACGGTCCCCCTTTCTTCTTCCCCTACCTGCACGTACTGAGTTCCAGCAGCTGCCATCTGCCCCCCCTGTGAATGTTGCCTGGGTTCTTCGGTCTGTCCTTGACTGCTTCACATTTCACATTCTCCCTGACACTCTTCCCCTCAGTTCCTTACCATCTGTAAATCTGGCGACATAAATTAGGTTTCTGAATCCAGATTACTTATCGAGATCAGAAATATTGGGATCTCCAGCATCCATGTGTTTCCTCGTCTGAATTCACTGCCTTAACTAGTAACTGATGATTCCTCTCTCAATTCTTTAACTATATCTAAGCTGCCGTGGTAGGATTTGAACCCATGTCGCTAGAGTATTAGAGTAACCCAGAGGCCTGGACTAATGATCGGGAGACATGAGTTCAAATCTCACTATGGCAGCTGGGAATTGAAATTCAATTAAGTAAATAAATTTGGAATTAAAAAGCTAGCATTAATAATGGTGAAACTTCCACATTGTTGGAAAACCCCATCTGGTTCACTAATGTCCTTTAGGGAGGGAAATCTGCCGTCCTTACCTGGTCTGGCCTACATGTGACTCCAGACCCACAGCAATGTGGCTGACTCCAAATTGACCTAGCAACCCACTCTCCTGCTTTCAAGACAGTGACGCATCAATACCTTCTCAAGGGCAATTATTTACTGTAATGAGCAGTACATGCTGGCCTTGCCAACGGTTCCAATGTTGCGTATGAATAAAGAGAACTGTTGCCCTGGCATAGTTCAGGGAGGAGGGCTAGACAGATCTTGGAGAGCTCAAGACTCAGTTGAACCAAATCTGCGCACCATCCGGGAAATGAATAATCAATCAGCACCGAAAATCTGTCTCACCCGCCACTTAATCATTAACCTCAAACTCCCTGCCAAAAATCCCCACACTCATTTCAATAAACTGGTGTTTGTTGCTGAATAAAGTATGAAAAGATATCATTGATAGTCTGCGGAGCACGTATTTAAATCACTGTCTGCGCTTGGATTTAATATAATATATAACCTTAATATAAAAGCAAAAAACTGCGGATGCTGGAAACCTGAAACAAAAACAAAAATAGCTGGAAAAACTCAGCAGGTCTGACAGCATCTGCGGAGAGGAACGCAGTTGATGTTTCGAGTCCGTATGACTCTTCAACAGAACTAAAGAAATATAGAAATGAGATGAAATATAAGCTGGTAGAGGGGGGTGGGACAGGTAGAGCTGGATAGGGGGCCAGTGATAGGTGGAGGCAAAGAAGAGATTGTCAAAGATGTCATAGACAAAAGGACAAAGGGGTGTTGATGGTGGTGATATTATCCAAGGAATGTGCTAATGACAACATTAAGGGTAGAAAGCAGGACAAGCTGGTGGCAGATGGCCCTAGTGGGGGTGGGGTGGGGCGAAGGGATCAGAATGGGCTAAAAGGTGGAGATAAAACGATAGATCGAAATAAATTTAAAAATAGGTGGGAAAAGAAAAATATATTTAAAAAATATAAATTTGGAAAAAGGGGCTGGGGATGGAGGAGAGAGTTCATGATCTGAAGTTGTTGAACTCAATATTCAGTCCGGAAGGCTGTAAAGTGCCTAGTCGGAAGATGAGGAGCTGTTCCTCCAGTTTGCTTTGAGCTTCACTGGAACATTGCAGCAGGCCAAGTACGGACATGTGGGCATGAATTTATTTCGATCTTTTGTTTTGGTGTTTGTTGCTGAATAAAATATGAAAAGATATTATTGATAGTCTGCGGAGCACGTATTTAAATCACTGTCTGCACTTGGATTTACCTTATTCACTTACATTAAAACTCTACATCGATCTTATATTCTGCTTATTCCATGATGCACTACGAGAGTCCAAGCTTTTGACAATATTGCGGTGATTTAGACTTGGATTTATTTCTCTAAGTGGGTTAGAATGAGTTGCTGTACAGAAACCGTATTGTTAACAAACCCACAAAAGGTGGGATAAAAACAAAATACTGCAGATGCTGGAAATCTAAAACAAAAACAAAAATAGCTGGAAAAACTCAGCAGGTCTGACAGCATCTGCGGAGAGGGATGCAGTTAACGTTTCGAATCTGATGAAGGGTCATACGGACTCGAAGCGTTAACTGTCTCCCTCTCCGTAGATGCTGTCAGACCTGCTGAGTTTTTCCAGCTATTTTTGTTTTTGTTCCACAAAAGGTGGGTTTCTATTCTGAAACGTTAGCCTCTTGTTCCTCTCTTCATAGATGCTGCCTGCCCTGCTGAGTTTTACCAGTGTTTTCTGTTTCGATTCCAGCTATTTGCCAGTTTCCTCTCCCCCTCACTGGGATCTGTCTCTCATGATGTTATGAGTTCCAGGGTTATTGACTCTCACTGGGGGATGGATTTCACGGGCTTTGACTCTCAATGGATACAAGTTCCACAGGCTTTGACTCTCAATGGATACAAGTTCCACAGGCTTTGATTCTCATTGGATACAGGTTTCACAGTCATTGACTCTCATTGGATACAGGTTTCACAGGCGTTGACTCTCATTGGATACAGGTTTCATGGGCGTTGACTCTTATTGGATACAGGTTTCACAGGCATTGACTCTCACTGGATACAGGTTTCACAGGCATTGACTCTCACTGGATACAGGTTTCACAGGCGTTGACTCTTATTGGATACAGGTTTCACAGGCATTGACTCTCATTGGATACAGGTTTCACAGGCATTGACTCTCACTGGATACAGGTTTCACAGGCGTTGACTCTTATTGGATACAGGTTTCACAGGCATTGACTCTCATTGGATACAGGTTTCACAGGCGTTGACTCTCATTGGATACAGGTTTCACAGGCGTTGACTCTCACTGGATACAGGTTTCACAGGCGTTGACTCTTATTGGATACAGGTTTCACAGGCATTGACTCTCATTGGATACAGGTTTCACAGGCATTGACTCTTATTGGATACAGGTTTCACAGGCATTGACTCTCATTGGATACAGGTTTCACAGGCATTGACTCTCACTGGATACAGGTTTCACAGGCGTTGACTCTCACTGGATACAGGTTTCACAGGCATTGACTCTCACTGGATACAGGTTTCACAGGCGTTGACTCTTATTGGATACAGGTTTCACAGGCATTGACTCTCATTGGATACAGGTTTCACAGGCGTTGACTCTCACTAGATACAGGTTTCACAGGCGTTGACTCTTATTGGATACAGGTTTCACAGGCATTGACACTCATTGGATACAGGTTTCACAGGCATTGACTCTCACTACAATTCGGGTTTCACAAGCATCGCTTTCCCTGGACCATGGGTTCCATAGGCAGTCTGTCTCCCCGGGTTACAGTTCCACAGGTGCTGACTCTCCCTAGGCTATGGATTCCACAGGCACTAACTCTCCCTGGGATAGAGATCCCATGGGCACTCAGTCTTCCTGGGGTGCATGTTTCACAGGCACTGACTCTCCCTGACGTACACGTTCCACAGGCATTGACTTTCCCTAGGGGTTATAGTTGCCAACCCTCCAGGATTGGCCTGGAGTCTCCAGGAATTGAAGATCAATCTCCGGGACACTGCTGTGTGCCACCCTGGAGAAAAATCATCGGGGCATTAAAAAAGATTTTTTTTTCATCATTTTCTTTGAACATTTCTCTTTATCAGATATAAAAATATCGAAAATGGGGAAAAAGGGCAGGTTGGCTAACAGTCAATCATCAGCCAATTGGGTAATGAGTCATTTTGCTTTCCAGTTGGCACAAGGATGGACGTGTTGGCCGACTAATGGGGGGCAAGTCATGCGATGAAACCTCCAAGAATACATTTAATCACAGTTGGCAACCGTACTAGGGGTACAGTTCTACAGACACTGACTCTCCATGGGGTATGAGTTCCACAGGCTCCGACTCTTCCTGGGGTATGGGTTCCATAATCACTGACTCCCTCTCAGCTACAGATTCTGATATTTTCATAACCCAGTGTTTCAAGTACCTGATAAAATTAAAACAAATTTAAAGCCTCTGCCTTTTCCCTCCGTAATGGAAACCAGGCACCTTCCTGTACAGCAGACTCAGTGTAGAAAGATGGATGTCTGGTAAAGTGACCACACTTTTTTTTTATTCATTCGTGGGATGTGGGCTTTGCTGGCTGGGCCAGCATTTATTGTCCATCCCAAACTGGCTTGAGAAGGTAATGATGAGCTGTCTTCTTGAACTGCTGTAGTCCCTGTGGTGTAGGTACAACCACAGCGCTGTTAGGGAGGGAGTTCCAAGATTTTGACCCAGCAGCAGTGAAGGAACGGCTGATATATTTCCAAGTCGGGATTGTGTGTGGCTTGGAGAGGATCTTCCAGGTGGTGGTGTTCCCATCTATCCACTGCCCTTGTCCTTCTAGATGGTAGCGGTCGTGGGTTTGGAAGGTGTTGTTGAAGAAGTCTTGGTGAAACTTGCATGAACCTCTGATAACAGCAGCTCTCTAAAGAGCAGAGAGGTCAAAACGCTTCCAGATGTTGAAGTGCTTTTGAGAGCTTTTCAGGGTTCCCACAATAGCTTACATAGGATAGAGCGGTGTAAGTTATTTAAGCAGGTACTGTGGAGGGGTGTGTGAATTCTCACTCACTCCTGTCGCCTTGCAATTGAATTGTGTGCAAGGGCCACACTCCCCAAGAAAACATTAAAGTAAATGCACACATGCGTACGTGGAGAATTTCTGGTTGGTTATTTTTAAGAAATGTAGCTGGAATTGGATGCTTTTCATAGAATCATAGAATTTTATAGGACAGGTGATCATTTTGCCCATCACTCCTGTGTCTATCCCATTTCTCCCAATTCCGCACAGGTCTGGACTTTTTTTTTTCCTTTTTCAAGGATTTATCCAATTCCAATTTGAAAGTTACTATTGAATCTGCTCATGGCCCGGCATATCCCCCAATCGACCATTACCATCAAGCTGGGGATCAACTCTAGCTCAATGAAGAGCGCAGGAGAGCATGCCAGGAGCAGCACCAGGTATACCTAAAAATGAGGTGTCAACCTGGTGAAGCTGCAACACAGGACTACTTGTGTGCCAAACGGGGAAAGCAGCAGACACTAGACAGAAAAAAGTGACCCCACAACCAACAGATCAGAACTAAGCTCTGCAGTCCTGCCACAATGGTGGTGACAATTAAACAATCAACTGGAGGAGGAGGCTCCACAAATAACCCCCATCCTCAATGATGGGGGAGACGAGCACATCAGTGCAAAAGATGGGGCATTGGTGAGACTGCACCTCAAATGCCATCTGCAATTTTGGTCTCCTTATTTAAGGAAGGATGTAAATGTGTTGGAGGCTGTTCAGAGGAGGTTTGCTAGGTTGATACCTGGAATGAGTGGGTTGTCTTATGAGGAAAGGTTGGACAGACTGGGCTTGTTTCCACTGGAGTTTAGAAGAGTGAGGGGTGATTTGATTGAAGTTTACAAGATCCTGAACGGCCTTGACAAGGTGGATGTGGAAAGGATGTTTCCTCCTGTGGGTGAGTCCAGAACTAGGGGGCACTGGTTTAAAATTAGGGGTTACCCTTTCAGGGCAGAGATGAGGAGAAATTTTTTCTCCCAGAGGGTTGTGCGACTTTGGAACTCTCTGCCTCAGAAGGCGGGATCGTGGAATATTTTTAAGGCAGAGGTAGATGGATTCTTGTTAGGCGAGGGAATCAAAGGTTATCAGGGGTAGATGGGAATGTGGAATTCAAAACACAAACAGATCGGCCATGATCTTATTGAATGGCAGAGCAGGTTCAAGGGGCTGAATGGCCTGCTCCTGCTCCTATTTCGTATGTTCATATGTACAAGGCTGAAGCATTCTCATCCATCTTCAGCCAGACATGCCTAGTGGATGGTCCATCTTGGCCTCTTGCTGAGGTCCCCAGCATCACAGCTGGCAGGTTTCAATCAATTTGACTGAGAATTGGACTCGAGTTGAAATCTAACCAGTGACCTATAAAGGTTTAGCATATCGCTCCTGCTTTTTTACTCGGTACCCCTTTTTATAAAGTCAGGGATCTCGTTAGCTTTTTAACAGTCTTATTGACATGTCCTGCCATCATTTAAGAAAGGCTTGACCCATGTTTAGGAGCAGGAGGAGGCCATTCAGCCCCTCAAGCCTAAGCCATTACTCAATTAGATCATGGCTGACTTGTATCCCACCTTGGTTCCAAAGCCCTTGATACCCTTGCCTAAACTAAAATCGGGCATAGAACACAAGGTAGAAGGAAAGTAAAGGACATAGGGGCAGGATGGTGAGAGATATTTTGAATGGAAGATTGGTGACCCTGTCATCCCCTCAATAGGGGAGACTGTTTCAATCAACTCCTTAACTTGGTATTTAAATTCATTGAGTAAAGAGGACTAGATAAGGGGAGTGGACGCATGTCAATGAAAGTATTTGGGATCAGGCAGGATGAGTTCAGCTCCATTGGTCCATAAGAGTCTGGGTTTGAGCCCCATTTAAGGACTTGATCTTGTAATCTAGGCTGACACTGGAGGTCAGTGCTGATGCTCTACTGTTTTTAGGATGGGAATGTTAAATTGAGACCCTGTCTGCCTACTCCAGGCTCCATACAATGCAACACTCAGTTGGTAATGCCATTGAATGTCAAGGGGCGATAGTTAGATTCTCTCTTGTTGGAGATGGTCATTGCCTGGCACTTGTGTGGCGTGAATGTTACTTGCCACTTGTCAGCCCAAGCCTGGATATTGTCCAGGTCTTGCTGCATTTGGACATAGACTGCTTCAGTATCTGAGGAGTCATGAATGGTGCTGAACATTGTGCAATCATCAGCGAACACCCCCACTTCTGACCTTATGACGGAAGGAAGGTCATTGATGAAGCAGCTGAAGATGGTTGGGCCGAGGACACTACCCTGAGGAACTCCTGCAGCGATGTCCTGGAACTGAGATAATTGACCTCCAACAACTACAACCATCTTCCTTTGTTCTACGTATGATGCCAACCAGTGGAGAGTTATCCTCCTGATTCTGATTGACTCTAGTTTTGCTAGGGCACCTCGATCAAATGCGGCCTTGATGCCAAGGGCAGTCACTCTCACCTCACCCCTACACTGCAACAGTAACTACACTTCCAAAACACTGCATTGCCTGTACAGCGCTTTGGGACATCCTGAAGTTGAGAAAGTCGCTATATATGGAAATGCAAATTCTTATAAATTAGTTTCTGTTTGTACCTTTTCTCCAATGAATGCAAAGATCCAAGAACAGGGAGTTCTCCCCAGAGTCCCGGTGCCAACATTCACCCCTCAAAACCTACCCCAACCCAACCGCAAAAAAAGCAGCTTTGCGGGATCTTGCTGTGCACAAAGTGGCTGCTGCGTTTGCCGGGGTAGCAACAGTCACTGCGCCGATGAGTGTAGGCGACACTCCTTCGGCATCCCTGCCAGATGGGAGGAGGTGCGTTTCATAAATGCGCATCTGTCTCGAGCTTGTGCCTTGCTGGCGCAACCAGCCCTCGCTCGCCTCACCTCATCAGCACCGTGACTCGCTGGTTCCCAGCTTCTGCTTGCCCACAGCTCCCCTCCTCCTAGAGAAAAGCAATCTGACAACTGTTTGCAAGGGAAGTGGAGCCGGGGAAGAGAGAGAGAGAGAGAGTGGGAGAGACAGAGCCATCTTTATTCTGAGGAGGAAGGTTCACTGCAGCCGAGGCTGAGACTTCCCTGTGTTCTTTCACAAAAGGGAATGTGTTTCCCATCTCAATCCCGAAACGGGCGGCTCGGGGGCAGAAAGTTCCCACTGTTTACTTTAGTAGAAAGAAGCCCGCACTGCACAGACCGGCTAATTCATTCATACAGCGGATGTTTTGAGGGATAAAGCTGAAGGAAATCCCAGCATTGCAAACGGCACGCCCCGCTTGAGGGCCATGTCTTAACCCTTTACAGGGCTGGTCCTATCAGATTGTTCATTTTCCTGCTCCATTCATTTTTTTCTCTCGTTCATGGGAAGTGGGCATCGCTGGCATTTATTGCCCACCCCTAGTTACCCCCACTCAGAGGGCATTTTTAAGAGTCAACCCCATTGCTGTGGGTCTGAGACACATGTAGGCCAGACCAGGTAAGGATGGTAGATTTCCCTCCCTAAAGGGGCATTAGTGACCCAGATGGGTTTCCATCCACAATGGTTTCATGGTTGTCATTAGACTTTTAAATTCCAGATATTTATTGAATTTAAATTTCACCATCTGCTCTGATAGGATTCAAACCCGGGTCCCCAGAGCATTAACCTAGGCCTCTGGATTACCAGTCCATTGACAATACCATTACATCACCACCTCAGTATGGAGCGGTGTTGCCAAGGGTTATCAGGTCTCTGCAAATATCTGCAGGTTCTCTCTGTTGACACACGTGGGATCAGGATCACTGTGTGTTAACCCTGCTGCACAAACAGCTGCCGATATCTTAATACCCAACCTGACATGCAGGAGTCTCTAAATTAACGAAGCACCACACAGCACAGAAATAGGCCATTCAGCCCAAAGGTCCATGTCAGTGCTCGTGCTGTACAGCCCCCTTGGTCCAAGGATCCATAACCAGGGGTAATAGATTTGGGGTAAGATAACAGAGAATTAGAGGAGATTCCAGGGGAACTTTTTAACCCAGTGTTGCCAACCCTCCAGGATTGGTCTGGAGTCTCCAGGAATTGAAGATCAATCTCCAGGACACTGCCGTGGGCCACCCTGGAGAAAAATCAACGGGACATTAAAAAATATTGTTTTTTTAAATTTTGTTTGAACATTTCTCTTTACCAGATCCAAAACTATTGGAAATAGAGAAATAAAAGGCTGTTTGGCGGACAGTCAAGCATCATCCAATTGGGTAATGAGCCTTGTTGCTTTCCGATTGGCGTAGGAAGGCCGTACGTCACAAGGATGGACGTGTTGGCCGACTAATGGCTGGAGTGTGGGGGCGAGTCATGTGATGGAACCTCCAGGAATACATTTAATCACAGTTGGCAACCCTAGTCTGGAAGTCCCTGCCTGAAAGGATGGTAGAGGCAGAAGCCCTCATCACATTTCAAACAGTACTTGGATATGCACTTGAAGTTCTGTAACCAAGAAGGCTACCAGGCTAAGAGCTGGATAGTGGGATTAGGCTGGAGGGCTATTTGTTGACCAGCACAGAAACGATAGGCCAAATGCCCTCCTTCCATGCTGTAACTTTCTATGATTCTATGACCCCCATCCGCTTTCATATCACCCTATTAATACAACACAGTCCTCTCTCCCTCATGTACTAATCTAGTTTCCCCTTAATGCTATTCACCTCAGCAACCTCTTGTGACAATGAGTTCCACATTCTCACCAATCTCTGGGTAAAGGAGTTTCTCCTGAATTCTCCTGAATTGGATTTATTAGTAACTGTTTACTATTTATAGCCTCTAGTTCTGGTCTCATTCACAAATTCTCACCCACAGTACCTTCCCTATGTTTGCCTTATCAAGTCCTTTCATAACCTAAAACTCCTCCATCAGATCACCCCTTCAGTTTTTCTTTCCAAGAGAAAAGAGCCCCAGCCTTCTTAATCCTTACCTTTCAGTTTAACCTCTCAGTTCTGCTATCATTCTAGTAAACCTTTTTTACACTTCCTACAACCCCTCGATCTCTTTTTTAGTATGGTAATGAGCCAGAAATGTTCACCGTAGTCCAAGTGTGGTCAAACCAAGGTTCCATACAAGTTTAGCATAACCCCTCTGCTTTTGATTCTATTCCTCTGGAAATGAACCTCAGTGCTTCTGTTGCTTCACTTATGTCCTTATTAACCTGAGTCATGTCCTTTTACTTGCCTTTATTTTCATAGGAATAGCAGAACGGGGTGAGGCCATTTAGCCTCTTGAGCCTGTTCTGCCACTCCATGAGATTGTGGCTGATCTGTGACCTAGTTCCATATACCCCACCTTTGCCTACGTATCCTTTATTATCTTTGGTTAACAGAAGCCTATTGATTTCAGATTTAAAATTAATAATTGACCCAGCATTAATTGCCACAAGAGGAAGAGAGTTCCAAACTTTTGCGTGTAGAAGTGTTTCCTTAACCTCTTGATTCTTTCATGGGATGTAGGCGTCACTGACAAGACCAGCATTTGTTGCGCAATCCTAATTGCCCTTGGCTTGTTAGGCCATTTCTGAGGGAACTTAAGAGTCAACCACGTTGCTGTGGATCTGGAGTCACATGTAGGCCAGACTGGGTAAGGACGGCAGATTTCCCTCCCTAAAGAGGCATTAGTGAACCAGATGGGTTTTTACAACAGCCGATGATAGGTGTCATGGTCACCATCACTGAGACTAGCTCTCAATTCCAGATTTTATTAATTGAATTTGTTAATTAATTGAATTTGAATTCCACCAGCCGCGTGGTGCGATTTGAACTTGTGTTCCCAGAGTGTTACCTGGGCAACCACTTCACTACCATGTACCCATAATGGCCTCCCCATGACTTCACTCCTAAAAGAAACGCTCAGCAGGACAGGCAGAATTTGCAGAGAATTGAAATTTCAGGTCGATGATTTTTCATCAGAGCTCCGGTATCCATTATAATTGGTTTTATAGAATCGTGAACAACCTGACTCTTAACGATTAGGCTATGTCCCCTAGTCCTACACCCCCCCCCCACCCCCAACCAGCCAGCAGAAATGGCTTCCACCTACCCCATCAGTTCCCCTTTCTATCTTAACACCTTCAAACTAATCAAATCAAGTTCTCAGAATCTAGAAAGAAACTTGTTCCCCAACGCTCACTCCACTTGGAACTTGGAGGAGATGGCAGACTGTCCTTACGCAAGATGTCTAGGCCCGGATAGGAAGAGCACTCAGCTGGGGAATTCTAGTTGATCACCTGGGATTTCTACAGGATTCTTACTGTTGTAACTATGTCAGAAAATGGGAGAAATCCTGGAAAATTTGGCATCAAGTGCCTGCAGTCAGAGGACGATCTGATATCCCCAGTGGAAATCTCATCCTGATGTATTTAATGAGTGAACTGACTTCACTTAACCTATGCCTTTCAAAGGGTGAGACAGAACGGGGGAATTTTTGTGCCACAAGTTGCACCTCCCTTACAGCAATGGAAGCAGATGCGCTGCAGTGACTCACCAAGGCTCTTTCGACAGCACCTTCCAAACCCATGGCCTCTACCACCTAGAGCAACAAGGGCAGCAGACACATGGAAACACCACCACCTGGAAGCTCCTCTTGAAGCTATGCACCAGCCTGACTTGGAACCACATCGCCGTTCCTGCACTGTCGCTGGGTCAAAGTCCTGGATCTCCCTCCCTAACAGTGCTGTGGGTGTACCTACACCACCTGGACTGCAGCGGCTCAAGGCAGCAGCTCACCGCCTTCTCAAGGGGCAATTGTGGACGGGTAACAAATGTTGACCTTTCCAATGACACCGACACCCCAAGAATGAATAAAGAAAATGGAATTGACCCCGCCAGTGGCCTGGGGAGCTATTTGCATAAGAGATCCCTGGTCAACTCAGTTGCATACTCGTTGGAGTTGTGAATGGTGTAAATCCAGTGTAATTTGCCAGAGTGAATGGGAATTTGTCAACTTATCAACACACAATTCACTTCAGCGGAGGATGGTGGGGCAAGGGCAGAGCAGGTTCACTCATCGCTCTCAAGAGCTTCATGGAATGTCTCACCAATCTTCCTTTGATACTTTGCAAAACGCAGGTAGCCGAGGCAGTCAAACGCAGGACTGGAGTCTGGCATGGCCAACAGGAAGCTGCTACAATTTCACCAAGCGTATCAGAGCTTAGTTGATATCTGCAAGCAGGCGTCCGCTTTGGTGTCAGGGGCCCATCGATGTCTCCACCCCTTTGGAAGCACAAGTTGCAATTTTGGTCACAACAGAGAGGGGAGCATGAACAGCAACCCAGACATTGGCGAGGGCGATGCAGGCCGCTGCCTCCCTGGGATATCAGGACCCGAGAGTTGCCATCAGGACTTGCAGCTCCGTTGGTCGGTCAGACACTAATCCAGGGCCCAGGGCGCTGGTGACGGCTGGAGAGCACCTATCATTCCTCAGGACAGTGATGCATCGCCCTGCCTCCGACCTGCCCCCTCTCGGAGCGCTGGGTCGGCGGAATGTGGGAGGCCAGACCTGACTCTCCAGGGGAAGCTCAAGAGACCACCAAGCACATCTGCCTACCAGGGGCAAGCGGACTGAGGCTGCCCTCGGCCTCATAACCCTCCTGCGAAGCATGAGCAGTCAGTCACCTCCCGCGACCCTTGTCCTTAAGTTGATTTGAGGAAGAGCATGAGGATACTTGATAGAAGGGCACGTATAGCCTATCCAGTGTTGGGAAAGAGTAGGTCAGCTTGTGCTCACTTTGGGAGTCATTATATAAAAATAGAACATATGCTGATGCTGAACGTTTGTTATTTTTGGAGAGAACAGTTATACAGGAAGGGGGCATTGGTGCTGAGTCATTCGGTCAGGTGATTATTATTGGCACAGCTGCAAAGGTAAACAGTGCTGTCGAGTTGTAGGATGGCTACTGGATTAAAGGGCTGTTCCTTTATTTGAAAGGAAGGGGGAAAGACAATGGCCGACTGTGTCAGACTGAAGGCTCCAGTGATGAAGTGAGCTCTGATACCCCTTGCAATACCGGCCGTTGCTTCATCCTGGCCTCCTCCTCCTGCACGATAAGGGGCAGAAGGAATAGGAGCAGGAGTAGGCCCTTGAGGCTGCTCTGCCATTCACTAAGATCATGGCTGAACTTTTCCATCTGCTCTACTTTCCTAAATCCATTGATTCCCTTAAAGCTCAAGAATCTAACAATCTCAGTCATGAATACAATCAATGACTGGACATCTACCAATCTCTCGGATAGCGAATTCCAAAGATTCACAACCTTCTGAGGGAAGAAATTTCTCCTAGTCACAGTCTTAAATGGCCATCTCCTTGTCCCGAAACAATGCCTCCTAGGTCTAGATTCTCTAGCCAAGGGGAATAGACTCTCAGCATCTACCCTGTGATGATAGTTCTTGGGATGTGGGGGTCACTGGCTGGGCCAGAATTTATTGCCCTTGAGAAGGTGATGGTGAGCTGCCTTCTGGAACTGCTGCAGTCCATATGGTGTAGGTACACCCACCATGCTGTTAGGGAGGGAGTTCCTGGATTTTGATTCAGCAACAGTGAAGGAACGGTGATATATTTCCGAGTCAGGATGGTGTGTGAATTAGAGAGGAACTTGGAGATGATGGTGTTCCCATGCACCTGCTACCCTTGTTTTTCCAGGTGAGTTTAGAACTCATGAAAAACCTTGTTAAGTTGGTGCAGTGCATCTTTTAAACGGTACATACCAAGGTCACAGTATTCCTGTGATGGAAAGATAATGTGTTGAAGCTAGCGGATAGGGTGCTGATCAAGCTTTGTCCTGGATGGCATTGAGCTTCTCGAGTGTTGTGGGAGCTGCGCTCATCCAGGCAAGTGGGGAGTATCCCATCACACTCCTGACCTGTGCCTTATAGATGGTAGACAGGCTTTGGGGAGTTAAGAGGTGAGTGATTTGCCGCAGGATTCCCAGCCTCTGACCTGCTGTTGTGGGCACAGTATTGGTCTGGCTGGTCTAGTCTCCTAGTAGGTCCTTAATGTGGGTGGGGTGAAATCTGTTGGTGGTCAATGAGAAACAAATCTGCTTTGTATAAGAAGTATGGGATAAGAGAACTTAAAACAAGTTGTTAAATGTGTCAGCCTTAACTCAGTGGATGACACTCTCACCCCTGAGTCAATGTTATGGGCTCAAGCCCCATGTCCAGAGACTGGAGCAGATTATTCTTGGTTGATACTTCAGTGCAGCAGTGAGGGCAATGTTGTCGTCTGGGTAAGGTTTTAAAATGAGGCACCTTGCCATTTAGGATGGGTGTAAAAGATCCTATTGCACTACCTAAAGTAGAGAAGGTGTCCTAGGCAATAGACCTCCCTCACTACAGGTCACCTACAATGCAGCATGTGGTTTGCACAAAGGGTTCTCACTCCCCATGTTCGGAATTGCACACATATTAAGCCTTTGTGCAGTCAATTGGTTAACATTAATAGAGTGGGAACCCAACTGTTGCTCCTGGAGTTAATGGCACCCAATTAAAGCTAGTGCACAAACACCAAGGGAAGGAATCAGGATTCACTGGATGTGAAAGCAACATGAAACTAGAGACAACTCACCAAGCTGGTCCAAGAGTGTAAACAGCAGTGACAGAGTATTAGGCCGGCGTATGTTGAGAAATGGAGAAGATAGAAGAGCAGAGGGATTCAGTCCCGGAGGTATACCTCGGGACCCAGTGCTCCCCATTGTGACATGGGCGGTGCTGACTACCCAGGCCTGGGGGAGAAGTGTAAAGGCACACCTGCAGCCCCCATGCAACTTCAAGCAACACCCTCAGTGTAGGCGAGGTGACCTCCCATTTCCTGTTACCTGTGGAAAAGCAGCTCTTGTGCTGTTGATCCCTTTGCAAAGGTCTCCTGCTGCCAGTCCCCACACAATAAATCCAATCCCTGCATCAAATGGCTTGTTTTGCTTTGAATATAGAGGATTTTAGGAATGACCTGATTGAGGAACTTAAAATATTGAAAATGTTCAACATGTTTTCCCTGGAAGAGAATTCATGAACAAGGGGACATAATCTTAATACTGGAACCAGGCTATTAAAATGTGAAATCAGGAGAGACTTTTTCCACACAAAGGATAGTGGAAATTTGGAGGCTAGGATAATTGGAGATTTCAAAACTAAGATCCGAAGATTTTTGTTAGTTAAGGATATCCAGGAAAATGGAGCAAATGTGGATAAATTGGATTGAGCTACATATCGTGATATGATATGGCAGACCAAGCTTAAAGAACTGAATGGCCTACTCTTGTTCCTATGTTCCTGAGTGTTGGCTGCAGACATAGACCCAATCTCTACTGCATACATGCAAACATATGAACATATGAATTAGAAGCAAGAGTAAGCCATTCAGCCCCTCGAGCCTGCACTGACGTTCAGTAAGATCGGTGGCTGATCTGATTGTGGCCTCAATGCCAGTACTGTCCTGCGATGATTCTCGAGGACCAGTTCTTACTGATTATTTTCATATCATCTCAAGTTTTGCGGCCTGTGTCCTCCCTTATATCGACGTTCAGAGAATTACCTAGAAATTACTGTTCAGCCCAACTGGTCCATGCTGGTGTTTCTACTCCACATGAGCCTCCTCCCACCTTATTTCATTTCATCCTATCAACTTAATCTCCTTTCTCCCTCACATTTCTATTTTGTTGTACGTTGGCTGTGACGGACTAAGGAATAGTTGCAGAGACATAGATACGTCTGAACAATAACTGGTTTATTGGATGAACGTAACTATTTCCAGCTGTACAAGACTAGGTGTTACTCAGCCTAAGCCATGAGCTTTCTCCTTCTAGACTCCTGGACATGCCACTCTCTTGTCCATCATCATGTGGGTGGTACTGCTTCTTCAGACCCACACATTAACTCTTTCAGCCCCGAGCACCCTAATACTACACCTCCCCCCACCAAGTCTTTGCCCAAATATATTTCACGTTTATATTTACATACTACCCCATCTCCCACCAGGTCTCTGATTTCATATGTTTATTCAGGCTAGAGGTTTCATGACTCTTGCTGATGGTGTCCTTGTGAGGCTTGGGAGATAAGTGGTCTCCCTTTGGACTTCTTTGGTTTGACTTGGTTGGTCTTTGGTAAAGTTTCAACATCTGGCCCATTGTCAGTTTGGCTCTCAAAACCTGGTTCTCCAAAATGCATAATGGAAGATTCTCTTATCTGGACCTAGACCTGATCCTCTTTTTCCTCACCTTGCCATTATACCCACCTTGATCTGCTGTTTCTCTCTCATGGTTGGATTTCATGGGTCCATCCCTTTCTTTACGTTCAGTATGTTCCCTATCCGTGTTTGTTGAGTTGACCCTGGTTCCTGTTGAAGGTTTTGACTGTCTTTCTTTATTCCTGGACTGACGACTCCCTGTTTGTGAATTCTTGAGTAGTCCTGATCTGCTGCCTCTAGAACTAACTGTGTAGGCTGGACAGGAAACTGTGAGGAAGGCACTTTATCAAAATCTTGCTTTCCCTCCAATTCCAGTCACCCCGGTGTCGCAGTGTCTTCCAATGTAGAAGAGGTGGGCATCACCTGGTTTGGTTCTGTCTCTGGTTCTGGATTTGTTTGACTGACTGCGTCATGGATGAATACTTTTGGTGGATGGGTAGCTATGGATGCATTAACCAAGGGGTCACCACCGCCAAATGAATGTGGTATTGTAGCAGTATATTCTATTGCTTGAGTATCACCTTCCACCTTCTCAGCCGAGGCACAGAGTGACAGAGGATTGTGGCCACACTCAGGTACTCGTTTGTCCAATGGGTCTGCTACCGTTTCAGTAAGAACAAGTTAACTCTCCGCCCCCCCGGGCATTTTCTTGGAATGGGCTGGATTATTGGCCTCAGTGAAGAGAGTCAAAAAATCAGCACTCAAGCCCCAATCGAGGTCATCAGAGCATTTAGACAGTTTGAGGGGCTCTGATTCGGTATCACTGACTGTCTGGTCATTGACACCTTCCACTGTCTAGATTAGGTTGAGGTCGACACAGGTTTTTTGACTCAGGAGAGAAAATTCCCGATGGCAAGTAACATACAGGGCGGGATTTTCCAGCCCCGACACCGACAGGCACCTCCAGTCAATGGATCTCCGAAATTCCCTGCCCCATCACAACCAAGTCCACTGGTGGTGGGGCCAGAAAATCCAGGCCATAATGTTTCCAGTATCTGTTTGTTCCTGTATTGGGATGTTGCTTGTAACATGCCAAGACTTATAGTTTGATCCCCCCTGGACCATATCACTGGGTTTCAGTTGTTATCAACCATTGGTTTTCTAGACACGGTTCCCTATCAGACAAGACTTGCTCTTGTATCAAATTTCACATCAGTGATGAGTCCATTGACATAATTGTCCAGGTTCCAGAAAGCGTACCTCGGGCCTTTGATCTCGCCTCACAAACCTTGTTGTCCCTCTTCTTGATGAGGTTCCTCAATTGCGTTAATTACCTTGTGTGTGAAGATTCTTTCGTTTTCCTCTGTGTATCTAGAGGTTTCAGTTCTGCACATCTTTTCAAAGCGCCCAAACCTCTTACAGTGAAAGTTTTCTGCAGTGTTTTATTCGCGCCTTTGGGGATTTTTGGGGCCACGGAAATGGCGTGGTTTATTGGCGTTTTGAACTTTTGTTCCATCAGGTGTCTTTTTCCCTGGAGTGTTTGTGATATTCTTTTGTTTCATAAGTTGCACCGTCTTTGGGGGTCTTCTGATCCACAGTTTGTCTTCCCCCCTTACTATGGCTCTATTTTGCTGACAAACCTCAGATGGTCTGCCTAACTGGATCACCTTCTCCAAAGTTAAGTCTTCTTTATATTGCAGTAGGTCAGAGGGGGTGTCATCGGTTGTCCTGACTATGACGTGGTCTCATATCAGCTCAGGCTTAAGATCACCATATTCACAGCCTTCAGCCAGTCGATACAGGTCACTGATAAAGGAATCCATTGGTTCACCAGGTTTCTGCACCCTTTTATTAAACTTGGCTCTTTTTAACATCTTATTACTTTGTAAATTAAAATAATTATCAAAGGCTTTTAAGATGTTGAAGTTTCATTAAATCCTTGCCTCGCCATCACATCATCAGTGATTGCTCCAGTTGAGTACAATACTGTATTAACTTGTTCAGCCTCTGACTTAATGTTCAACCTGGATGCAGCTCTGAATCTTAAAAAAACTTTCCCCCATCGTGCCCAATTCTGTGTCTGAATTGGCCCTTCCATGTGCCCAAATCAGTCTGGCCAGGTGAATTTGGAATCCATAGCTGTTTTAAGCTTTTAGGAGATTTGCCTGGATTTTTGTTAAACAGTTGCAGTAATGGAGTTTTCTCATGCTGATCAGACTTTAACTGATACCCACTGCGGTCACTGACCCTTTTTGGTAATCGTTTCTTAACTCTACAGAGTTTTTAAAATAATCACCGGGCATTACTCTTAACCTCTGCTCCTGGCTTTCATCCCGTTGAGCGGCTGAGTTTTGTTCCTCAATTGCTGCCACGTGGTCGGCAAGTGTAATGGCGCTCACCTCAGACCCAGGCCGTGGGGTGTATCGAAACCTGCACTCCCTAAAAATGGGATTTGCCCAGCACTGCCTGCTCACTGAGCCGTTAATCTGAAGACTTTGAGCCCGTTTCCAGGGTTTGCTCTCCCTTCCACGACCGTCGGCAGGTTTGACGCTGCTGGACCTGGACTTTTTGCGGTCCTTCACATTGCCCTCAGTAAGCTGAACCGTTGATTTTTTTTCCCCCTTCCTTCAGCCTCCACATGTTCTGTGCAGCTCCTTTGGAGTTTTTCAACTGTCTTACCGAAATCTTCAGTTTTGGCGCCTTACTCACTTGCAAACTTTTTTAAAAGCCGATTTTTGGATTTCGGGGTCCTTCACCGCTGCCACCATGTTGCATATTGGTTGTGGCTGGCGAAGGAACAGTTGCAGAGACATAGATATGTCTGACTTGGATGGGCGTAACTATTTACAGATATGCAAGACTAAAGTTGTTAGTCTGACCCTAAGCTCTTAGCCATGTGATTCTCTCTTACATCATCATGTGAGCGGTACTGTTTTTCCAGTCCCGCACATTAACCCTTTCATTCCTAAACACCCTAATACTGCTATGTAGCCTGACCGGTAAATCCATTAACGCTATTTGCCTCAACTATTCCCTGTGGCAGAGAGTTCCACCTTTTAACAGTTAAACTTTAACCTCTCCGAGTGAAGACGTTTCTCCTGAATTCCTTATTGGGTTTACTTGTTCCGATTTTATATTTACGACTGGAAGTTTTGGAATCCCTACCCCCACCCCACCCCCGTACTCCCACCCTCAGATGGGACCTGACCACCGGGAGAAAGTCAATGGCCTAGAAGGAAGCTCCATTGAACACATTTTTTTGAAGGAATCAACAGCTCCCCAGCCCATGTGAGGGGATCAAGGTTGGAATCAGCAGAGACGGGTTTAAGCCACAGAACACGCGGCTGATGAAACCTCTGTAGAACCTCCAAGGAAGGGCTTACAATGATGCGCATTCATATAACATAACTGGAAGAAGTTGGCAAGTTCGTAGTGTGTTGCACACTGCACAGTGTGTCCATTCAAAGAGTCTAAGAGGTAAAGAGGAGTTGCTAACACTCAGAGTAACATAGGTACAGTAAGCAATTGCGACAAATTCTTCTTTCCCCCCCCCACCCCCCCCACTCCTTTTGGGTCAAAAGAAAGATAGAACAAAATACTCTCAACAACGACAGCAACTTATATTAAAATAGCACCTTTGCTATAATTAAACCCTCCCAAGGCACCTCACGAGGTCATTATAAAACAAAGTATGACACAGAGCCACGTAAGGAGATATTAGATCAAAAGGCCAAGAGATTGGCTTAAGGGGCTTCTTAAAGGAGGAAACCGAGAGGGAGAGGCGGAGAGGTTTAGGGAGGGAATTCCAGAGCTTGGGGCCCAGGCAGCTGAAGGACCGGCCGCCAATGGCGGAGCGATTAAAATTGGGCAAGCGCTCGAGACCAGGATGAGAGGATTGCCGAGACCTCGGAAGGCCGTGGAGCTGGGGGAGGGAGGGAGCGAGGCCGCGTGGAGGGGTTTAAAAAACAAGGATGAGAATTTTAAGGTCAAGATGTTGCTCGACTGGGAGCCAGTGTAGGTCAGCGGGCACAAGGGGGCGATGGGGGGGTTGGGACTTGCTGCGAATTAAGACACGGGCAGCAGAGTTTCGGGTGATGTGAAGTTTGCGGGGGGTAGAGCGTGGGAGGTCAGCCGGCAGTGCGTCGGAATAATCGAGCCCAGCGCTAACGAAGGCACAAATGAGCTTCTCAGCAGCAGAGGATCTGAGTTGGGGCGAAGTCGGGGGACGTTACGGAGGTGGAATCGTGGGAGGGTGGGGGGGAGATTCTTAGTAATGGCTCAAAACCGAGATCAGAAGCTCACCTTGGGGGCTTAATCACAGACTGTTGCCGGGGAAAAGGATGGAGTCTGTAACTAGGGGATGGAGGTTGGAGCGGGCACTGGAAACGATGGCTTCAGCCCAGCTCCTACATTTATAGGACACAGTTGAGAAATTCCAGTGCAACCCGTGTGAAAAGATAAACCACGGCACCCGGAACTGGGAAAAAAAAAACGATTCGGTTATAAATTCAAGCAAGACGTGGCTGAGCCTGTGAGAAGAGATGACTTGCAGAGCAGCGGCGGAATAGGAGAGAGCCTCGTGACGCGGACTCTGCAAATCCTTTTCAAGAACCCCTGCCAAATTAGATCTAGAAGGGAAGAGGCAGCCTCGACGGGATCAAATCCCGATCGGGAGCGGGAATAAGATCCCAGCGAGGCCCTGATGAAGATCTAAAGGCGAAATACTGCAGGTGCTGGGGATCTGAAACAAAAGCAAAAATTGCTTGAGAAACCCAACAGGCTTGACAGCGTCGGTGGAGGAGACAGACAGAGTTAACGTTTCGAGGACTCGAAACGTTAACTCTGTCTGTCTCCACCACAGCTGCTGTCAGACCTAATGAGGAGCTGGTGAGCCAGAGATGATGGGAACTAATGACCAGGGGAAGAGGGCGGTGAGAGCATGGTCGAGCTCCACTGGCTGTTTCTCCTCGTCTGATATCATGTGGAGTGCCACGTCATAGCTTTTGGGCAGGGTGCTGTTGAAGTGGCCCATTGTTTCATGAGAGCCTCTGTGATGTGACTCATGCCTAGCAATTTGGCAGTATGCCAGCCTAGCTTGGCTAATAAAAACCCCATTGCCCTCTGACTGAGTGACACATCCATACACTGCATGGCTGTAAGACTATTATTAAATTATTCAAAGGACCAATGTCTAAACATGCCCAAACACTCTAACTTTTCTCCCAATTTGCTTCTTGACCTTAAATAACTAGTATTATTAGACAGGATTTGTACTGTCCTGGCCTCACCAGTTGACCTTGTTTACCAATGACGTAGTGAACATTGGTGTGGTGTTAATGTTAGTTAACTAATTCAGAGGACGTGGGTTCAAATCCCATCAAGGCAGATTGAATTCAGTCTTCAAAAAAAAAATCTGAAGCCAAAAGAGCTGGTGGAAGTGATCAGAAAGCTATTGGCTTGTTGTGAAAGGCCAACGCCTTTTTGAGGGGGGAAGCCAATTGTCCTGAAAGTGTTTCCAATCTCATGCCAAAGGCGTCACAACTGCCCTCTGAGATGTCAAACAGCCCTCAACGGCTCAAGAAGGAAGTCCGATAGCGTCTTTGCTGTCTCGTCATTACCATATTGCTGCTTCTGGGATCTTGCTGTGCGCAAGTCAGCTCCGTGTCTCCGAGCGTTGTAACGCTTCAATGGCTGTAAGGCGCTTTGGGATGCCGCGGGCCCATCTCCGAAATGCAGGCCCCTCTTTGTCGGCTGTGGCTCACCGGGTAGCACTCTTGCTCCTGAATCCCAAGTTCACGCCCCACACCAGGGCTCGGGCTTGGAAATCGAGGCCGACATTCCAGGTGCTGCAGTGTTGCAGGTGCCGTGCCTCAGGTGAGACACTAAACCAAGTCCCCGTCTGACTCCGCAAGTGGACGTGAAAGACCCTGTGGTGCTCCTTTGAGGAAGAGCAGCGGATTTATCCCTTGGTCTCCTGGCCAATTTTTATCCCTCAATCAACATCAACAAAACAGATTATCTCTGGTCATTTTCTCATTGCTGTTTGTGGGAGCTTGCTGTGCGCAAACTGACTGCCATGTTGCCTACAATACTACACTTCAAAAGCAATTTTAAGCAGTTTTAAGGCGGAGGTAGATAGATTCTTGTTTGATGGGGGAATCAAAGGTTATCAGGGGTAGATGCAAATGTGGAATTCGAAACACAAACAGATCAGCCATGATCTAATGAGTGGTGGAGCAGGCTCGAGGGGCTGAATAGCCTACTTCTGCTCCTGTTTCATATGTTCATATGTGCTATATTGCCTCTAAGGAGCTTTGAGGTGTCTGGAGGTTGTGAAAAGCACTATATAAATGCAAGTATTTTTTGCTTTAAAGGTCTCCCTCATGACCCTTGAGTGGACAGGGATGAACACTCGGTTTAGCTGCTTATGAGGGAGTGATCAGCCCCACAGTGATTGGATTGGTCAGGTGATGAATTCCACTTGTTCTCGGAGAATGTCACTATGGCTTTAAGTAAACTCGAGGGCAATGAAATGTGGGGAAGAGGTAGACATTGTGCAGCCTTGCATCGTGGGTGGACAGTTATGTTCCAAGTGGCTTTCTGCTGGAGCCCCTCCCAAACTGGCCTGAGCTGCTGCTAAAGTGGTCCCAACTGGTGCTAAAGACACCTAAAGAGGCTGTACTGAGCCTCAAGGGGGTTCACAGTCTCAGGTAATGAGAGACAAGGAGGGTCGGAGCTGTGCACAGTCCACAATCTGTCCATCCAACTCCACCATCGGGGGTTCAAATCCAAGCCAGAAAATCACCCACTTGCAAATGATTGCAAGTGTCCAATATCAAATGGGCTTCATACTCTTTACTCTGTATCTAACCCCGTGCTGTACCTGCCCTGGGAGTGTTTGATGGGGACAGTGTAGAGGGAGCTTTACTCTGTATCTAACCCCGTGCTGTACCTGTCCTGGGAGTGTTTGATGGGGACAGTGTAGAGGGAGCTTTACTCTGTGTCTAGCTCCATGCTGTCCCTGCCCTGGGAGTAGTTGATGGGGACAGTACAGAGCACCTATTTAAAATATATTTCATCAGCCAGTATTGGGTGTGAATTCTGTCAGTGTTGAAGAAACTTTCATTCCGAGAAACAAATCATTGCCAGCTCAGTATTCTGGAACATTTCCTGTGGGCATGAAGTGAATACATTTCCTGTAAAATCTTTCTTTGCGAGAAAGGTGTCTCCTAGTCCTCTGTGGAAATTCTGGAATACCTGAAATTGGTATTCAAGGGCAAGGTGCATGGAGATGCCAAACATTCTTTGAACATTAGTCTTGCCTGGTCTGGTAAGGTCACTGAGTGCCTCTGTGACGGAGAGAGCTGGTGATGGTGGCACTCACTATCACGGCTACTTGCACTCTGTGGAACCTGTCCCTCTGCAGAGTGGTTCAGGCAACGAACCCGTAATTCTGGGGCTCTGTGCCTTTAGGAAGCACCGGCCCAGTGACCGAGTGGCTGGTCTACTCGCTGAGGCTGCTGCAGCCACTTAATCGCTGCTGCACTGCATTTCCATGCCCTCCTGCCCCAGGGATCGGGAGACCCCAGTGAAAGGCACGAACAGCACTGGGAGACCTCCCTGAATATTTAATAAAGGCCCATCAGGGACTGGTGGAACCTTGGCCTGGCTGTTGTCTCTTCCAAGAGGTCGGATGGTTTTTGGGCAGGTTGGAGTGTGATTATATTGTGATGTACGATAATGCGAGGCCGGTTGAAAGTTCAGAGGGTCGTTTCGAGTGAGCCAACACCAGCAGGTGGGAGAACACTTCCAGCAGGAAACTGGGCCTCAGAGTACAATCTAAGCCTGGGGCAAATTTCCACCTCCAGGCCCATGGTCGTTAACTGGTGGAGGGGGAAATGGCTGATCCATGATGAAAACTGTCCAATTATCGTTACACTGATTTCAACGGGATGAAAATCAGGCTGTCTAGGCGGGCGGTTCCACCCCATGAGGTGGAGGTAAAAGTTCACCACGGTGTCTCTGAGCCATGCACAGCAAGAGGGCCTAGTGTTGCCAACTCCTCCAGGACTTAAAGGTTAATCATTAGGCACAGCTATAAGCAAGGCATGGAGAAAAATCAAGAGCCACTGAAAGAAATGTCCCTGTTTTCACTTTCTTTGAACAATTTTGCTGATTCATACATTGGAATTGAGGAGAAAAGGCTGTTTGATTGACAGTCAAGGATCACCCAATCAGCTAACAATGAGCCTGTTCGCTTTGCCAATTGGCCAAGGGAAGATAATGCGCCGCGTGATTGGACTGGTCAGGTGACCAATGGCAGAAGCGCAGGGGGTGGAGCAGTTAGAGGAAGGAGATCAAACCTCCGAGGGATGCCTCCAGACAGAGCTGGCAAAACCCAGGGGGTTTGGGGGGGTGGGGTGCGGAATTCCTCATCCCATCTCTGAGCTGCCCCTCAATCTGATGACCTCTGGCAATGGGTCCCCTCTTATCACTCAATCTGCGGCGACCCTTCATGGAAAGTGTGCGTGAGCAGAGCGGAATCTGAGCCCCACCACCTGGCGGGTCAACACGTGTCGCTCTCCGGGTTTGAAGAGGCGCCCGGCCATGGTTTGACCGAGCGTCCTATCAGTGTACCCACAAAACTGGTGACAACATCCAGGCCAAGAGGACAGCCCCCGAATTTTCCCTGAATTTGGGCCGATTCTTGAGTACTCGCTGCCAAGGCAGCTTCACTTCCTTTCACTGCTGAGGTGGCGTAGTGGTTATGCTGCCGGGGTTAGTAATCTGAGTTATTGATCTGGAGGCAGGAGTTCAAATCCCACCTGGGTGGTTGGGGAACTTAGAATTAATTAATTCAATCAGTAACGGTGACTGTCAGGTTGTTGTAAACATCCATCTGGTTCTCTGGTGCCCTTTAGGGAGGGAAATCTGTCACCCTCACCTGGCCTGGCCTACATGTGGCTCCAGCCTTGCAAACAATGTGTTTGGCCCTTTAAGGCCGAGCAAGCCACTCAGTTGTTAGAGGGCCATTGAGTCCGAGGTGACACGGGCAGTAAAGTCCCGCCGTTTGTGACTCCCTCTGTACACCACGTCGCCCTTTGCGGGCCCAAATGCTCGTTTATCCCCAGTTTTAAACTTAAAAAAAATGGAAGCCAACTTTCGAAAGTGCTCCAGGCAAAAAGGAAGAAAAACGCCTAACTGAAGTTAGAAAAAACTGAAGGTGTCCATGACTTGCTTGTGCATCGTCCGCCATTGCTTGCACCTGGATGTCCCTTGTTTGCTGCGATTTAGAAACATAGAAACTAGGAGCAGGAGGAGGCCTTTTGGCCCTTTGAGCTGCTCCACCATTCATTATGATCATGGCTGATCATCCAACTCAATAACCTGCTCCCGCTTTCTCCCCATACCCTTTGATTCCTTTCGCCCCCCCCCCCGCCAAGAGCTATATCTAACTCCTTCTTGAAAATATACAATGTTTTGGCCTCAACTACTTTCTGTGGTAGCGAATTCCACAGACTCACCACTCTCTGGGTGAAGACATTTCTCCTCATCTCAGTCCTAGATGGTCTACCCCGTATCCTCAGACTGTGACCCCTGGTTCTGGACTCCCCCACCATCGGGAACATCCTTCCTGCATCTACCCTGTTTAATCCTGTTAGAATTTTATAGGTTTCTATGAGATCCCCCCTCATTCTTCTGAACTCCAGCAAATATAATCCTAACCGACTCAATCTCTCCTCATATGTCAGCCCCGCCATTCCCAGGAATCAGTTGGGTAAACATTCGCTGCACTCCCTCTATAGCAAGAACATCCTTCCTCAGATAAGGAGACTAAAACTGCACACAATATTCCAGGATTGGGATTTAATTCCTGATCACAGTCCACCTCCAACCTCAAGTAGAGTGCTGTAAGTGTCCCAAATAGGGATGGGCAGTAAATGCTGTCCTAGCCAGTGATGCCCACATCCCATGCACAAATGAAAAAACAATTTTACATTGCTCTTGTCCTGTTGTTTGGTAAACTTCTCCAGTAAGATTCTCTTTAAATTTACTAAGGCCATAGCTTTTATTGCCTTTGACCCTTTGTACATGTGAAATTTTGGGATGGCTGGAATCTATCTCATTGGCTCCCATTGTAATGAACGTTCGTCGTTTGCCATTTCGCAGGCTGCGAGGTCTCACAAGAAAGTAACCCCCGGGAATGGCAGGGTCTTTACTGCATTCGAGAAGGCAGCTCACCGGGCACCTTCTCAAGGGTAGTAAGTGCTGGCCTTGGAGGCAATGCCCACATCCTATGGGTGAGTAGAAAATAAAAGCACAAAGGAGTATTTTTAAATTCATTTATAAGCAGGGGATGTGAAATTTATCCCCAAGGAATGTGGCCCTGAGTTGGATTCTATCCGGTCGCTCTCAGGAATCGGTAGCTGCCCTATTTTTGGAAAGTTGCACCAAGGAGATAAAATGATTCCTGTTGAAGAGTGGCTATTTATCATAGAAAAACATCCTAGTTTTCTCAATTCAAATCAAACGGGGCTATTTTTAAACCAGTAACTGGGAGCTGGTCAGACTGAGGATAAATAAGCAGAAGTCATGAATGAGTGAAAGAAATGATTGTGGGAAGCACATAGAGGAATATGGTTCCCCTGGACCCTCCCGACTCCTGCTGTTTACCTTAAGGCCTTCTCAATACCTGAGGTTACAGAGCACGCCACTCACATTTCACTTTGACCTTCTATTTAACTGGAATTTCTTTCCACTTCCACCCCACCCCCGCCACACTCTTCTAGACCAGTTAATTACCCACCTTGGTGGAGAGACCGGCGGAGTGTCTCCAGAATCAAGTTGACTCCAAGGCGAGGGCTAATTGGAATTCCGTCGCCATTCCTTGGCAGTCACAAATCTGATACCTGCATCCAACAGGTCTGCAGTGCTTCAAGGAACTCTTGGTCATTGACCACCCTGTCTCACTGATGGGACCGCAAGTGTTGAACCTGCCATGGGGGAGTGTGGGGTGCTGTGATTCTCCCTGGACCACAATTAAATTGCCTTAACGTTCAGTAAAGGAAAGTGCCCCAGCACGCGACAGGGGTGTCAATTATTGGAAGGAGGTATTAAGACAAGTGACCAAAGCACTTGGCCAACGGGGTAGGTTTTAAAGGGCCACCTTGTAGGAGGGGGAGAGAGACAGGCAGAGAGATTGAGGGAGGGAATTCTCGAGAGGGCCCAGGCAACTGAAGGTGTGGCTGCCAATGATGGAGCTAAGAGGATTGGAAATGGGCAACGGATCATAGTTGGAGCAGTGTAGAAATCTCAAAGGGTTGTCCATAATGGGCCGTACCTGAGAAACCGCTCCGTGTTGAGAAGTGACACAACTTTAGCAATGTAACTCCTCTGTACACTTGGCCTCTGAGGAGCCTCATGGTCTCTGGTCATCCAACTGATGCTCCCCAGTCTCCCATAAGCCCCATTCGTTCGCAAAGACCAGGCAGTCTCTTGTCGGATCCACAGTCTCTGATAACTACCCCATTTCCGATAGGACATCAGCCTGGTCTCAGTGATAGCATGCTTGCTGTTGAGTTGGTAGATTATGGATTCAAGTCTCACTCCAGATGCTTGATCAGACTGATCGTGTCAGCCTGTTCCTGCCCCACAGAACTCATTTCTTCCTATCTTGACTCCGTTCTCTCTCCCCTTGTCCAGTCTCTTCCCACCTACATCCGCAATTCCTCTGATGCCCTACATCATATCAACAATTTCTAGTTCCCTGGCCCCAACCGCCTCCTCTTCACCATGGACGTCCAACCCCTCTACATCTCCATTCCTCACTAGGATAGTCTGAGGACTCTCCGTCTCTTCCTTGAACAGAGGCCCGAACAATCCCCATCCACCACCACTCTCCTCCGTCCGGCTGAACTTGTTCTCTCACTGAACAATTTCTCCTTAAACTTGTCTCACTTCCTCCAAATAAAAGGTGTGGCTATGGGTACCCGCATAGGCCCAGCTATGCCTGTCTCTTTAAGGGGTATGTGGAACATTCCTTGTTCCAGTCCTACTCCGGCCCCCTCCCACAACTCTTTCTCCGGTACATCGATGATTATTTCGGTGCTGCTTCATGCTCTCATCTGGACCTGGAAAAATGTATTAATTTTGCTTTCAATTTCCATCCCTTCACTTTCACATGGTCCATCTCTGACACTTCCCTTCCCTTCCTTGACCTCTTTGTCTCAATTTCTGGTGATAGACTGTCCACCAATATTCATTACAAGCCTACCAGCTCTCACAGCTACCTCGACTACAGCACCTCACACCCCGCTTCCTGTAAGGACTCCACCCCATTCTTTCAGTTCCTTCGTCTCCATCGCATCTGTTCTGATGATGCCACTTTCCAAAACAATTCCTCTGACATGTCTTCCTTCTTCCTTAATCGAGGTTTCCACCCACTGTGGTTGACAGGGCCCTCAACCCTCAACCATGTTCGACCCATCTCCCGCGCATCTGCCCTCACACCTTCCTCTCCCCCCCAGAACCATCATGGGGCACCCCTTGTCCTCAATTTTCACCCCACCAGCCTCCACATTCAAAGGATCATCCTCCGCCATTTCCGCCAACTCCAGCATGATGCCACCACCAAACACATCTCCCCTTCACCCCGTTGGCATTCCATAAGGACTGTTCCCTCCGGGACACCCTGGTCCACTCCACCATCACCCCCTACACCTCAACCCCCTCCCACAGCACCTTCCCATGCAACCGCTGAAGGTGTAACACCTGCCCCTTTACTTCCCCTCTCCTCACCGTCCAAGGGCCCAAACATTCCTTTCAAGTGAAGCAGCATTTCACTTGCACTTCCCTCAACTTAGTCTACTGTATTCGCTGCTCCCAATGCGGTTTCCTCTACACTGGAGAGACCAAACGCAGACTGGGTGACCGCTTTGCAGAACACCTTCAGTCTGTCCGCAAGCATGACCCAGACCTCCCTATCATTTGCCATTTTAACACTCCACCCTGCTCTCATGCCCACATATCCATTCTTGACCTGCTGCAATGTTCCAGTGAAGCTCAACGCAAACTGGAGGAACAGCACCTCATCTTCCGACTAGGCACTTTACAGCCTTCCAGACTGAATATTGAGTTCAATAACGTTAGATCATGAACTCTCTCCTCCATCCCCCTTTTTGATCCCCTTTTCTCAAATACTCATTTTAAAATTTTTATGTATATATTTTTTCTCACATTTTTATCATTTATATTTTATATTTATTTCCATTTTTATTCATTGTTTTATCCCCACTTTTTAGCCCATTTCGATCTTTTTCCCCACACTGTCCCCTTCCCCCCGCCCCACCCCCACTAGGGCCATCTGTCACTTGCTCGTGCTGCTTTCCAGCCTCAATGTCACCATTAGCACCTCCTTTAGCTAATATCACCACCATCAACACCCTTTTGACCTTTTGTTTATGACATATTTTGCAATCTCTCCTTTGCCTCCACCTATCATTGGCCTTCTATCTCACCCCTCCTTAAACAGTGTATATTTCACCACATTTCTACTTCTCTTTATTTCTGATGAACAGTCATACGGACTCGAAACGTTAACTCTGTCTTTCTCTCCACAGATGCTGTCAGACCTGCTGAGTTTCTCCAGCACTTTTTGTTTTTGCTTCAGATTTCCAGCATCTGCAGTATTTTGCCTTTAGCTTGGTCAGATAAACCGGGCTGACACTCATAGTGACATAGCGAGGGAATTGGAGAGGCCATCATTTGAATGAAATAACAAAGGGGCCACTGTCCACCCTTTCAAGTGGTTGTAAGTGATCCCGTGACATTACCCTTAGCAGCCCAACTCTCCCAGACCTTCTACCCAATAGTTATCTCTCAATGATCATCACTTGATCATTTGTTCCAATTTTGTTTGTGGGACCTTAACTTGTGCATTTTTTGTGAAGCATTTAGGATGTCCTGAGATCATGAAAGGTCCTATACAAATGTGGGTCCATCTTCTGCTAGACCACCACATTCCCTGAAGGACTTCCATTGTTCTAACAGACTTTGGGTTTCAATAAAGCTATTGGTTTTCCCTATACTCTCTGACTAATCCTGTATTTTCTGGTAGAAATTAGATGGACAGGCTCCATGCTCTTGCGCATTGTGGTATAGGAGAACACTGGGACAGGCTGATCTACTCCAAACATAGCCAAAAAGAGTGAATTCCACACTGAGGAATGACTTGCCTGTAAGTGATGGAACTTCCTCTCTGTAACTTTGACTGTCTCAGCTTTGCCAATTCCCTGCATCCAAACTTTCCTAGCCAAAGATAGACTTGCGTTTATATCGGACCTCCCGAAGCACTTTGTTTTATTCACTCACATAGAGTGTGGGCGTTGCTGGCTAAGCCAGCATATACTGCCCACCCCTAATTGCCCCTTGAGAAGCTGGTGGTGAGCTGCCTTCTTGAGCCGCTGCAATCCGTGTGGTGTAGGTACACCCACAGTGCTGTTAGGGGGGGAGGTCCAGGATTTTGACCCAGCCACAGTGAAGGAATGGCTGATATATTTCCAAGTCAGGGTGGTGAGTGACTTGGAGGGGAACTTCTAGGTGGTGGTGTTCCCATGTGTCTGCTGCCCTTGTCCTTCTAGATGGCGGAGGTCATGGGTTTGGAAGGTGCTGTCGAAGGAGCCTTGGTGAATTCCTACAGTGCATCTTGTAGATGGTACACACTGCTGCTACTGTGTGTCGGTGGTGGAGGGAGTGAATATTTGTGGATGGGGTGCCAATCAAGCTGGTTGCTTTGTCCTGAATGGTGTCGGGTTTCTTGAGTGTTGTGGGAGCTGCACTCATCCAGGCAAGAGGGGTGTATTCCATCACATTCCTGACTTGCGCCTTGCAGATGGTGGATAGACTTTGGGGAGGCAGGAGTAATTTTTGAAGTGATTCATTGCTGTAATGTAGGCACCTGAGTCAGCCAAGTTGTGCACAAGCTCCCAGAAGCAGCAATGCAATAATGACTGTCCGGGAGAGATCAGCGACATGAAAGGACGGTGATATATTTCCAAGCCAGGATGGTGAGTGACTTGGAGGGAAACTTCCAGGTGATGAACTCTCCTCCAACCTGGAGCCACTGAACCTTGCCGCTTCTGACAAAGAGAACAGCGGGTGGTGGGGGTGGGGGGGCGGGGGGGGCCCTCAATTAATGCCTCACCCGAGGGGCAGTGTCTCTGACAGTGCAGTGCTCCCTCAGTATTGGGTTAGGAGTATTTTAGCCCACAGTTTCTGCTCGGGTGCCCTGAGTGGGACTGGAACCCACAACCTTTTGATATTGTGGGGGTGGGCCACAGTCACCGATCCCCATTTGTGCTCTACCTCCAACTCAAACTCATTTACAGATGAGGCGATTCTGAAACTCGGGAGAGACACAGTTTTAGAAACTCAATTGAAGATGGAGGTGAGGGGGAGTTTCATCTCTCAGTGGGCTGTTAGTCTGTGGAACTCTCTTACCCTGAGAGCAGTGGAGGCTGGATCATTGCATGTAGTCAAGGCTGAGCTAGACTGATTTCTGATCTACGAGGGAGTCAAGGATTATGCTGGGCAGACAGGGAAATGGAACTGAAGCTGCAGTCAGATCAGCCATGACCTTATTAGAACCATAGAACCATAGAAAAGATACAGCACAGAAGGAGGCCCTTCGGCCCATCTTGTCCATGCCAGCCGGAGGACACCCAGGTGCCCTTTCTAATCCCACCTTCCTGCACCCGGCCCATAACCCTGCAGCTTACAGCACTGAAGGTGCAGATCCAGGTACTTTTTCAAGGAGTTTAGAGTTTCTGCCTGTATTGAATGGTGGAGCAGGCTCGAGGGGCCGAATAGCCTACTCCTGCTCCTATTTCTTAAGATCTTAATTCGATTCTCGAACCAACAAAGTGTCGCTCAGCTCTTTGCTTTCGTTTGCTTTCAAGCCCCCACAAGATGCTTCCTTCCCACCCCAAAGGCATCCACGGCCTTTAGAAAGATGGAGGGAAGGGTTGCCGGTGAACTCACCTCTCAGGCTAAGGGCAGGAAGGAAATAAACCGAATTCCTGGAGAATTAGGGAGGGCATTTCAGCAGCTGCTGCATGTGGCTTTTTTTTTTGGGTTTTTTGATTCCGTACAGAAGTCTGGGTCGGAGCTGGGAAGCTCGCGACAAACAGTGCCGCTTTCTTCCTTAAGGAATGTTAATGCCGGTGCAGGACACAGGCAGCATTCAGCTCCTGCTGGCTGCTCCTCTCCCACACTGAATCCAGGTTTGGAATGCTCTGTGGAAAGGCTTTGAGGACAGAAGGTACAAGCTTCTTCCCACTCAGACGGTGGCCCGTCAGTGTCTGCAGCTGGCCGCTGCCACATCTGGATGCCAGGTGAACAGCCAACCCCCTCCACACAGCCCCACCCCTCACGCACCCCCCCCCTCCCCGAACCATCCCCTCCACCCCACCCCACCCCACCCCAAATACCAGACTCAGGGCACAACAGGAAGGCTGGGGGGGGTGGGGAGCCTCTCCGAGATGCAGAATCACGCTTTCGTCAGAGATGTTCAGTAAAACTAATCGGAACGTTCCCTTGGGATCAGGAGAACATCCTGCTCAGTAAGTGGATAGACCGAGAGTGCAAATCTACAGAAAAATGAGTGACCGTCCTTAGCGATGAGCTGACAACATTCCTCCGCAGCAACAGAGGCACAAAACTCACAGAAAGCTTCTCACACCGACCCTCACCTCCCTAAGAGGACACCTGCTCCCCCCCAACGAATAATTCCAATACCATCCCCGAGCCCCCCCCTCACTAACTCCATTACTGTCCCCGAGCCCCCCCTCACTAAATCCATTACTGTCCCCGAGCCCCCCCCCCACTAACTCCATTACTGACCCGAGCCCCCCCCCACTAACTCCATCACTGTCCCCGAGCCCCCCCCTCACTAACTCCATTACTGTCCCCGAGGCCCCCCCTCACTAACTCCATTACTGACCCGAGCCCCCACCTCACTAACTCCATTACTGACCCGAGCCCCCCCCTCACTAACTCCATTACTGACCCGAGCCCCCCCCCCACTAACTCCATTACTGACCCGACCCCCCCCCCCACTAACTCCATCACTGTCCCCGAGCCCCCCCCACTAACTCCATTACTGACCCGAGCCCCCACCTCACTAACTCCATTACTGTCCCCGAGCCCCCCCCTCACTAAATCCATTATTGTCCCCGAGCCCCCCCTCACTAACTCCATTACTGTCCACGAGCCCCACCCTCACTAACTCCATTACTGTCCCCGAGACCCTCTCACTAACTCCATTACTGACCCGAGCCCCCCCACCTCACTAACTCCATTACTGTCCCCGAGCACCCCCCCTCACTAACTCCATTACTGTCCCCGAGCCCCCCCTCACTAACTCCATTACTGTCCACGAACCCCACCCTCACTAACTCCATTACTGTCCCCGAGCCCCCCCCTCACTAAATCCATTACTGTCCCCGAGCCCCCCCCTCACTAACTCCATTACTGTCCACGAGCCCCACCCTCACTAACTCCATTACTGTCCCCGAGCCCCCCCCTCACCAACTCCATTACTGTCCCCGAGACCCTCTCACTAACTCCATTACTGTCCCCGAGCCCCCCCTCACTAACTCCATTACTGTCCCCGAGCCCCCCCCCTCACTAACTCCATTACTGTCCCCGAGCCCCCCCCTCACTAACTCCATTACTGTCCCCGAGCCCCCCCCTCACTAAATCCATTACTGTCCACGAACCCCCCCTTACTAAATCCATTACTGTCCCCGAGCCCCCCCCTCACTAAATCCATTACTGTCCACGAACCCCACCCTCACTAACTCCATTACTGTCCCCGAGCCCCCCCCCCCTCACTAACTCCATTACTGTCCCCGAGCCCCCCCCTCACTAAATCCATTACTGACCCGAGGCCCCCCCTCACTAACTCCATCACTGTCCCCGAGCCCCCCCCCTCACTAACTCCATTACTGTCCCCAAACCCCCCCTCACTAACTCCATTACTGACCCGAGCCCCCCCCCACTAACTCCATTACTGTCCCCGAGCCCCACCCTCACTAACTCCATTACTGTCCCTGAGCCCCCCCCTCACTAACTCCATTACTGACCCGAGCCCCCCCCTCACTAAATCCATTACTGTCCCCGAGCCCCCCCTCACTAACTCCATCACTGTCCCCGAGCCCCCCCCTCACTAATTCCATTACTGTCCCCGAGCCCCCCCTCACTAACTCCATTACGGTCCCCGAGGCCCCCCCTCACCAACTCCATTACTGTCCCCGAGCCCCCCCCCTCACTAACTCCATTAATGTCCCCGAGCCCCCCCCTCACTAACTCCATTACTGTCCCCGAGCCCCCCCTCACTAACTCCATTACTGTCCCCGAGCCCCCCCTCACTAACTCCATTACGGTCCCCGAGCCCCCCCCCTCACCAACTCCATTACTGTCCCCGAGCCCCCCCCTCACTAACTCCATTACTGTCCCCGAGCCCCCCCCTCACCAACTCCATTACTGTCCCCGAGCCCCCCCTCACTAACTCCATTACTGACCCGAGCCCCCCCCTCACTAACTCCATTACTGTCCCCGAGCCCCCCCCTCACTAACTCCATTACTGTCCCCGAGCCCCCCCCTCACTAACTCCATTACTGTCCCCGAGCCCCCCCCTCACTAAATCCATTACTGTCCACGAACCCCACCCTCACTAACTCCATTACTGTCCCCGAGCCCCCCCCCTCACTAACTCCATTACTGTCCCCGAGCCCCCCCTCACTAACTCCATTACTGACCCGAGCCCCCACCTCACTAACTCCATTACTGACCCGAGCCCCCCCCTCACTAAATCCATTACTGTCCCCGAGCCCCCCCCCACTAACTCCATTACTGACCCGAGCCCCCCCCCACTAACTCCATCACTGTCCCCGAGCCCCCCCCCACTAACTCCATTACTGACCCGAGCCCCCACCTCACTAACTCCATTACTGTCCCCGAGCCCCCCCCTCACTAAATCCATTACTGTCCCTGAGCCCCCCCCTCACTAACTCCATTACTGTCCACGAGCCCCACCCTCACTAACTCCATTACTGTCCCCGAGCCCCCCCCTCACTAACTCCATTACTGTCCCCGAGACCCTCTCACTAACTCCATTACTGTCCCCGAGCCCCCCCTCACTAACTCCATTACTGTCCCCGAGCCCCCCCCTCACTAACTCCATTACTGTCCCCGAGCCCCCCCCTCACTAACTCCATTACTGTCCCCGAGCCCCCCCTCACTAAATCCATTACTGACCCGAGGCCCCCCCTCACTAACTCCATCACTGTCCCCGAGCCCCCCCCTCACTAACTCCATTACTGTCCCCAAGCCCCCCCTCACTAACTCCATTACTGACCCGAGCCCCCCCCTCACTAAATCCATTACTGTCCCCGAGCCCCCCCCTCACTAACTCCATCACTGTCCCCGAGCCCCCCCCTCACTAATTCCATTACTGTCCCCGAGCCCCCCTCACTAACTCCATCACTGTCCCCGAGCCCCCCCCTCACTAACTCCATTACGGTCCCCGAGCCCCCCCCTCACCAACTCCATTACTGTCCCCGAGCCCCCCCCTCACCAACTCCATTACTGTCCCCGAGCCCCCCCTCACTAACTCCATTACTGACCCGAGCCCCCCCCTCACTAACTCCATTACTGTCCCCGAGCCCCCCCCTCACTAACTCCATCACTGTCCCCGAGCCCCCCCCTCACTAATTCCATTACTGTCCCCGAGCCCCCCTCACTAACTCCATTACGGTCCCCGAGCCCCCCCCTCACCAACTCCATTACTGTCCTCGAGCCCCCCCCTCATTAACTCCATTAATGTCCCCGAGACCCTCTCACTAACTCCAATACTGTCTCCGAGCCCCCCCCTCACTAAAACCAGCATCATCCCCGAGGCCTCTGTCATTAACTCAATTACCGTCCCAGGCAGGCTTGTCACTAACTCCAGCACTGACCCAAGACCCCGCTCACTAACACCATTGTCCCCGGTACCCTCCTCAAGCCAGCACACAGTCTCCAAGTGCCCTATTCACCAACATTAGCACTGCCTACGAGACCAGTCTGGTCGTCTTTATGTAGAATCCAACACAAGGGTGAGATTGACCTCAGCTGATAGCGATGATAGATACGGCTCAATACCAAATCAATGCTGTACCTGTACCTGCCCTGGGAGTGTTTGATGGGGACGGTGTAGAGGGAGTTTTACTCTGTATTTAACCCTGTGCTGTACCTGTCCTGGGAGTGTTTGATGGGGACAGTGTAGAGGATCTTTACTCTGTATCTAACCCCATGCGTTACCTGTCCTGGGAGTGTTTGATGGGGACAGTGTAGAGGGAGCTTTACTCTGTATCTAACCCCGTGCTGTACCTGTCCTGGGAGTGTTTGATGGGGACAGTGTAGAGGGAGATTTACTCTGTATCTAACCCCGTGCTGTACCTGTCCTGGGAGTGTTTGATGGGGACAGTGTAGAGGGAGCATTACTCTGTATCTAACCCCGTGCTGTACCTGTCCTGGGAGTGTTTGATGGGGACAGTGTAGAGGGAGTTTCACTCTGTATCTAACCCCGTGCTGTACCTGTCCTGGGAGTGTTTGATGGGGACAGTGTAGAGGGAGATTTACTCTGTATCTAACCCCGTGCTGTACCTGTCCTGGGAGTGTTTGATGGGGACAGTGTAGAGGGAGCTTTGCTCCTTCGCTGAAGTTCTCTGGTGTGGTGGGGGGGAGCGGGGGGGGCAGTATTTCCGGCAGTTTCTGCTGCAGCCCATGGGGCACTCCACACTGGGTGGGGCACTTGCGCGATTGTGTCAGGCGTTTGCTGGATGTTTCCCACTGGTTGGATTGTGACATTAAACCCTCCTTCGGTTGATTTGACTCATACATTCCAAACAAGGACTGTGCATATTTATCAGATTAAATTTGTTGCCTACCTAAGATCATGCTGTCATCTATAAGAGGGAGCCCAACCCTGTGTTACTTAAAGGACCTGCCATCCAAAGCTAGTTTCCGCAATAGTGACCATGAAACCCATCCAGTTCATTAGTGTCCTTTAGGGAAGGAAATCTGCCGTCTTTACCTGGTCTGGCCTACATGTGACTCCAGACCCACAGCAATGTGGTTGGCTCTTAACTGCCCCTCTCAAATGGCCTAGCAAGGCAGTTAGTTCAAGGGGCAATTAGGAATGGGAACTAATGCTGGCCTTGCCAGCGACACCCACGCTCCTTGCAGGAATGAAGTGTGTTGCTGCATCCTCACAGGGAGGACATAGGATGCAGTGACCTGTGCACACAAAGGCTGCAACAGGGCCTGCAGGGAAAGAGGGAGTTGGGAACAGCGGCTGCCGAGAGGGCAAGTTCTGCCTGATACCCTCTGCCCATTTGGAGCCAGACTCGTCCATGCCCTTTGAGAGTGAGAGGGGCGCATTGCAGGCTTGGCAATGCATGCAGCATCTCAGAGTAAATTCTCACCAGTGTCCTCCCCACTAAAGACATTGGGCGGAATTGTCCACTCCTGTAGCAGCCACGGTATTATTTAGTGTGTAACGTACCTTTATTTTACGTTTTAGGGAAGATCACATGATCTGTAGTAACCAATAGGAGACAAGCACAGGCTACCTCAGGAGTCAGTGTAGAGTTTGAGTTGGAGTTGAAAGCACATGTGTAGTTGCTGCTGAGTGTATTGTAAATAAACTTAATGTTTCCACCCAAGGAGTGTCTGCAGATTAACTATCAGTAATAGCACAATTTGGCCATCCTACAACAAGCTGGCGACAAAGATAAAACAGGATTGAACAGAAGAAATCAAGTTAAAAAGGAATCAGCACTGTACCTCGCCCAGTGACTGTGAGTAGCAAGCTCCGTTAGAATCGGAGAAGTTATCCCATTTCAAAATGCCATAATTTGGCAGAACTGATCCTTTTGAACCAGCCGCAGGTGATTGGTCTCGATACATAGAATACCTCATGCACTTTTTTCCAACAAGTGCGATTATGAGGGAAGAGATCCTCTTGAGTGCTTGGGGGAGCAAAACCTACAGCCTGATTGGATGTTTGACAGCCCCCAGTGCCCCAGATTCGAACAATTTCGATGAATTGGTGGACCTTGTGAAGGGTCACTTTCAACCCAAGCCCTCAGTCACGATGCAGAGGTTCAGGTTTAATTCACAAGGTAGAGCCCCGGGTGAGAGAATTGCATGCTACATGGCAATTTTGAAGAAGCTAACGGAACATTGTGGGTTCAGTACAACTCTGAACGACATGCTCAGTGATTGTTTAGTGTGTGGTGTGAAAGAGGACTCTATTCAGCAAAGATTGTTGTCCGAAGTGAATCTGGATTTCAAGAAGGTGCTAGAGATAGCGCTGACCATGGAAAGCGCTGTAAGAGATTCATAAACAATACAGGGTGCGCAAAATGGCGCCATCCTCCACATCAGGCGGGAAACCTCAGCCGAGGGTGGTGCGAGAAAGCAAGACTCTGCCGAGAAGCAGGAAACAGCTCCCACTAGACGAAAAATAAATAAGAACTTAACGGCGAAATCAAAGAATAATTTTAATAGAGGTGGAATCAAACAGTCTTTTAGCGATTGGCAGTTTAAGAAAATTGATTGCTACTATTGTGATAGAATTTGACATATATTGAGGCAGCACAAGGATTCCCTCAGGTCAAAGTTTGCACCTCTGGAAAAGTATAAATAGAAACAGAAACAATTCGGCACCTCTCTGAACAAACTGAAGAATGGATCGGTAGAGAAGACACAACAATGCTCAATTTTCCAGGAGGCAGCAAACAGATTCAATAAAGAGATGGAAAAGCTGAAGAATCAGCTAAATGAAGCCACAGAGTCTCTGGAAGGAAAAGTCGCAGAATTTTCCAAGAAGCAGACAGATGATGAAATTTTGGGAGACTCGACCACTGAGCTCAGACAAGACGAGCTGGCATCTGAGAGAAGTCTGGCCAACAGTGAAGTAAAAAAAAAAGGCCGATATTTAAGTCTGAGCTAAAACAAAGAAAAGTGCACATTCCAAGTGAGGGAGGTAATCTATTTGGGTCACTGGGTAGATTCACAGGGTCTCCATCTGGTTGAGGAGGAAGTGAGAGCCATAAGAGAGGCACCTGTGCCAAAGAACACTTCAGAACACAAATCATTCCAGGAATGATCAACTATTATGGGTGGTTCTTACCCAGTTTGTCTACAGTGCTGATCCCCCCTGCATTCTCTACTCAAAAAGAACCAACATTGGTCTTGGAAGGGGCCCCAGAAAGAAGCTTTCATAAAGGTGAAACAATTATTGCACTTGTCCCATCTATTATTGCATTATGAGCAGACAAAAGAATTGGTGCTGACATGTGATGCATCCCCCTACGGAGTGGGAGCAGTGCTCTCTCATCGATGACACAGAACAGCCAATAGGTTATGTTTCAAGAACGCTCACCACAGCAGAAAAGGGATACTTGCAGATAGAAAATGAAGGATTGTCCATCATCTTTGGTGTCAAGAAATTTCACCAGTATGTACACGGCCGCCATTTTACCATCGTTTCAGACCACAAACCGTTGCTAGGATTATTTAGTGAGGACACTCATAGCCTCAGCAAGAATACAATGGTGGACTATAATTCTGGCAGCATACGAATACACTTTAGTACATAGGCCTGGCAATCAAATCGCAAATGCCGATGCCCTTAGTCATTACAAAAAGTCATTACCTCCCAGTTCCACAGGGACTTGTTTTACTGTTAAATTTCTTAGATTCCTTGCTGGTATGTGCTCGACTGGACAAGTCGGGACCCAGTCCTATCTCAGGTACAAGAACAAGTGCTACATGGTTGGTCACAGGAGCCCGTGTCTGATGAAATGAAACCGTACTTCAACAGCAGACATGAAATTACCAGCCAGAATGGCATCTTATTTTGGGGACCACAAGTGATAGTTCCTCCAAAGGGAAGGGAGCCATTTTTAATTAAACTACACTCCATGCCCATCCAGGAATTTCCCGAATGAAGACCATAGTACACAGCTATCTATGGTGGCCTGGGATGGATGGAGAAATAGAGTTTAGTAAAGCACTGTGTGCAATGTCAGCAACTGCAAAAGTTGCCAGTGGCAGCTCCATTGCACCCATGGGAGTGGCCAGGTAGACCCTGGGTGTGGTTACACATTGACTATGTTGGACCTTTCCTGTTTCTGCTCATTGTCGATGCCAATTCGAAATGGTTGGAAGTATATGAGGTGAAGTCACCAATGTCGGGCATTACAATTGAGAAACTACGTCAGAGTTTTGCCATTTACAGAATACCAGAAGTAGTTGTTTCCAATATCGGCACAGCATTTATGAGTGCTGAGTTTCAATGGTTTATCAATCTCAACAGTATCACTCATATAAAACCTGTGCTGTACCACCCTTCCTCAAATGGACTGGCCGAAAGGGCAGTTCAAATGTTCAAGGCAGGCATGAGAAAGCTAACTGTGATTCCTCGACAACCAAACTAGCACGCTTTCTTTGTCATTACAGGACCACCCCTCACACAACAACAGGTGTCACATCTGCGGAGTTATTGTTGAAACGCCATCTCAGGGCGAGATTGAGTTTAATAATGCTGGATTTAGAGGGGAAGATGGGAAGGAGTCAGGGAAGCCAGAAAACTAGACATGAAGGACATTCCTCGCGAGAGGAATTTTGCCATGAGAGAGCCGGTATACATAAAAAACTACAGGGAAGGACCAAAGTGGTTGCCGGGTGAAATAAGTGAGGTGACTGGACCTCTATCTCACCACGTTGAGCTGGAAGGCCGGATCATCTGGAAACATGTGGACCATTTAAGGAAGAGAGAGACAAATCACCAAGATTTAGTTCCACCAGTGACCATGACCAGGTCTGCGTTTCCTGTTGAGGAAACTCAACCCAGGACTGACATGTCTGGTGAAAGCAAAATACTGCGGACGCTGGAAATCTGAAATAAAAACTGGAAAAACTCAGCAGGCCTGACAACATCTGTGGAGAGATTAACAGAGCTCACGTTTCAAGTCTGTAGACCCTTCTTCACAGCTTTAATTCTGGCTGCTTACGAATACACTTTCATACATAGGCCTGGCTATCAAATTGCAAGCCCCAAACAGCTCTGAAGAAAGGTCATACAGACTCGAAACGTTAACTCTCCTTCTCTGTCCACAAATGCTGAGCTTTTCCAGCATTTTTGAACATGTCTGATGTTCCTGTAGGTGTTGAGGATACAGAACTGCAAGTGCCCACCGAAGCACCTGATGTTCAGGCAACTCCGGAAAAGGAGATTCCTGACAAGGAATCTGAAGTTGTGGAGCTGCAACATTCCACACATACCAGGAAACCACCTGAAAGACTGAACTTGTAAATTCCTCACCCAGTGTAAATATTACGTTATCTTGAAAAACATGTACTTGTAAATATAATATGTATAGCCGAGATAAAGGGGGAGGAATGTAGTAATTATGGTTTTATTTAATGTGTAATGTACCTTTAAGAATAATATGTGTTAGGAAAGATCACATGATCTGTAGTAACCAATGGGAGTGCAGCACAGGCTACCTCAACAGTCAGTGTAGAGATAGAGTTGGAGTTGAAAGCACACCTGCAGTTGCTGCTGAGTATATTGGAAACAAACTTAATGTTTCTACCTAAGAAGTGTCTGCAGATCAACTCTATGACTAATAGTACAACTCAGCCGCCCTACAAGAGCTCTGAAGTCTAAGTTTGATGGTGGGTGGTGGGGGTGTTTCCTGTTGGGGGGTGGAGGGGCCGGGACACCTGAACACACGCAGTCTTGCCCTGTTCAGCTCAATACTTATGCATCCATCCGGAGCATGGCGAATCATGTGGCAGGGGGCAAGCAGGAAGTCTCCTCCCCACCGTTTACCTCATGGGCTCAAAGGTCCAGGCACCATGTTTAAAGGTCACCCAGACAGCCTCCCTCCCTTCCTCCACCCCCATCACCACCACCAACCACCCCCCCACCCCCGCCACACCCCTCCCTTTATATATATACATGTGTATACCCAGGCATTTCTGGTGCTAAAAACAAAAAACTGCAGATGCTGGAAATACAAAACAAAAACAGAATTACCTGGAAAAACTCAGCAGGTCTGGCAGCATCGGTGGAGAAGAAAAGAGTTGACGTTTTGAGTCCTCATGACCCTTCAACAGAACTGTTCTGTTTTGGATTTCCAGCATCCGGAGTTTTTTGTTTTTAATTCCATTTCTGGTGCTGCCCTGGTAGGTGGTTATGAAAGTCTTCCTAACACCTCCTAACACCACATATCCCCCAGGTTCTGTCAGGTTGGACACAGCGCTAATTTTAGCCATGTCATTCTTTTGGCAGTGAGTGTGGAACACTGCCAGTTCTTCATTGTCAGGCCGTGAAGGGCTGTCCTGTTTGTCCTACTCTGTCTTTTACGGAGATTATCAAAACGTGAGTTTATGAGCTCGCTTGCCTTACCAGCTTAGCGAGAAAACAAACGTGCCCACACATAGCAACCGTGTGAGCTGAGCGTACCAAACCGAGCTCAGCCATAGGCCCCAGTGGGCTGACCTCTGCGGCTCCCTCTTCTGTCTCCACATTAGCGAAGGGATCTTTCATTCGAAGGAAAGCAGGAGGCTTGAATTCCTGGGAGGGGCAGTTTGAAGACTGATGGCATTGTATGCAAATCCGTTGACTGACTGTCAACTCTTCTGAATTTGGATCAAATCTCCCAGGAGAAATAACCCGCTCTTTGGGGGAAGCTCTGCAGTTGAATAAACGGGAGGGGCACTAGAGAGAGAGAGAGAGTACAGGAGAGATTTATGAGGAAGTTAGAAGGAAGGGAGAATGTTAGCCATGAGGAAGGGTTGGATAGGATTGGGGTTGTTTTCCATGGAACAGAGGAGGCTGAGGGGAGATTTGACCAAGGTGTATATAATTATGGTGGGGGGAGCCTAGATAGGGTGATTCCGTTAGCAGAGAGGTCAATAACCAGGGGGCATAGATTTAAAATAATTGTTAGAAGGGTTAGCGGGAAGATAAGGAAAATGTTTTTCACTTTGAAGGTGCCAGGGATCTGGAACTCACTACCTGAAAGCGTGGTAGAGGCAGAAACCCTTGTAACATTTAACAAGTACTTGAATAAGCCGTGAAGTGCTGTTACCTACAAGGGGACAGGCCAAGAGCTGGAAAGTGGGGTTCAGCTGGATGGGCTCCTTCTTCCCCAGGTCAGACACATTGGGCTGAATCTCCCATCAATGAAATGATGTGCGCTGGGCGGGGGGATTTGGCAGTGCCCACCCCGCTGGAGCTCGTGCCCGATTCCGCACTTGGAGGGCTGTTAATTATGGAAAGACATATCGGGCCGGATCACCGAGTTGGGGATCGGGAGCTGATTCGTCCGTCTGCCGTCAGCCGGTGGGTCGAAGGTCCAGGCGCCATATTTGAAAGCCAGTCCAACACATAATCTCACTCTCTCCAGCCCACCAGAGGTGTCTGGCAGCCAGAAGTGGGAAGGCCCAGAGCCTCAGGAAGAAGGCAGCGTCCTGCTTCACCCACCAGGCCCTCCAGGCCTTGATCAGAGGAGTGCAGGCACGCAGGCAAGTGCTCTATCCCAGGGACGGCTGCAGGAAGCACAGCAGCCTCACCTCTTCGGCCTGGGAGGCCGTCGCAGAGCGGGTCAGCACAGCTGGTGACTGTGCCCGAAATGCTATCCAGTGCGGGAAGAGGATGAACGATCTCATCCACTCTGCCTGGGTAAGTCATCCTTCAACTCCCTCCAATATCAAACTCTCATCATGCACTCAAACGGCTCCTCTCTTCAGAGATCTCACACACTATTAGTGAGGGACACGTATCGACACATTCTCTCACGGAGACTTTCACATCATCACCGTCCCATCTATCACGTTGTTTACACTCCATCCTCTGGCCTGTCTGGGGAGGGCTCACCACACACGGGGGACATGCATCTCACCCTGCCTCTGCTCCGTCCTTTCTCATCATCGGCCTTTCTTTCTTCTTCATACAGGCCAAGCTGGCACACAACAGGCGTGAGAGATCGCAGACCGGGGGACGGTAGGCCGACATCATCGCCCTCACTGTGCAGTCGAGCTGGATGGGTGGACAGGGATCGCTCCTGTGGGGAATGGGAGTTCGGCCTCTCCCAGCAACCATCACCTCATCAAATCCTGACATTCGCAGTGAGTCACGAGCAGTCTGATCCAGCTCATGATCATTAACTGAAACTTTATTCTCTATTTTCTAGGCACCAGCAGATCAAGGCCCCCAAGCCAGTCCAGCACCCCCTGTGCGAGTCCTCAGGATTCATCCGAGGAGGAAGCCCTGGAAGAGTCCTCATGGCGCTCACACACACCCTCCAGAGAGACACACCTCGCTGGGGCACAGCTGTAGATTAGCCTCACTTTCTGGAGAACATCTCACTGACGGGTCCCCGCAGCAGTCGGAGGGAGAGACAGCTCAGGTCTCCGGCACTTGGAGGGCTGCTGGGGACCAGTCAGGTGATGAGCCTCTGGAAGCGGCTGCCAACTCAATGCTGGAGATGCAACAACAGACGGCAGAACATCAGGCAGAGATTAGACAGTCACTCAGCAGACCAGAGCAAACGATGGAGGAGTCCACCTGTGTTCTGTCTGTTGTCGCGGCTCCGACATGTGAGCACCTTGAGGTCACCATGGAGACATTGGTCCAGCAGGATTTACGCTCGGCCCTGCAGTCCATGGCCACACACCCTGGTGGGCAAGATCAAGACTTAGGCGACATGAGGATGAGGCACCTTGACCTCCCTCCAAGTGCACCATCTCCTGCAGGAGTCAGGGCAGGGCCCTCGGGCACCCACAGGGAGGATGAGCGTCAGCTGGACACCCTGGGGGTCTCCTCTCAGGACATTCCAAGGGTTTGCAGCTGCTCACAGCCCCCTCTGCTTATGACCCCATCCACTGCAGCTTCTCAGACCACCACGGGGCTTTTACCTCTGGGCAGGTGACCCTTTTCAGGCCGGGGCCCTCCAGGCCTCAGGCTACCAGAGGACATCCGCCCAGATTATCGCAGACATCAGGATATAGCAGTCAGCAGGCCACTTCCACCTCTACTGCGGAGGTCGGGACTGCACCCAGATGTTGCATTTGAGTTAGGAAAGTTAAGAAAAATCAATGTCACTTTTGGGTCATGGGTGTGTTATACATGGAAAGAATACACTTTGTGAATACATTTGACGGTTATGTGAATGTTTTGGGCAACTGAAGGCATTGTGATTTTGTTCTTTGGAACTCTCTCATTTTGAGGTTTAGCTCTCCTCCCACTCAGTGATAGTGTCCCACTGTGAGATCCACATTCCTGTGATGTCAACCTCAGTTGAACTAGTCTCCACACCCTTGTGTTTAAATCTTTATTGGCAGTGTGTGATGTCAGCATTTCTAACCCTTCTTCCTCAAGGTACATCATTGAGTGAGGGCAGCTTATCAGCATTGATATTCTAGAGACATTTGCGTCTCCTCAGTGGTAGTGGCAGAAGAAAAGACATGCACGGGAGGAGGAGATCCCTAGGCCTGTTCACGTCTCAGTCACAGCAGTGTTTGCAACATTAGATGGTGGCGTAGGCTTCAAGTCTTCTCTCACAACGCTCTTGTTCTTAAATGGACTCTCAGTTCCCAGAGTGAGCTCGCTCACAGGGCCCATGGGTCAAAGCAAAGATCATGACCTGGTGATTCATGAGGCCAGAATGCGTGAGTGTGAATGCAGGACTCGTTCTCCCTGCAAGCGGCTGGAAAACCCCTGAGTTGAAAGGAAATGGCATTGAGGGCTAGGAGAAATGCAGCCATATTCCCTCACTTAATTTTACTCTTCCTGGAGCCTGTCAGCAATTAACGCATCATAGGCATGTCTCCCACATCTTCCTTCCTCCATGGCGTGATCACGCTCACACTGACCCTCAGCAGCCTCCTGAGGTTGCTAGGCCTCCGGATCTTCATCCTCCGATGAGTTCTCAAGCTCCTCCACTTCATTCTTTGGCAGGGGGGTCACCTCTTTACATTGCCAGATTGTGAAGGGTGTAACACACTGTGATGATGTGGGAAACCCCGTCAGGAGTGAATTGCAGTGAGCCACCTGAGCAGTGCAAGCATCTGAAACGCATCTTCAGAAGCCCTATGGTCTGCTCTACAAGGGAGCGTATGGAGCTGTGAGCAGTGTTGCACCTCTCCTCGGAACGACTCTGAGGGCGATGCACCGGTGTCATCGGCCAGCGTTTCAGTGGGTAGCCCTTATTCCTAAGCAGCCATCCCTGCAGAGGTTATGGCCCCTCGAAAATCTCAGGCACCTGGGAGTGACTCAGGATGTAGGAGTCATGGCAGCTCCCAGGGTACCGTGCACAAACGTGCAGTATGTACTTCCTGTGATCACACGCCAGTTGTACATTGATGGAATGATAGCCCTTGCGGTTTATAAACTTTAGGGGCTGCTGCCATGGAGCCCGTATAGCCACATCGGTGCAGCCTATTGCACCCTGTACTTTTGGAAAGCCTGAGATGGCAGTGAAGCAGTGAATCTTGCAACCTGGCTATCTTCATCCAGGACAAACCTGACGTAATGCTGGGCCTTCCTGTAAAGGGCATCTGTGACCTCTTTTATGCATCAATGTGTTATGGACTGAGGGATGCCACACAGATCCCCTGTTGATCCTTGGAAAGAACCAGAGGCAAAGAACTTTAGCACTGCAGTCATCTTCAAAGCCACTGGCAGGGGATACCCCCCAATTGCACATGGCGTCAGGTCTTCATGAAGAATGTGGCATATGTGATGTACCAGAGCTCAGGACAAGCGCAGACATGCACGGCACTGCCTCTCACTCATTTGTAAATAGGAGACTCTTCTACGATAAACTCTAGGTCTGGTGAGTCACCTCCATTGTCTGGGTCTCTCCTCTTGATCCTCCTGGCTCCGCTTGACCATGTCCTTCCTGCTGGAGCTGTGCGCAGAGTAACCTCTCCCTCCTTCACCTCCTGCATTGCATTAGGACCCTGATAAAGGCAGCACTGAGCCCTGGATCCATATCTGCTTTTGCCTTCTCTCTGAAAGGAAATATCGAAAGCTTTGACGATTCAAGAGGCAAGAAAGTGAAGCTCTGAAGGTGAAATGTATGGGAACTGGAGGGATCCATAGTTTCTCCTGCCCTACTTACCTGGTGGCTGCCTCGTCCCTGAGACACTAGTACATACATCGAGTTGACCAAGATGGCATTGCAGATATGGAACATCTGGAGCCTGTTGTAGGCTGATAAAGTTTAATTAAGATGAGTGACCCAACCTTAGAGTCCATTATTTAGGATGAGATTTCAGAATACTTGGAAGTGCATGGTAAAATCAAGCAAAATCAGCGTGGTTTCATCAAGGGGAGGTCATGCCTGACAAATCTGTTAGAATTCTTTGAGGAGGTAACGAGTAGGTTAGACAAAGGAGAGCCAATGGATGTTATCTACTTGGACTTCCAGAAGGCCTTTGACAAGGTGCCGCACAGGAGGCTGCTCAGTAAGATAAGAGCCCATGGTGTTAGAGGCAAGGTACTAGCATGGATAGAAGGTTGGCTGTCTGGCAGGAGGCAGAGAGTGGGGATAAGGGGGTCCTTCCCAGGATGGCGGCCAGTGACTAGTGGAGTTCCACAGAGGTCAGTGTTGGGACCACAACTTTTCACTTTATACATTAATGATCTAGATGAAGGAACTGAGGGCATTCAGGCTAAGTTTGCAGATGATAAAAGATAGGTGGAGGGACAGGTCGTATTGAGGAGGCGGGGAGACTGCAGAAGGATTTAGACAGGTTAGGGGAATGGGCAAAGAAGTGGCGGATGGAATACAATGTGGGGATGTGTGAGGTCATGCACTTTGGTTGGAAGAATAGAGGCATAGGCTATTTTCTAAATGGGGAGAGAATTCAGAAATCTGGAGTGCAAAGGGACTTGGGAGCCCTAGTCCAGGATTCTCTTAAGGTTAACTTGCAGGTTGAGTCGGTAGTTAGGAAGGCAAATGCAATGTTGGCATTTATTTTGAGAGGACTAGAATATAAAAGCAGGGATGTGCTGCTGAGGCTTTATAAGGCTCTGGTCAGACCACATTTAGAATATTGTGAGCAATTTTGGGCCCTGTACCTCAGGAAGGATGTTCTGGACCTGGAGAGGGTCCAGAGGAGGTCCATGAGAACGACCCCAGGAATGAAAGGCTTAACATATGAGGAATGTTTGAGGACTCTGGGTCTATACTCGATGGAGTTTAGAAGGATGAGGGGGGATCTGATTGAAACTTACAGAATACTGAAAGGCCTGGATAGAGTGGACGTGGGGAAGATGTTTCCATTAGTAGGAGAGACTAGGACCCGAGGACACAGCCTCAGAGTAAAGGGAAGACCTTTTAGAACAGAGCTGAGGAGAAACTTCTTTAGCCAGAGAGTGGTGAATCTATGGAATTCTTTGCCACAGAAGGCTGTGGAGGCCAGGTCATTGAGTGTATTTAAAACCGAGATAGATAAGTTCTTGATTGGTAAGGGGATCAAAGGTTACGGGAAGAAGGCTGGAGAATGGAGTTGAGAAACTTATCAGCCATGATTGAATGGCGGAGCAGACTCGATGGGCGAATGGCCTAATTTCTGCTCCTATGTCTTATGGTCTTATGGTCTAACCTTTCTCTGTGCTTCTATCTCTGATGTTGCGTATTACTGACCAATCAGTTACTCATGCTCAATGAGTGGATTCCCTTTGGCCTGTTAGGAGTGTCAAATCTGGTGAACAGGTGATAGGCCTCCATTGATGGAATGCCATATATAATACAGCTATTGCCTGAATTCCCAAATTCTAAATTCCTGTGTGTTACTCTTGTGATGTAGTGACTGTGATGTGAAGCCACTGAGATCTGAGTCGCCCTTTAACAGTGCTAATGAAGCCATTGGCTTTCAGTGGCTTTCATCGCAAGGAGGTCTTCCTCCTTTCTTTCTAAGCAGACTCCTGCGGCAACAAGAGGTTAGAGGGAAACCCCAGAAAGGCCCCCCCACCCCCCCCAATCATGTTCACCCTGTCCCCTCACTGCCATTTCACAACCTTCCCTCCCGGTTACCCCCCTCATGTTCGTCAACCCCACCCTCGCCTCATAGCCCACCCCTGGTTGCAGTGTTTCTGAAAGTGGAGGCCTACATGAGTGCAACAGCACAGTGGTGTCCTTCGGGACAATGTAGGCAAAGAGTAGGAGCAGACTAACCCTACAGCCCCAACAGAGTGGTGTTCATCTCAACAAGACTGGTGCCATGCCATGACAGGTAGGCTACGTATGTTCCACTCATCTCAAAGTTACCAGCGGACTGAGCTCCTCCTTGTGCATTCCACCCCTTTTCAGACGGGTTTGAGGCCGATGGTAATTTCCCGCTGGCAAAATTGGGCAAAATTGGGAAAGGGTGCACACGAGGGGACAATGGGGAGGGAAGGCCATGAATTGGCGGTGAGGGGAAGATGTGACAAGGTTCCAGCGAGCAGCTGTTTTAATGAGCATTCATGAGATGTTAATAAATGCAAATGGAATTCGCGCCACTAGTCGGCGGGATAACTGACCCGCCATAAACCCACCATCGGGAGAATTGCGAGCTGTTATTACGCCGCCGGATTCTCTGCTCCCACCCCACCACAAAACCCGCGGTGGAGGGGGAGGGCGGAGATAGGAAAATTCCACCCAATGGGTCAAATGGCCCCCCTCCTCTGCCATAAATCTTTCATGTTTCTAAATGAACGTTACCTCTTTACTTTTGTGTTTTACAAGAGTGCTTCTGGAACGATGGGCTAAGATGGGCCAAATGGCCTTCCTCATCTGAGCGTGTCACTGGAGTGGGACTCGAACCCGTGACCCTCTCTCTCAAGAGTGAGTGTGCCACCGAGCCTGATGTCTGTATCATTGCCTGCATTCCTCCTGGGCTCATTACCCTTTCCATTAAGTTTCGGACGTGACACCTGACCAAATGCTATCTGAAAATCCATATAGGCCACATCGATTGTAGCTCCTTTCTCTCCCTTCTCTGTTTTCTCTTCAAATTCTATTAAGCCAATTAGTAATCTGTGCTTTCATGCCTGGAATCTGGTTCATGGCCCATCTGGGAGGTGGTCCTCTGAAGATAAAAACCTTGAAGAAGACAATAGGGTACCAACTCAACTCTTCCCTAGTGAGTGGCTGAAGAATCTCATGAATGAAACTTAAGTTAGGACCTTCCCTGGGGTAGAATGCAATAGATAGACTAGGGGTCGGTAATCTTAATGAGGAGAAGAGCCAATTTTTTAAAGGCTAGTCAAAAATGCAATATCTCAAGAGCTGCAAGGCTGTTACCCAAATGCCAATAATAATGAGAAACAAGGTAGAGACATGTTTCAGTAAGAGTTTAAAGAGTTTGTTAATTGAATAACACTTTCTCACAAGTACAAAGTTAAGAAAAATGTCAAAAATAACATACCACTGCCATCAAAATGGGCTCGCTCAATCAAAGGAGCCTTCAGGAGCCGCATGAGGTTTCAGAGTTGAGGGTTGTGGTTCCCTGCTCTGGAAGATTGGCAGCTGCTGAACTGAACAGCCAGGAGTCTAGAATTTTCTGTCTTATCCCAGTCTTCTTACTGCGGTGGAGGAGCTTGGTAAGGGGAGATGTTGGTAATATCACTGGACTAGCCATCCAGAGGCCCAGGCTAGTGCTCTGGGGGTATGGGTTCAAATCCCACCATGACAGCTGGTGGAATTTAGCTTCAATTAATAAAATCTGGACTATAATGCTAGTGTCAATGATGGTGACCATCTATTGTTGTTTGTTGTTAAAACCCATCTGGTTCACTAATGCCCCTTTAGAACATAAGAACTAGGAGCAGGAGTAGGCAATTCAGCCCCTCGAGCCTGCCCCACCATTCATTACGACCATGGCTGATCTCATTTCGGCCTCAACTCCAATTTCCCGCCCTCTCCCCATAACCTTTCAACCCATTACTAATTAAAAATCTGTCTATCTCCTCCTTAAATATATTCAGCGTCCCGGCATCCACTTAACTCTGAGGTAGTGAATTCCACAGATTCCCCACCCTTTGAGAAAAGTAATTCCTCCTCATCTCTGATTTAAATCTACCACCCCTTAGCCCAAAACTATGGCTTCTCATTCTAGAATGGTCCAGAAGGGGAAAGATCCGCTCCACGTCTACTTTGGGAAGGAAATCTACCGTCCTTCCCCGGTCTAGCCTACATGTGGCTCCAGACCACACAGCGATGCGGCCGGCTCTTAACCGCCCCCTCTGAAATGGCCGAGCAAGCCACTCAGTTCAAGGGCAATTAGGGATGGGCAACAAGCGCTGGCCTTGCCAGCGACGCTCACAGCCTCTGGAAGAATATAGAAAAATATCGTGGGAGAGCCTGGTGGGGGAGGAATGAAGAATAGGAAAGAAAAATGAAATGGAGTTCAGACGAATGGGAAAACGCACCTAAGCCTTCTTTATCTTCACTTTGCTGTGGTTATTCCTCTGAACGCAGTTACCAGCCAGGTTCACAGAGCATGCTAGGAATTCTTCCCCTGCCACTCCCCCAACTCCTTTTTGTTCTTGTGTAATATTTTTCTGGGTTTCAGGCCAGTATGATGTGCAAGAGTTCGTCTGGCTTTCTGCTCCAATACTAGCTTTGGGCTCGACTGCACTAGCACCGAAGCCTGGACCACCCCTGTACCACCAACTGTGATATTTGAGCAAGCTCAGGAAAACTCAGAGCCGAAGGACAGTCTCTTTGCCGAGGATGATTTGCCAAAGATGAAACAACAGCTTTTCCAAAACATCTTTTCTTTGGACAGCTGCAGCTTGTGCGTAAATACTCCATAAATTCTCAGTAGGAGAGGCTGAAAGGAGGGTCAACTGCTTAACCGCAGTATTTATGACCTTATCTGTCGAGTTACTCATACCTGAAGCATAGCAGGGTGCCAGCAAGCCGAAATGAGCTATTTTTTTTTTAAAAAGTTCTTAAATTGAGAAGGCCTTTGGTCATCTGGCCTTGTTCTTCTTAGCACAGTGAAGGTTATGGGGAGATTTAATCGATGTGTTCAAAATCATGATGGAGTAAGGAAGGAGAAGCTGTTTCCACTGGCAGGAGGGTTGGTAAACACATTTAGTTGACAAATGAACCAGAGGCGAGATGAGATTTTTTTTTAAAAAACACAGAGTATTGTTGCACTGCCTGAAAGGGTGGTGGAGGCAGATTCAATAGCAACTTTCAAAAGGGAGTTGGATAAATGCCTGAAGGGGAAAAATTTGCAGAACTGCTCGAGTAGGGCAGTGGCGGCCACTTGGGTTAACTCTTTCCAAGAGCCAGCACAGGCGTGATGGGCCGAATGGACTCCGACTGTGCTGTAAGATCCCTTGCAGGGAAAATGCATGCTCGGAAAAAGTAGGGCAGATGACAGGAACAGGGAGTGTAGGTGATGGGGGCTACGTAACCACACAGATTGAGAGCAGGGCTCAGGCTCATGAAGTCGACAGCATGGATTGGGAAGGGCATAAGACACTGTTGGGAAGTTCCGCCAATGCGGTTTGGCCAGGGCCACAGTCAATGAAACAATGGACACTTCTTTGACTGAGTGACTCACCGAGAGTGATCCTGACATTTAACTTTGCATACTCACTGTGACATGCGTCCGATATCCTGGAAACAGTTTAATTATTAACACGCTGATCTGATCAACAAACAGATCGTGTTTCAATCAATCAAAGAATCAACAGCACCAAGCTTGCAACACTGAGTTAATCAGGCATTTTTAACCTCTCTGTCTGATTCCCTTTATCCAACTCTCTCTCAATCTCTCTCTCTCGAACTGTCTTTATGTCTGTCTCTCCAACTCTCTGACTGTCTCTATTTCTCTGTCTGTCCGTTTCTCTATTTCTGTCTGTCTCTCTGTCTCTATCACTCAGTCTATTTTTCTATCCGTCCCTTTGTACGAACATACGAATTAGGTCACTCAGCCCCTTGAGCCTGCTCCTCCATTCAATAAGATCATGATTGATCTGATTGTAACCTCAACCCCACATTCCTGCCTACCCCCGATAACCTTTCACACCCCCCCTCCCTTTGCTAATCAAAAGTCTACCTTGAAAATATTCAAAGACTCTGCTTCCACTGCCTTTCAAGGAAGAGAGTTCCAAAGACTCACAACCCTCTGCGAGAAAAAGCTCGCCTCATCTCTGTCTTAAATGGGCGACCCCTTATTTTTAAACAGTGACCCCTGGTACTTGATTCTCCCGCAAGAGGAAACATCCTCTCCACATCCACCCTGTCAAGATCCCTCAGGAGCTTATATGTTTCAATCAAGTCTCTTACTCTTCTAAACCTCAGCGAATACAAGGCTAGTCTGTCCAACCCTTCCTCATAAGACAACCTGCACAAACCAGGTATTAGTTTAATAAACCATCTCTGAACTGCTTCCAACACATGTACGCAATTCCTTAAATAAGGAGACCAACATTTCACTGTCTCTCTATTTCTCTCGATTTCACTGCCTGACTGTCTCTCTCTATCCTAACTCTCTATCTAACTCTCTTTGTCTGACTGTCTCCCTATCTGACTCTCTTTCTCTCCACCTCCTTGTATCTCTCTATTTGACTTTCCCTCTCCAATCTTCTGGCTATCTCTCAGCCTCCTTGCCTTTCGATCTGTTTCCCTGCCTCTCTACGTGACTGCTTCTCTTGACTGTGTGTCTGTCCCTCTAACTCTCTCTCCATTTCTCTGCCTGACCGTCTCTCTCTATCTGCCTCACAGTCCCTCTCCCTGATGGTACAGTTTGTTAAGGATTCAGTTTTGAGTTGAAATTTATATCCTAAGGCGATGAAACTTTGGAAGGAACGAGATGCAAGAACAAAAAAACCAGATGACACCATTACTACTGAAAATAATTTGATTTATTTCTTAATATAATTCCCATCACAAATTTAACTGTGAATTGAACTGTGATTAAACCTGTGAAGACCAACTGAGACTAAGCTCTTGCCCTAGTGTTCTTCTACATCCTCATTCACCGGATCAGTGGGAAGACACAAAAAGACACTGGGGCTGAAGCAAGCTTTAACCACTTATTGTCCCCTCCATTGAGTAGGGCAGATGGGCATCCTGTTTGGAACCAAAGTAGGGGGGGGTGGGGAGGTGCGGGGAAGGTTTCTGACTCATGGCAACCGGTGTGAGCATAGGCTGTAGTCCTCTGCGAAATCTGCCTGTTACCTGTATAGGTGCACTCTGGATCTAAACCATCACCTGCCACCTGAGTTACAGTCCGAAGCAGCAATGGTTGCCCATTTGTGGCACTGTTAAGTACAGTGCCCACCATAACCAGCCTGGGCGCATGGCAATACCAGGCCCAGTTACAGGGCCCATGGTACTGGGCACAGTTACTGTGTCTCGTGCTGCAGTGCTCAGTTATAGGGAGGGTGCCTTTATACCAATCGCTTTTCCATAGTGCCTCCCCTTCCCTCCCTCTCAATATTTAATTAAATAAAACATTAAACCAACTATGCTACGATACATTAAAGATACTAATGAGGAACATTATTGCAAACACACTTCTTAAATACAGCAACCGATCTTAGTGACCCAGTTCCACTCAGTAAAGGCTGTTTAAGATTTACAACATGCTTCATAAAATTAAATTCAACCTGTTTTCCACATTTAGACAAGAAATAAACTATCCATATACACCTCATAAATCAACCAATGAAAAAAAAAACTGTAAATTTGTCCATCACGAGCAGATGGTGACAATGCAAAAGGGAGATGTTGCACTCTGCCGTTTTGTTAACATTGGAATGAGTCCCAAAATAAACGTGATGGGGGATATCCCCCAGGCTTCCTTTCCTCCTCTCCTGAAGGCGTTCTCTCATATTGGGATACAATTCCGGGGATGTCGACTGTTGCTGGCTTACAGTTCCAAAGATACTGGCTGTTGCTGGGTTACAGTTCCAGGGATAATGACTGTTGTTAGGGTACGATACCAAGGATACTGACTGTTGTTGGTGAACAGTTCCAGGGATGCTGACTGTTGCTGGGTTACAGTTCCAGGGATACTGACTGTTGCTGGGTTACAGTTCCAGGGATACTGACTGTTGCTGGGTTACAGTTCCAGGGATACTGACAGTTGCTGGGTTACAATTCCAGGGATACTGACTGTTGCTAGGTTACAGTTCCAGGGATACTGACTGTCGCTGAGTTACATTTCCCGGGATACTGACTGTTGCTGGGTTACAGTCCAGGGGTACCGACTATTGCTAGGGTATAGTTCCAGGGAAGTTGACTGTTGCTAGGGTACAATTCCAGAGAAGTTGACTGTTGCTAGGGTACAGCTCCAGGAATGTTAATTGTTGCTAGGGTGCACCTCCAGAAACACCGGGATACAGATCCATGGATGTTGCGTATCATATTGTTCTGTCTGAGAAAGTACCAGGTCCCTCTGCAAAAAAGCACGGGGCTTAAGGGGACCATTTTCTCCCAGTCTGTTTCTGGGGACTGATGGACCTCTGTTTAAGGGATGGGTCCTACATATTTCAATATAATTGAGAGGCTCCCACCCTAGCGCTAAGAGCAGCGATAACTCAGCCTGGAGCTTATTCTACACTCTCACCACCCCCAGCACAAACTATTCCCTCATTAGCAACCCCACTTGCCACTACTGTACAATTTTATAAGCAGCTAAGGCATGCTGTTCCAACCTGGATGTGCCCATTAACCCTCAGCAGGGGAACATGAACACAGCATGTTCAGCGACCAGTCAATGAGATCATGACTGATCTGTGACACAACCCCATATATACCCGCCTCTGCTTCATGCCACGTAACAACTTTGGTTAGCAAAAATCTATCAAGTTCCATTTTAAAGTGAACAATTCTAACAGCAGGAGAAATTATTGTGGGAAACAGAGTGGCTGGTATAAACAGTATTGAAGAGCCAGTTTATGGGGAAATACTTAAAAGGTGTCATTACAGTCTGTGTAGAGAGTGGAGCAGTGTAAGCAGGAACAGTATTAACTTTATTCATGAGTGTTTTTAATGCTTAGTGTTTTGCAAATAGCTAAACAGTTAACTAGCCTAACTACTAAAAAGAACCTAAATAAACATAAAGGTAAGGGAGTGTGAGCATCAGGGATAGAGGCAAAAAAGCACCTAGGCTGAAATCTATAAGAGGCAACATGAAGTGATTGGTGAGTAGCTGAGAGTATTTCTCTTTTGTTTGGATCAAGTCTTAAGTTTATTTCCATTAAGGCAGTGAACAGTTGAACAATTAGAGGCAAGGTTGGCCACCTCAGTCTCATTGAATAATGCACATCCAATGCCATGTGGGAACTCGGCAGCCCACCCTGGTCTCGTTGAATGTGCATCCTGTGCCATGTGAGAATTCAGCAGGCCTCCCCAGTCCCACTGAATGCGCATCCTGTGCCTTGTGGGAACTCCATCATTTTTTTGGTGCCCTGGTCAATCACATGTGCAGCACATGCCATCAGCTGGAGAGGCTCAAGCTCCTGGTTTCGCTGAGAGCTATGCAGATAGCATGTTTATGGAAGTGGTCACCGTACTGCTTAAGAGTGCATAGGCAGGGAGGGAATGGGTGACTGCCAGATTAACAAGGACAACCAGGCAGTCCCTGAGTGCATCTGGCTCAAAATCCCGGAAATCCCTCCCTAACAGCACTGTGGGTGTACCTACACCACATGGACTGCAGCGGCTCAAGAAGGCAGCTCACCCACCACCTTATCAAGGGGAATTAGGGATGGGCAATAAATGCTGGGCCCAGCCAGCGACGCCCACATCCCGTCAATGAATATATTAAAAATAATCTCTCTAACAGGTATACTGGTGAGGGTGATGGTCCCTATGAGCAGCATAGCCTGAACTAAGACCACGGCACCATGGATGGCTCAGTTGTGTAGGGGGTGGGAGGGGGAGCGGGGTGGGGGGGGTGGTAGGGAACAGATAAGTGAGGAAAACATTGGAGATTCAATAGTTAGGGGAACAGGGAGGCATTTCCGTGGCTACACAGGCAGGTGGCACAGGAGTTGCCTCCTGTACCAGGGTCAAGGATGGTCACTGAGTGGCTGCAGAAGGCTCTGTGGTACGTGGGCAGGGGTTAATATGTGGGGTAGGAGCGTCGGTAAACAGCCAGAGGTCGTGATTATGTCGATATTAATGACATAATAGAAAGAGGGATAAAATCCTGCAGGCTGAGGCAGCAAGGAAAGAAATGGAAAAGCAGGACCTCAGAAATGTGCTCCTGCACGAGTGAGTACAGAAATGGAAGGGCTGTGAGGGTGAGTGCGTGGCTGGAGAGATGGTTCAGGAGGGAGAGCCTTCGATTCCTGGGGCATTGTAGACGCTTTTCGGGGAGGTGGGTCCTGCACAAGCCAGATGGGTTGCACCTCGAAAAGGGCCTAGACCAACACCTTGGCTGGCTAGTGCTGTTCACGAGCAAGTGAACTAGCCTGAAAGGTGGGCGGGTGTGTTGTGGGGGGGTGGTGGTGTGGATGAGCGTAGATTCAGAAGAGTGGGCAACAAAGCTGGAAATGGAAGACAGGAAATTATTTAGCAAATATAGAAGGGCGAGAAGCAGGGAAAAAACAACAAAAAGAGCTTCAACAGAGGAAGGTCTGGTGAATAAGACAGATGAGCTGAGCTCATAAAAGTATAATATCACAACTATTACTTCAAGCCAGGCAGCTCAATGTTCTTGGTCACAGAGTTTTTACATGGGGTACAGAGAGGGGGATGAAAAAGGAGAGGGTATCGCAATACTGGTTAAAGAGATGACCACAGCTACAAGGAGGTTGATATGCTGGAAGGAGCCTCAAAGTGAGGCCATATGGATTGAACTGGAGGGCAAACATTTACAATCTCCAGCAATGGTTTGGATGAAGGGAGCAAATGTATGGTAGCTCACTTTGCCGATGACACCAATGTAGTAAGGAAAGAGTGGTGACCTTATTGAAACATGCAGGATCCTGAGGGGATTTGGTAGGGTGGATACCAGGAGGATGTTTCCTCTTGTGGGAGAGACTAGAACCAGGGGACACAGTTTAAAAATAAGAGGCCTACCATTTAAGACGGAGATGAGGAGATTTTTGTTTTCTCTCAGAGGGTCATTAATATTTGGAATTCTGTGAGATTTGGTTGTATCGGTCTTCTTTGGCTGGTGCAGACATGATGGGCTGAATGGCCTCCTTCTGTGCTGTAAATTTTCCACTTCTAATTAAACTAGCACAATTACTTCTGCCATCCTTTGTGTGTAGAAGTGTTCCCTTATTTCACTCAACAACAGCAACTTGCATTTATATAGCACCTCGAACGTAATAAAACATCCCAAGGTGATTCAAAGAGGCATTATAAAACAAAATTTGACCCCAAGCCACGTAAGGAGATATTAGGTCAGTTGACCCAAAGCTTGGGCAAAGAGGTAGGCTTTAAGGAGGAAAACGAGGTAGAGAGGCGGAGAGTTTTCAGGAGGGAATTCCAGAGCTTGGGGCCTAGGCTGCTGAAGGCATGGTCGCCAATGGTGGATCGATTAAAATCGGGGGATGCTCAAGAGGCCAGAATTAGAGAAGCGAGGAGATCTCAGAGGGCTGTGAGGCTGGGGGAGATTACAGAGAGAGGAAGAGACAAGGTCATGGAGGGACTTGAAAACAAGGATGAGAATTTTAAAATCAAGGCTTTGCTTAACTGGGAGCTAATGTAGATCAGCGAGCACCGGAGTGATTCAATGGAGGCAGAGTTTTGGATGACATCAAGATTACGAAGGGTAAGATGTGGGAACTTAGTCAGGAGGGCATTGGAATAATCAACTCTAGAGGTTTTTTAACACATGCTTGATAGTCTGGCTCAAATTTTTGGAATATGACCTCCAATACTAGACTCCCCAACCAGTGGAAATAATTTCTCTCTACTACCCTACCTGTTTCCCTTAATACCTTGAAAAGTCGAATCACCGCTTAGCCTTCTAAGTACCAGGGAATACAACCCAAGGTGGTGTAAACCCTCTTTGAATTCAACCCTTGGACTGCAATATTGTTGGCGTAGCCCCTAAATGTCCCCTAGCCACCTCCCCACCCCAGATTAAGACCATCAGGTTAATTTCCTGTCAATTACATTGTTATGGTTAAGAGAATCAGGTGATGGACATTAATTATCCTTCAGCACATATAAATAGGGGAAAGCTGGGACACTGGGTTGAGTGGGAAGAGAGCTGTGAGACTGAACAAGTCAATAAACTGTCTCTATAAAGAAAAGTTCTGTGGCTTGGTTTCAGCTTCACCAACCGGCTTGGATCCTATTAACATAGAAAGGGTCATCAATCCCTCAGTTCTAGCCCTCGCCCCCCTTTAATACATTGTGCACCCAATATCCTATTATAATATCCCAGTCCCTAAGTATTATGAGTGGATTGGAGGGAAATTATCATCCATAATCTTATTGAATGATGTGGAAGCATTTAGGAAGGACCTGAGGGCTTTTAAAAGGGTGCAGAGGAGATTTACCAGAATGGTTCCAGGGATGAGGGATTTTAGTTAGGAGATTAGGCTGGAGAAGCTAGGGTTTCTCCTTGGAGCAAAGGAGATTGAGGGGAGATCTGATTGAGATTATGGCAGGTTTAGATCAGGTAGAGAAAGAAAAAAACCTTCCCATCAACCAATGGATCAAGGATTAGGGGACGTAGAATGAAGACTTTGGACAAGAGATGCAGTTGGGGACGCGGGGAAGAACTCTTTTTATGCAGAGAGTGGTCACTGCCTGGAACCTGCTGCCTACGAGGGTGGTGGAAATGGAGACGACGAAGGATTTCGAAATGAAATTGGACGGGCAAGAGAGGGAAAGAAACCTGCAGGGGCTATGAGGGACTGAGCGGGAGAAGCGGGACTGACTAGATCACTCCGTGGGGAGCCAGGATGGGCTGAATGGCCTCCTTCTGCGCTGTAAATGACTCTGTGACTCTTTAAGGCTGGAGGGGCCCATGTGGCCTAGTCCTGCTCCTGTCCCTTATATTCCTAGTGCTCACTCGCCCAGTGGGAGGTGCATGAGGCAACCTTTGGCAGATCCGTGTTCATTCCTCCCTTCCAACTCACTTTGTCACCAGGTGGGCGTGAGGCACATTCGGCTCAGGGGGCCCTGTTATACGCGTTTAACTGTGGTGGGGGGGACCCCCTGCCTCTGAATTTGAAATCCCGCCCGTGTCAACCATTCACAGGGATTCTGTAGCAGAGCTGCTGCCTCTTGAACAATGTCTCTGGGGTTTTGCCTCAGGGAATCCTGCCTGCAGTAGATTTAAGGATCCCTGCCTTAGGGGATCCTGCCTTCAGTAGATTTAAGGATCCCTGCCTTAGGGGATCCTGTCTCAGGCCGCCTGTCTGATAGACGCTGCCTTGCAAATCCTCCAACTGCGATCCTGTCCAGGGGATCCGGTCATTGGGATCCTGTCGTTTTTTTTCAAAAAAAAAATTGCAAAGCAAGAGAAACGGAAATCACAAACATTGGAAAGAAAGATCCGGAAGGAAAAACCAGTTCAAAGTGTTCAAATCCCAGTAAAAATCAGTAATACTGGAGTTCCACGTTAAGGGATACAAGACCAATTCGGACAAGTTTTACTGGAACCTTTAAGAGCGCACACTGAACACGGACAGGGAGAGGCCACTTGGCACCTCTCGACCTGAGCTCTGCCCTGCAGGTGGACTGGGAGCCGAGGGTCTTACGAAGTGTTGAGGACGGATCTGTTGTACATCACCTGATAATAGGAGCCGGGATCGTTCATCGTGACGGGCGTCTCGAAGCCATTTTTGCTGAGCAGTGTGTTGTACATGTTGTTGTAGTGAGCGGGCTGGTCGTAGAGCTTCAGGTCCACCTTGTGGGGCTGCTCGGAGGACATCAGGTTTGTGATTGAGAAGGGATGGTTGAAGCTGTAGTGAGGGTCCAGCTTCAGCTCGCTCTGGAGGTCAGGCAGGTGCTGGACCGAAGGCGGGAGGAGGTGATGGACCATCGTCTGGTGCATAGCAGCTGGAGATGGCGAAGGCCCGGGAACCGAAGATGGGTTGTCCACCCGGCGGCAGCCGAGCTCGGTCAGGGTCCGCTGCTCCTCGGAGCCCGGGGAGGTGTCAGACCTACTGGACTCCGCATCCTCGGAGCTGGGGCTGGAGTTCTTCCCATCTGGGCCGCCCTCCAAGCCCTTGACGCCCGGTTCCAGAGGCGGCCGGGGTGAGAGCTTCTCCTTCTGGCACTTGAAGCGCTTCTGCCGGCGGAGGTAGCAGCCGTTCTCGAACATGTTCCCCGAGTCGGGGTGCAGGGTCCAGTACGAGCCCTTCCCGGGTTTGTCTGGTGACCGGGGCACCTTCACGAAGCAGTCGTTGAACGAGAGGGAATGGCGGATGGAATTCTGCCACCTCTGCTGGTTCTCTCTGTAGTATGGGAAGAGGTCCATGATCCACTGGTAGATCTCGTTCAGGGTCAGCATCTTGTTGGAGGACTGTTGGATGGCCATGGTGATCAGGGAGATGTAGGAGTAGGGCGGCTTCGCATGGCTGAGGTTTCGGCGGTACGGCTTTGGGTCCTTTCCCCTGTTCAACGCTGGGGATAGCGACAGGGACCCCAGGCCTTGGCCCATGGGCTGGTAGGGAGACAGCGAGTTGATGGGGGTGGCCTGGCCCCCTGCCGGACAAACACCAGGGCTCATCGAGCTATGCATGGATGATAGGCCATTGGTTATTGGGCTGACGGCGCCTGGTAAGACTGAGAGGGGCGGGCTGAGGTTGGTGTAGGACATGTTGAGTGAGGCTGGAGAAAGGTTTCCGACCGAACCCATGGAATTCATGCTCATGTAGCTGTTGATTGTGTTCATGGTGCTCAGGCCGGGATTCATACTGCTCGCCACAGGGTAGATCTTTGGGAAGAGAAAGAGATTGGGTATAAATGTAAGATAAGCATAATAAATATCAGACTTAGAAGACTCTCTCTCATCTGGAGACACACGCTTACATCTATTTCTGAGGCTGGTTTGTCCTGGCACAGGTTGCTAGCCTGAAGCTATAGAATGAGGGGCCACTGCTCTGCATCAAGCATGTCTGACCAGGACAGAAACAGAAACAGAAATACCTGGAAAAACTCAGCAGGTCTGGCAGCATCGGCAGAGAAGAAAGGAGTTGACGTTTCGAGTCCTCATGACCCTTCAACAGAACTATGTTCTCCAGTTAATGGTGATCAGGTTTGACTGCGACTCCTACTGTAGCCAAATAGCTGACTAACACTGACTGGGCTTGCAATTGGGTGGAGGGACAACTGGTAAAGACCCTTTTACCCCAGCAAGAATCAACACTTACAGGAGACCTGAGGAGTACTTATTATTACAATAGGCGACCGAATAGAGAGCTTTCACAACTGCAGTGAATGCTGGGATAGTTATGACTCCATTTTGCTCCCTCAGCCAGCAATGAAAAAGTGCAAAAGAAACACAGAAAACTACAGACAGACACAGATATGAGATGGCAATATTGAAGCAGGAGAGCAGGAAGCATTGATCTGAGAGACAGCATGTCCCTAAGTATCAGACTGGCAGTGTCAGCCAGCACTGTGTGCTCAAGTCTATACAGTGGCTTCAATGACAATCTTTGAGCTCAGAGGTGAGAGTACTTCCACGCATATTGACTACTGCATTTCTTACATTACAACAGTGACTGCTTTTCAGGAAAAGTACTTCGTTGGATGTGAAGCCTAAAAGCCATGCACGGTTCTGGTCTCCAAATTACAAAGAAGGATTTAGGGACACTGGGGAAGGTATAAGAAAGAATCACAAGGACGATACCAGAAGTGAGAGGTTATATCCATCCGGAAAGACTGAACAGTATTTTGTGTCTATCTTCACAGTGGATGACACAAAAAGCATCCCAAGAATAGCTGAAAGTCAAGAGGCAAAAGGGAAGGGGGAACTTAGAGAACAACCACTATCACTGGAGAAAAAGTAATGGGAAAACTAATGGGACTTAAAACTGGCAAGTCCACTGGGCCTTATGGTCTTGCATTCTAGGCTGCAGAGATGGTAGATGCATTGGTTGTAATCTTCCAAAATTCCTTAGAATCTGGAAAGGTCCCAGCTGATTGGAAAACCGCAAATTCCTCTGTTCAAGAAAGGAGGGAAGCTGAAAGCAGGAAATCATAGGCCTGTCAGCCTAATACCTGTCATAGGGAAAGCAATAGAGTCCATTCTTAAAGAGGTAGGAGCAGGACATCTTGAAAATCACAATACCATCAGGCACGGTTTCGTGAAAGGGATGTTGAGTTGGGCGAATTTATTAGAGTTCTTTGAGGATGTAACAATCAGTGTGGATAAAGGGGAACCTGCAGATGTGGTGCACTTGGATTTCCAAAAGGCATTTGATATGGTTCTGCATAAAAGGTTACCACACAAGATAAGGGTTCATGATGTTGAGGGTGTGGATTAGCATGGATGGAGGATTGGCCAACTAACAGGAAACAGAGAGTCGGGACAAATGTGTCATTTTGGGGTAGACCAACTGTAACTCGTGGAGTGTCGCAGGGATCAGTGCTGAGGCCTCAACTCTTTATGATCGATATGAATGACTTGGAGGATGGGACTGACTGTATTGTAGCCAAATTTGTTGTCAATACAAAGATTGGTGGGAAAGCACATTGTCGGGGAGTCTGCAAAGGGATACAGATAGGTTAAGTGAGCGGCAAAACTTTGGCAGCTGGAGCATAATGGGGGAAAATGTGCAGGAAGAATAGAAAAGCAGAATTTCATTTGAATGGAGAGAGACTGCAGAAAGCTGCAGTACAGAGGGATCTGGGTGTTCTTGTACATGAATTAAAAAAAATTGGCATGCAAGTGCAGCAAATAATTAGGAAGGCAAATAGATGCTGGTGTTGATTGCAAGGGGGATGGAGTATAAACTCAGGGAAGTCTTGCTACAGCAGGGCATTGTTAAGACCACTTCTAGAGTACTGTGTGCAGCAGTGGTCACCTTACTTACTGAGGAACATATTTGCATTGGAGGCAGGTCTGAGAAGATTCACAAGACTGATTCCAGGGATGAAGGGAATGTTATGAGGAATATTTGAACAGGTACGGCCTATACTGATTGGAGTTTAACAGAATGAAAGGTGATCTTATTGAATTGCAGAATTGTTACTGTGCAGAAGGAGGCCATTCGGCCCATCATATTTATGCCGGCTCTCAGAATGAGCATTATGACTCAGTGCCATTTTCCTGCCTTTTCCCTGTAACCATGCACATTGTTTCCATTTAAATAATCACCCTAAGCCCTCTTGAATGCCTTGATTGAACCTGCCTCCACCATACTTCCAGGCAGTGCATTCCCGACCGAACCCACTTGCTGACATATACACGCTGACACACTGATATACACAAACTAATATACACACTGACACACTGATATGCAAATTGACACACTGATATACAGACACTGATGTGCACATTGACACACTGATATACAGACACTGATATATACATACTGATATACACGCACTGATATGCACACTGACACTCTGATATACACACATTGATAGGCACGTTGACACACTGATGTGCACACTGATATATACACACTGACATATGGAGAAACAAACACTGACATACTGATGTACATGCTGACACAATGATATACATGCACACTGATATATATACATTGACACATTGATATACACACTGACATACTGATGTACACAAATGTTATACACACACTGATATACATGTACACTGATATATAAACACTGACAGTTTGATATGCACACACTGATAGACACACTGACACATTGATGTACATTCTGATAACTACACACTGACACGTTGATATACAAGAACTGATACACACACTGACACACTGATATACAAACACTGATATACACTAATAATAAACACACACGCTGATATAAACACTGACACACTGATATAAACACTCATACTGATATAAAAAGCACACTGACACACTGATAAAAACACACACGCTGATATAAACACTGACACACTGATATAAACACGCACAGTGATATAAACACACACACTAATAATAAACACACACACTGATATAAACATGCACACTGATATAAACACACACGCAGATATAAACGTTGGCACATTGATATAAACACGCACACTGATATAAACATGCACATTGATATAAACACTCACACTAATAATAAACAGACACACTGATATAAACATGCACACTGATATAAACATGCACATTGATATAAACACACACACTAATACTAAACACACACACTGATATAAACACTCACACTGATATAAACATGCACATTGATATAAACACACACACTAATACTAAATACACACACTGATATAAACACTCACTGATATAAACACACACACTGATATAAACATGTACATTGATATAAACATGTACACTAATATAAACACACACACTGATATAAACACGTACATTGATATAAACAAGCAAACTGATATAAACACGCACACTGATATAAACGTGCAAACTGAAATAAACACACACACTGGTAGAAGCACACACGCTGACAGATTGATATAAACACGCACACTGCTATAAACACACACTGACTCACTGATATAAGCACACACAGTAATATAAACACAAACTGACACACTAATATAAACACACACTGACACACTGAAATAAACACGCACACTGCTATAAACACACAGGGATACACTGATATAAACACACAGACACGCTGATATAAGCACACACATTGATATAAACACGAAAACTAATATAAACACACAGTGACACACTGAGATAAACATGCACACTAATATAAACACACACTAACACACTGAAATAAACACACACATTAAAAAACACACAGTGACACACTGATATAAACACACTGACACAGTGATATAAGAACAGGCCCTGATAAAAACACGCAAACTAATATAAACACACCCTAACACACTGATATAAACACACACACTGATATAAACACAGACAGTGATATAAATATACACACTGAAATAAATGCACAAACTGAAATAAACACACACACTGATATAAACACACACTGACACATTGATTTAAACACACACTGACACGCTGATATAAAGATACACAGATATAAACACACACACTGACATAAACACACACTGACACACTGATATAAACATGCACACGGATATAAACACACAAACTGATATAAACACACTGACACACTGATTTAAACACACACTGACACACTGATATAAAGACACACACTGACACACTGATATAAACACAGACAGTGATAAAAACATACACTGACACACTGATTTAAACACACACTGACAGATTGATATAAACACACACACTGATATAACCACACACTGACACGCTGATATAAACACACATGCTGACACACTGATATAAACACACACACTGATATGAACACACACTGACATGCTGATATAAACACATACATTTACAAGCTGATATAAACATGCACACTGATATAAACACGCATACTGATATAAACACGCACACTGATATAAACACACAGTGACACACTGATATAAACACACTGACACACTGATATAAACACCCACTGACACACTGAGTTAAACACACACTGACAGATTGATATAAACACAAACACTGATATAACCACACACTGACACACTGATATAAACACACACGGACACACTGATATAAACATACACACTGATATAAACACACACACTGACACACTGATATAACCACACACTGATGTAAACACACACGCTGATATAAACATACACACTGACACACTGATATAAACATACATACTGATATAAACACACACTGATATAAACACACACACTGATATAAACACGCACACTGACACACTGATATAAAAATGCACATTGATATAAACACACACTGACACACTGATTTAAAGACACACTGACAGATTGATATAAACACACAGAGATATAACCACACACTGATACACTGATATAAACATGCACACTGACACACTGATATAAACACGCACACTGATATAAACACGCACACTGACACACTGATATAAACACACACACATAAACACACACATTGATATAAAAATACACTGAAGCACTGATATAATACATATACTGATATAAACACATACACTGATAATAAAAACGCACACTGATATTTACAGACACACTGATATAAACACACACACTGATATAAACACACACACTGATGTAAAGACACACTGACACATTGATAAAAACAGACACTGACACACTGATATAAACACAAACAGTGATACGAACACACACTGACTTACTGATATAAACACACACACTGACACACTGGTATAAACATGCACACTGACACCGTGATGTAAACACACACTGATATAAACACGCATACTGATATAAACGCGCACACTGATATAAACACACTGACACATCGATATAAACACACATACTGACACACTGATATAAACACACACCCTGACACACTGCTATAAACACACTGACACATTGATATAAACACACACGCTGATATGCTGATATAAAAACACACACTGACACGTGGATATAAACATGCACACTGACACAGTGATGTAAACACACACTGATATAAACACGCATACTGATATAAACACGCACACTGATATAAACACACTGACACACTGTATAAACACACACACTGATGTAAAAACACAGTGACAAACTGATAAAAACATACACACTGATATAAACACAGACAATGATATAAATATACACACTGATGTAAAAGCACAAACTGAAATAACAGACAGTGATATAAACACACACTCACACACTGATTTAAACACACACTGACATGCTGATATAAAGACACACAGAAATAAACACAGACACTGATATAAACACACACTGACACAATGACATAAACATGCACACAGATATAAACACACACACTGATATAAACACACACTGACACACTGCTTTAAACACACACTGACACACTGATATAAAGACACACACTGACACACTGATATAAACACAGATAGTGATATAAATACATACTGACACATTGATTTAAACACATACTGACAGATTGATATAAACACACACACTGATATAACCACACACTGACACGCTGATATAAACACACACACTGACACGCTGATATAAACATGCACACTGACACACTGATATAAATATACACAGTGATATAAACACACACATTGATATAAACACACACTGACACACTGATATAAACACGAACACTGACAAACTGATATAAACATACACACTGATATAAACACACACACTGACACAAACATACACACTGACAAACTGATATAAACATACACACTGATATAAACACACACACTGACACACTGATATAAACACGCACAATGATATAAACATACACACTGATACACTGATATAAACATACACACTGATATAAACACAGACACTGACACATTGATATAAACATACACACTGATTTAAACACACACACTTACACACTGATATAAATATACACTGTGATATAAATACACACACTGATATAAACACACACACTGACACACTGGTATAAGCACACACACTGATATAAACACGCACAAGGATATAAACATACACACTGAGATACTGATATAAACACACACACAGATATAAACACACACTGATATAAACAGGCACACTGATATAAACACACACTGATATAAACACATACTGATAGAAACATGCACACTGATATAAAAACAGACACTGAGATAAAGACACACTAACACACTGATATAAACATACACACAGATATAAACACACACTGATATAAGCAGGCACACTGATATAAACACACACACTGATATAAACACATACTGATAGAAACATGCACACTGATATAAAAACAGACACTGAGATAAAGACACACTGATATAAACATACACACTGATATAAACACACACTGACATAAACACAGACCCTGATATAAACACACACACTGATATAAACATACACACTGATATAAACACACACAATGATATAAACACGCACACTGATTTAAACACACACACTGACACAAACATACACACTGATATAAACACACACACTGACACACTGATATAAACATACACACTGATATAAACACACACACTGACACACTGATATAAACACACACTGATATAAACACACACTGATATAAACACACACACTGATATGAACACACACTGACACACTGATATAAACATGTACATTGATATAAACACACCGACACACTAATTTAACACACACACTGATATAAACACACAGTGACACACTGCTATAAAAAACACTGATATAAACACACACTGTGACACACTGATATAAACGCACACACTTATATAAACACACACTGATAAACTGATGTAAACACACACTGATATAAACATGCACTGATATAAACACACACTACTATAACCACGCAGTGACACACTGATATAAACACACACTGATAAACTGATATAAACACACACACTGATATAAAAATACACTGACACACTGATATAACACGTATACTGATATAAACACACACACTGATAATAAACACGCACACTGATATAAACACACACTGATATAAACACACACACTGCTATAAACACACAGTGACACACTGCTATAAAAAAACACTGATAGAAACACACACTCTTATATAAACACATACTGATAAACTGATATAAACACACACTACTATAACCACACACTGACACCCTGATATAAACACACACTGATAAACTGATATAAACACACACACAGATATAAAAATACACTGATGAACTGATATAACACGTATACTGTTATAAACACACACACTGATAATAAACACGCACTCTGATATTAACACACACACTGATGTAAAGACACACTGACATATTGATAAAAACGGACACTGACACACTGATATAAACACATACACTGAGATAAACACAAACACTGATACAAACACACACCCTCACACACTGATATAAACACACACACTGATAATGAACACACACACTGACACGCTGATATAAACATGCACACTGACACAGTGATGTAAACACACACTGATATAAACATGCACACTGATATAAACATGCTCACTGATATAAACACGCACACTGCTATAAACACAGACTGACAAACTGATATAAGCATACACACTGATATAAACACACACTGACACACTGATATAAACACACACTGATATAAACACACACTGATATAAACACACACACTGATATGAACACACACTGATATAAACACACACTGACATAAACACAGACCCTGATATAAACACACACACTGATATAAACATACACACATATAAACACACACAATGATATAAACACGCACACTGATTTAAACACACACACTGACACACTGATATAAACATGCACACTGACACAGTGATGTAAACACACACTGATATAAACATGCACACTGATATAAACATGCTCACTGATATAAACACGCACACTGCTATAAACACAGACTGACAAACTGATATAAGCATACACACTGATATAAACACACACTGACACACTGATTTAATGCACACACTGATATAAACACACACACTGATATAAACACACACACTGAAACACTGATATAAACATACACACTGATATAAACACACACACTGACACGCTGATATAAACATGCACACTGACACACTGATATAAACACGCACACTGAAACACTGATATAAACACAAACACTGCTATAAACACACACTGACACACTGCTATAAAAACACTGATATAAACACACACTGACACACTGATATAAACACGCATACTCATATAAACACACACACTGACACACTGATATAAACACACACACTGACACACTGATAGAAACACAAACACTGCTATAAACACACAGTGACACACTGATATAAACACGCACACTTATATACAGACACTGATGCTGATATAAACACACACACTGATATAAACATACACACTGATATAAACACACAAACTAATATAAACACACACACTGATATAAGCACACAGATTGATATAAACACGCACACTGATATAAACACGCACACTGATATAAACATACACACTGACACACTGATTTAAACAGACACACTGATATAAACACACACAATGATATAAACACGCACAATGATATAAACATACACACTGATATAAAAACACACACTGACACACTGATATAAACATACACACTGATATAAACACACACACTGACACACTGATATAAATACACACTGATATAAACACCCACACTGATATAAACACACACTGACACGCTGATATAAAGACACACAGATATAAACACACACACTGATATAAAGACACAGACTGACACACTGATATAAACGCAGACTGTGATATAAATACACACTGACACACTGATTTAAACACACACTGACAGCTTGATGTAACCACACACTGACACGCTGATATAAACACACACACTGACATGCTGATATAAAAACGCACACTGACACACTGATATAAACATGCACACTGACACACTGATATAAACACACACACCTATATAAACACGCACTCTGATACACTGATATAAACACAAACAATGCTATAAACACACAGTGACACACTGATATAAACACACACACTGATATATACCTGCACGCAGATATGAACACACACTGACACGCTGATATAAACACACACACTGACACGCTGATATAAACACACACACTGACACACTGATATAAACACACACACTGATATAAACATACACACTGATATAAACACACACAATGATATAAACACGCACACTGATTTAAACACACACACTGACACACTGATATAAACACATACACTGACACACTGATATAAACATACACACTGATATAAACACACACACTGACAAACTGATATAAACACACACTGATATAAACACACACTGATATAAACACACACACTGGTATGAACACACACTGACACACTGATATAAACATGTACATTGATATAAACACACCGACACACTAATTTAACACACACACTGATATAAACACACAGTGACACACTGCTATAAAAAACACTGATATAAACACACACTGTGACACACTGATATAAACGCACACACTTATATAAACACACACTGATAAACTGATGTAAACACACACTGATATAAACATGCACTGATATAAACACACACTACTATAACCACGCAGTGACACACTGATATAAACACACACTGATAAACTGATATAAACACACACACTGATATAAAAATACACTGACACACTGATATAACACGTATACTGATATAAACACACACACTGATAATAAACATGCACACTGATATAAACACACACTGATATAAACACACACACTGACACACTGATATAAACACACATACTGACACACTGATATAAACACACACACTGCTATAAACACACAGTGACACACTGCTATAAAAAAACACTGATAGAAACACACACTCTTATATAAACACATACTGATAAACTGATATAAACACACACTACTATAACCACACACTGACACACTGATATAAACACACACTGATATAAACACACACACACAAAAACACACACTGATATAAAAATACACTGATGAACTGATATAACATGTATACTGTTATAAACACACACACTGATAATAAACACGCACTCTGATATTAACACACACACTGATGTAAAGACACACTGACATATTGATAAAAACGGACACTGACACACTGATATAAACACAGACACTGAGATAAACACAAACACTGATACAAACACACACCTTCACACACTGATATAAACACACACACTGATATGAACACACACACTGACACGCTGATATAAACATGCACACTGACACAGTGATGTAAACACACACTGATATAAACATGCACACTGATATAAACACGCACACTGATATAAACACTCACACTGCTATAAACACAGACTGACAAACTGATATAAGCATACACACTGATATAAACACACACTGACACACTGATATAAACATACACACTGATATAAACACACACAATGGTATTAACACGCACAATGATATAAACATACACACTGAGATAAACATGCACACGGACAAACTGATATAAACATACACACTGATATAAACACACACACTGACACACAGATATAAACATACACACTGACATAAATACACACACTGATACACTGACATAAACATACACATTGATATACATACACACACTGATACACTGATATAAACACACACTGATATAAACACACACGCTGATATAAACACATACACTGACACACTGATATAAACATACACACTGATATAAACACACACTGATATAAACACACACACTGATATAAACACACAAACTGATATAAACATACACACTGACACACTGATATAAACATGCACATTGATATAAACACACACTGACACACTAATTTAACACACACACTGATGTAAACACACAGTGACACACTGCTTTAAAGAACACTGATATAAACACACACTGACACACTGATATAAACACAGTTATATAAACACATACTGATAAACTGACGTAAACACACACTGATATAAACACGCACTGATATAAACACACACTACTATAACCACACACTGACACACTGATATAAACACACACTGATAAACTGATATAAACACACACACATAAACATGCACACTGATATAAAAAAACACTGACGCACTAATATAACACTAATACTGATATAAACACATACACTGATAATAAACACACACACTGATATTAACACACACACTGATATAAACACACAGTGACACACTGATATAAACACACTGACACTCTGATATAAACACACACACTGATGTAAACACACACACTGATGTAAACACACAGTGACAAATTGATAAAAACGTACACACTGATATAAACACAGACTGACACGCTTAAAGAAACACACACACTGACATGCTGATATAAACATGCACACTGACACAGTGATGTAAACACACACTGATATAAACACGCACACTGATATAAACACACAGTGACACACTGATATAAACACACTGACACACTGATATAAACACACATACTGATGTAAACACACAGTGACAAACTGATAAAAACGTACACACTGATATAAACACAGACCATGATATAAATATACACACTGATATAAATGCACAAACTGAAATCAACACACACAATGATATAAACACACATTGACACAATGATTTAAACACACACTGACAGGCTGATATAAAGAAACACAGATATAAACACACACACTGATATAAAGACACAGACTGACACACTGATATAAACACAGACTGTGATATAAATACACACTGACACACTGATTTAAACACACACTGACAGCTTGATATAACCACACACTGACACGCTGATATAAACACACACGCTGACATGCTGATATAAACATGCACACTGACCACCGATATAAACATGCACACTTATATAAACACGCACTCTGATACACTGATATAAACACAAACACTGCTATAAACACACAGTGACACACTGATATAAACATGCACACTGATATATACCCGCACACAGATATGAACACACACTGACACGCTGATATAAACACACACACTGACCCACTGATATAAACGTACACACTGATATAAACACACACAATGATATAAACACCCACACTGGTTTAAACATACACACTGACACACTGATATAAACATACACACTGATATAAACACACCCACTGACACACTGATATAAACACACACTGATGTAAACACACACACTGATATGAACACACAGTGACACACTGCTATAAAAAACACTGATATAAACACACACTGTGACACACTGATATAAACGCACACACTTATATAAACACACACTGATAAACTGATGTAAACACACACTGATATAAACATGCACTGATATAAACACACACTACTATAACCACGCAGTGACACACTGATATAAACACACACTGATAAACTGATATAAACACACACACTGATATAAAAATACACTGACACACTGATATAACACGTGTACTGATATAAACACACACTGATAATAAACACGCACACTGATATTAACACACACTGATATAAACACACACACTGACACACTGATATAAACACACACACTGAAATAAACACACACACTGCTATAAACACACAGTGACACACTGCTATAAAAAAACACTGATATAAACACACACACACAAAAATACACTGATGAACTGATATAACACGTATACTGTTATAAACACACACACTGATAATAAACACGCACTCTGATATTAACACACACACTGATGTAAAGACACACTGACACATTGATAAAAACGGACACTGACACACTGATATAAACACACACAGTGATATACACACAAACACTGATACAAACACACACCCTGACACACTGGTATAAACACACACACTGATATGAACACACACACTGACACGCTGATAAAAACATGCACACTGACACAGTGATGTAAACACACACTGATATAAACATGCACACTGATATAAACACGCACACTGATATAAACACGCACACTGCTATAAACACAGACTGACAAACTGATATAAGCATACACACTGATATAAACACACACTGACACACTGATTCAATGCACACACTGTTATAAACACACACACTGATATAAACATGCACACTGACACACTGATATAAACACAAACACTGCTATAAACACATGCTGACACGCTGATATAAACACACACAATGAAACACTGAAACACTGATATAAACATACACACTGATATAAACACACACACTGACACGCTGATATAAACACGCACACTGATATAAACACGCACACTGAAACACTGATATAAACACAAACACTGCTATAAACACACAGTGACACACTGATATAAACACGCACACTGATATAAACACGCACACTGAAACACTGATATAAACACAAACACTGCTATAAACACACAGTGACACACTGATATAAACACACACACTCATATAAACACACACTGACACACTGATATAAACATACACACTGATATAAACACACACACTGACACACTGATATAAACACACACACTGATATAAACATGCACACTGGCACACTTATAGACACACAAACACTGATATAAACACACTGTGACACACTGATATAAACATGCACACATATATACAGACACTGATGCTGATATAAACACGCACACTGATATAAACATACACACTGATATAAACACACACACTAATATAAACACGCACACTGATATAAACATACACACTGACACACTGATTTAAACATACACACTGATATAAACACACACAATGATATAAACACGCACAATGATATAAACATACACACTGATATAAAACACACACTGACACACTGATATAAACATACACACTGATATAAACACACACACTGACACACTGATATAAATACACACTGATATAAACACCCACACTGATATAAACACACACTGACACACTAATTTAACACACAAATTTATATAAACACACACTGATAAACTGATGTAAACACACATGATATAAACACGCACTGATATAAACACACACTACTATAACCACACATTGACACACTGATATAAACACACACTGATAAACTGATATAAACACACACCCTGATATAAAAATACACTGACGCACTGATATAACACATATACTGAAATAAACACGCACACTGACAATAAACACGCACACTGATATTAACACGCACACTGATATACACACACACACTGATGTAAAGACACACTGACACATTGATAAAGACTGGCACTGACAAACTGATATAAACACACACCCTGACACACTGCTATAAACACACTGACACGTCGATATAAAAACAGACGATGACACACTTATATAAACACACACACTGATATAAACACACACACTGATATAAACACACACACTGATATAAACACGCAAAATGATATAAACATACACACTGATATAAACAAACACACTGACACACTGATATAAACACACACACTGATATGAACACACACTGACATGCTGATATAAACACACACTGACACATTGATATAAACACACACACTGACACACTGATATAAATGCACACACTGATATAAACACCCACACTGATATAAACATAAACACTGATATAAACAGACACACTGACACACTGATATCAACACACACTGATATAAACACGCACACTGATATAAACACACACTGACACACTAATTTAACACGCACACTGCTATAAACACACACACTGATATAAACACTCACACTGATGTAAAGACACACTGACACATTGATAAAAACGGACACTGACACACTGATATAAACATACACCCTGACACACTGATATAAACACTCACACTGATATGAATACACACTGACACACTGATATAAACACACACTGATATAAACCCACACACTGACACATTGATATAAACAGACACAATGACACGCTGATATAAACACAAACACTGACACGCTGATAAAACATGCATAATGACACAGTGATGTAAACACACACTGATATAAACACGCACACGGATATAAACACGGATACTGATATAAAAACGCACACTGATATAAACACGCACACTGCTATAAACACACACTGACACAGTGATGTAAACACACATTGATATCAACATGCATACTGATATGAACACGCACACTGATATAAACACACACACTGATATAAACACACACACTGATATAAACACACACTGATATAAACACACACAATGACATAAACATACACACTGATATAAACACACACACTGATATAAACACACACGTTGATATAAACATGCACAAAGACATAAACACACAAACTGACACACTGATATAAACACACACACTGACACACTGATAGAAACACACACACTGTTGTAAACACACACACTGATATAAACATACACGCTGATATAAACACACACACTGAAACACTGATATAAACACATACACTGACACACTGATATAAACACACACACTGATATAAATACACACACTGATATAAACATTCACACTGATATAAACACACACGCTGACACACCGATATAAACACACACACTAATATGAACACGCTGACACGCTGATATAAACACACACACTGACACGCTGATATAAACATGCACACTGACACAGTGGTATAAACATGCACACTGTCACACTGATATAAAAATGCACACTGATATAAACACGCACACTGACACACTGATATAAACACAAACACTGCTATAAACACACAGTGACACATTGATATAAACATGCACACTGATATGAACACACACGGACACACTAATATAAACATACACACTGATATAAACACACACTGATATAAACACACACAACGATATAAACACACACACTGATATAAAAATAGACACTGAGATAAAGACACACTGACACACTGATATAGACACACACACTGACACGCTGATATAAACATGCACACTGACACACTGATATAAAAACTCACACTGATATAAACACACACACTGATATAAACACGCAAAATGATATAAACATACACACTGATATAAACAAACACGCTGACACACTGATATAAACACACACACTGATATGAACACACACTGACACACTGAATGAACACACACTGACACGCTGATATAAACACACACACTGATATAAACACGCAAAATGATATAAACATATAGACTGATATAAACAAACACGCTGACACACTGATATAAACACAAACACTGATATAAACACACATTGACAAACTGAAATAAACACACACACTGATATGAACACACACTGACACACTGATATAAACATGCACAATGACACACTGATGTAAACACACATACTGATATAAACACACACACTGATATAAACACACACTGATATAAACACACACAACGATATAAACACGCACACTGATATAAAAATAGACACTGAGATAAAGACACACTGAAACACTGATATAGACACACACACTGATATAAACACACACAATGATATAAACATAAACACTGATATAAACACACACACTGACACACTGATATAAACATATACACTGATATAAACATACACACTGACACACTGATATAAACATACACACTGATAAAAACACACACACTGATACACTGAAATAAACACACACTGATATAAACACACACAATGATATAAACATGCACACTGATATAAAAATAGACACTGAGATAAAGACACACTGACACAATGATATAAACACACACACTGATATAAACACCCACACTGATATAAACATAAACACTGATATAAACACACACACTGACACACTGATATCAACACACACTAATATAAACACGCAAACTGATATAAACACACACTGACACACTAATTTAACACACACACTGCTATAAACACACAGTGACACACTGCAGTAAAAAAACACTGATATAAACACACACTGACACACTGCTATAAACACACACACTTATATAAACACACACTGAAAAACTGATGTAAACACACAATGATGTAAACACGCACTGATATAAATACATACTACTATAACCACACATTAACACACTGATATAAACACACACTGATAAACTGATATAAACACACACCCTGATATAAAAATACACAAACGCACTGATATAACACATATACTGAAATAAAAACAAACGCTGATAATAAACACACACACTGATATTAACATGCACACTGATATAAACACACACACTGATGTAAAGACACACTGACACATTGATAAAGACAGACACTGACAAACTGATAGAAACACACACCTTGACACACTGCTATAAACACACTGACACATCGATATAAACACAGACGCTGACACACTGATATAAATACACACACTGATATGAACACACACTGACATGCTGATATAAACACACACACTGACACGCTGATATAAACATGCACACTGACACAATGATGTAAACACACGCTGATATAAACACGCATACTGATACAAACACGCACAATGATATAAACACGCAAACTGATATAAACACTCACACCGATATAAACACACATTGACAAACTGAAATAAACATGCACACTGCTATCAACACACAGTGATACACTGATATAAACACATTGACACACTGCTATAAGCACACACATTGATATAAACACGCAAACTAATATAAACAAACAGTGACACATGATATGAACATGCACACTAATATAAACACAGTGACACAGCGATATATACACACACAGTGACACACTGATATAAACACACTGACATACTGATATAAGAACAAACACTGATATAACACGCAAACTAATATAAACACACCTTGACACATTGATATAAACATACACACTGATATAAACATACACTGATACAAACACACACACTGATATAAACACACACTGATATAAACACGCACAATGACATAAACACACACACTGACACACTGATATAAACACGCGCACTGACACACTGATATTAACTCACACACTGACACACTGATATAAACACACACACTTATATAAACACACACTGATAAACTGATGTAAACACACAATGATATAAACACGCACTGATATAAACACATACTACTATAACCACACATTGACACACTGATATAAACACACACCCTGATATAAAAATACACTGATGCACTGATACAACATGTATACTGAAATAAACACACACACTGATAATAAACACACACACTGATATTAACATGCACACTGATATAAACACACACACTGATGTAAAGACACACTGACACATTAATAAAGACAGACACTGACAAACTGATATAAACACACACCTTGACACACTGCTATAAACACACTGACACATCGATATAAACACAGACGCTGACACACTGATATAAACACACACACTGATATGAACACAAACTGACACGCTGATATGAACACACACACTGATACGCTGATATAAACATGCACACTGACACAGTGATGTAAACACACGCTGATATAAACACACACACTGATATAAACACGCATACTGATATAAACACGAACACTGATATAAACACGCACACTGATATAAACATGCACACTGATATAAACACTCACAATGACATAAACACATACTGACAAACAGACATAAGCACGCACACTGCTATCAACACACAGTGATACACTGATATAAGCACGCACACTGATATAAACACGCACACTGATATAAACACGCACACTGATATAAACACACACACTGATATAAACACTCACACTGATATAAACACACATTGACAAACTGAAATAAACACGCACACTGCTATCAACACACAGTGATACACTGATATAAACACATTGACACATTGATATAAGCACACACATTGATATAAACACGCAAACTAATATAAACAAACAGTGACACATGATATGAACAGGCACACTAATATAAACACACAGTGACACAGCGATATAAACACACAGTGACACACTGATATAAACACATTGACATACTGATATAAGAACAAACACTGAAATAACACGCAAACTAATATAAACACACCCTGACACACTGATATAAACATACACACTGATATAAACATACACTGATACAAACACACACACTGATATAAACACACACACTGACATAAACACGCACAATGACACACCGATATAAACACACACACTGATATAAACAGACATTGACAAACTGAAACAAACACGCACACTGCTATCAACACACAGTGATACACTGATATAAACACATTGACACACTGATATAAACATACACACTGATATAAACATACACTGATACAAACACACACACTGATATAAACACACACTGACACACTGATAGAAACACACATATTAATATGAACACACACTGGCACACTGATATAAACACACACACTAATATGAACACACACTGACACACTGATATAAACATGCACACTGACACAGTGATGTAAACACACGCTGACATAAACACGCACTGATATAAACACACACAACGATATAAACACGCACACTGATATAAAAATAGACACTGAGATAAAGACACACTGAAACACTGATATAGACACACACACTGATATAAACTGACACACTGATATAAACACACACACTGATATAAACACACACAATGATATAAACATGCACACTGATATAAAAATAGACACTGAGATAAAGACACACTGACACAATGATATAAACACACACACTGATATAAACGCACACACTGATATAAACATAAACACTGATATAAACACACACACTGACACACTGATATCAACACACACTGATGTAAACACACACACTGATATAAACACACACTGACACACTGATATAAACATGCACACTGACACAGTGATGTAAACACACGCTGATATAAACACGCACACTGATATAAAAATAGACACTGAGATAAAGACACACTGAAACACTGATATAGACACACACACTGATATAAACACGCGCAATGATATAAACATAAACACTGATATAAACACACACACTGATATGAACACACACAATGATATAAACATGCACACTGATATAAAAATAGACACTGAGATAAAGACACACTGACACAATGATATAAACACACACACTGATATAAACACACACACTGACACACTGATATCAACACACACTGATATAAACACGCACACTGATATAAACACACGCTGACACACTGATATAAACACGCACATGGATATAAACACACACTGACACACTAATTTAACACACACACTGCTATAAACACACAGTGACACACTGCAATAAAAACACTGATATAAACACACACTGACACACTGATATAAACACACACACTTATATAAATACACACTAATAAACTGATGTAAACACACAATGATATAAACATGCACTGATATAAACACATACTACTATAACCACACATTGACACACTGATATAAACACACACTGATAAACTGATATAAACACACACCCTGATATAAAAATACACTGACGCACTGATATAACACATATACTGAAATAAACACACACACTGATAATAAACACACACACTGATATGAACACACACTGACACACTGATATAAACATGCACACTGACACAGTGATGTAAACACACGCTGATATAAACACGCACAATGATATAAACACACACACTGATATAAACACGCACACTGATATAAACACACATTGACAAACTGAAATAAACACGCACACTGCAATCAACACACAGTGATACACTGATATAAACACATTGACACACTGATATAAGCACACACATTGATATAAACATGCAAACTAATATAAACACACCGTGACACATGATATGAACATGCACACTAATATAAACACACAGTGACACAGCGATATAAACACACAGTGCCACACTGATAAAAACACACTGACACACTGATATAAGCATACACACTGATATAAACATACACTGATACAAACAGACACACTGATATAAACACACACTGACACACTGATAGAAACACACATATTAATATGAACACACACTGACACACTGATATAAATACACACACTAATATGAACACACACTGACACACTGATATAAACATGCACACTGACAAAGTGATGTAAACGCACACTGATATAAACATGCACATTGATATAAACACGCACACTGATATAAACACACACACTGATACAAACGCACACACTGACACACTGATATAAACACACACACTAATATGAACACACACTGACATGCTGATATAAACAAACACGCTGACACACTGATATAAACACACATACTAATATGAACACACACTGACATGCTGATATAAACACACACACTGATATAAACATACACACTGACACGCTGATATAAACACACACACTGATATAAACACAAACACTGCTATAAACACACAGTGACACACTGATATAAACATGCACACTGATATGAACACACACTGAAACGCTGATATAAACACACACACTGATACACTGATATAAACACGCACACTGACACACTGATATAAACACACACACTGATATAAACACACACACTGATATAAACACGCAAAATGATATAAACATACACACTGATATAAACAAACACGCTGACACACTGATATAAATACACACACTGATATGAACACACACTGACACACTGATATGAACACACACTGACACGCTGATATAAAAACACACACTGATACACTGATATAAACATGCACACTGACACACTGATATAAACATACACACTGATATAAACACACACACTGACACACTGATATAAATGCACACACTGATATAAACACCCACACTGATATAAACATAAACACTGATATAAACAGACACAATGACTCACTGATATCAACACACACTAATATAAACACGCACACTGATATAAACACATGCTGACACACTGATATAAACACGCACACTGATATAAACACACACTGACACACTAATTTAACACACACACTGCTATAAACACACAGTGACTCACTGCAATAAAAAAACACTGATATAAACACACACTGACACACTGATATACACATACACTGATACAAACACACACACTGATATAAACACACACTGACACACTGATAGAAACACACATATTAATATGAACACACACTGACACACTGATATAAACACACACACTAATATGAACACACACTGACACACTGATATAAACATGCACACTGACACAGTGATGTAAACACACGCTGATATAAACACGCACACTGATATAAACACACACTGACACACTGATATAAACACACACACTGATATAAACACACAGACTGACACACTGATATAAACACACACTGATATAAACAAACACACTGACACACTGATATAAACACACACACTAATATGAACACACACTGACATGCTGATATAAACAAACACGCTGACACACTGATATAAACACACACACTAATATGAACACACACTGACATGCTGATATAAACACTCACACTGATATAAACATACGCACTGACACGCTGATATAAACACACACACTGATATAAACCCACACACTGATAAAAACACAAACACTGCTATAAACACACCGTGACACACTGATATAAACACACACACTGATATAAACATACACAATGACGCACTGATATAATCAAACACTGACACACTGATATAAACACAAACACTGTTATAAACACACAGTGACACACTGATATGAACACAGACTGACATGCTGATATAAACACACACACTGACACGCTGATATAAACATGCACACTGACACGCTGATATAAACACACACACTGATATAAACACACACACTGATATAAACACACACACTGATATAAACACGCAAAATGATATAAACATACACACTGATATAAACAAACACGCTGACACACTGATATAAACACACACACTGATATGAACACACACTGACACATTGATATGACCACACACTGACACGCTGATATAAACACAAACACTGTTATAAACACACAGTGACACACTGATATAAACACACACACTGATATGAACACACACTGACACGCTGATATAAACATACACACTGACACACTGATATAAACACACACACTGATATAAACACACACACTGATATAAACATGCACACTGATATGAACACACACTGACACGCTGATATAAACATGCACACTGACACACTGATATAAACACACACACTGATATAAACACACACACTGATATAAACACGCATACTGATATAAACACGCAAAATGACATAAACATACACACTGATATAAACAAACACACTGATATGAACACACACTGACACGCTGATATAAACACACACACACACACAGATATAAACATACACACTGATATAAACCCACACACTGATATAAACACAAACACTGCTATAAACACACAGTGACACACTGATATAAACACGCACACTGATATAAACCCACACACTGATATAAACATAAACACTGCTATAAACACACAGTGACACACTGATATAAACACACACACTGATATAAACACTCACACTGACATAAACACACATTGACAAACTGAAATAAACACGCACACTGCTATCAACACACAGTGATACACTGATAGAAACATATTGACACACTGATATAAGCACACACATTGATATAAACACGCAAACTAATATAAACACACAGTGACACATGATATGAACATGCACACTAATATAAACACAGTGACACAGCGATATAAACACACAGTGACACACTGATAAAAACACACTGACACACTGATATAAGAACAAACACTGATATAACATGCAAACGAATGTAAACACACCCTGACAAGCTGATATAAACATGCACACTGACACACTGATATAAACACCCACACTGATATAAACACACACACTGACACACTGATATAAACACGCACACTGATATAAACACACGCTGACACAATAATTTAACACACACACTGATAAAAACACACAGTGACACACTGATGTAAACACACATATTAATATGAACACACACTGATACGCTGATGTAAACACACACTGATATAAACACGCACTGATATAAACACACACTACTATAACCACACATTGACACACTGATATAAACACACACACTGATGTAAAGACACACTGACACATTGATAAAAACAGACACTGACACAATGATATAAACGCACACCCTGACACACTGCTGTAAACACGCTGACATACTGATATAAACACACACCCTGACACACTGATATAAACACACACTGATAAACTGATATAAACACACACACTGATCTAAAAATACACTGACGCACTGATATAAACACACACCCTGACACACTGCTATAAATACACACCCTGACACATTAATATAAAAACACTGACATATTGATAGAAACACACAGGCTGATATGAACACACACTGACACGCTGATATAAACACACACACTGACACGCTGATATAAACATGCACACTGACACAGTGATGTAAACACACACTGATATAAACACGCACACTGATATAAACACACGCTGACACAATAATTTAACACACACACTGATATAAACACACACTGACACACTAATTTAACACACACACTGATATAAACACACAGTGACACACTGATATAAACACACACTGATATAAACATGCACACTGCTATAAACACACACACTGATATAAACACACACACTGATATAAACACACACACTGCTATAAACACACAAACTGATATAAACACACACACTGATGTAAAGACACACTAACACATTGATAAAAACAGACACTGACACACTGATATAAACACAAACAGTGCTATAAACACACACTGACACACTGATATAAACACAAACACTGACACACTGTTATAAACATACACACTGATATAAACACACACTGATATAAACACACACAATGATATAAACATACACACTGATATAAACAAACACACTGACACACTGATATAAACACGCACACTGATATAAACACGCACACTGATATAAAACGCACAATGATATAAACATACACACTGATATAAACATGCACACTGACACACTGATATAAACATGCACACTGATATAAACATGCACACTGACACACTAATATAAACATGCACACTGACACACTGATATAAACACACACACTGATATAAACACACACTGACACACTGCTATAAAAACACTGATAGAAACACACAGTGACACACTGATATAAACACACACACTTAGATAAACACACATTGATAAACTGATGTTACCACAGACTGATATAAACATGCACTGATATAAACACACACTACTATAACCACACATTGACACACTGATATAAACACACACTGATAAAATGATTTAAACACACACACTGACACACTGATATAAACACACACTGATAAACTGATATAAACACACACACATAAACACACACACTGATATAAAAATACACTGATGCACTGATATAATATGTATACTGATTGATAATAAACACACACACTGATATAAACACATACACTGATATAAACACACACGCTGATATAAACACACACACTGATGTAAAGACAAACTAACACATTGATAAAAACAGACACTGACACACTGATATAAACACAAACACTGCTATAAACACACACTGACACACTGCTATAAAAACACTGATAGAAACACACAGTGACACACTGATATAAACACACGCACTTATATAAACACACATTGATAAACTGATGTTACCACAGACTGATATAAACATGCACTGATATAAACACACACTACTATAACCACACATTGACACGCTGATATAAACACACACTGATAAAATGATATAAACACACACACTGACACACTGATATAAACACACACTGATAAACTGATATAAACACACACACATAAACACACACACTGATATAAAAATACACTGATGCACTGATATAATATGTATACTGATATAAACACACACATTGATAATAAACACACACACTGATATAAACACACACACTGATATAAACACACACACTGATGTAAAGACAAACTAACACATTGATAAAAACAGAAACTGACACACTGATATAAACACAAACACTGCTATAAACACACACTGACACACTGATATAAACACAAACACTGACACACTCATATAAATACACACACTAAGTGGAACACACACTGACACGCTGATATAAACACACAGGCTGACACACTGATAAAAACATGCACACTGACACACTGATATACACACGCACACTGATAAAAACACACTGATGCACTAATATATAACGTATACTGATATAAACACACACTCTGATAATAAACACACACACTAATATTAACATGCACACTGATATAAGCACACACACTGATGTAAAGGCACACTGACACATTGTGAAAAACAGACACTGACACACTGATATAAACACAAACACTGCTATAACACACACTGACACACTGATATAAACACAAACACTGACACACTGATATAAACACAAACACTGACACACTGATATAAACATACACACTGATATAAACACACACTGATATAAACACAGACAGTGATATAAACATACACAGTGCTATAAACACACAGTGACACACTGCTATAAAAAACACTGATATAAACACACACAATGATATAAACACACACACACTTATATAAACACATACTGATAAACTGATGTAAACACACACTGATATAAACACGCACTGATATAAACACACACTACTATAACCACACACTGACACACTGATATAAACACACATCGATAAACTGATATAAACACACACACATAAACACACACACTGATATAAAAATACACTGATGCACTGATATAATATGTATACTGATATAAACACACACATTGATAATAAACACACCCACTGATATAAACACACACACTGATATAAACACACACACTGATGTAAAGACAAACTAACACATTGATAAAAACAGACACTGACACACTGATATAAACACTAACACTGCTATAAACACACACTGACACACTGATATAAACACAAACACTGACACACTGATATTAACATACACACTGATATAAACACACACACTGACACACTCATATAAATACACACACTAACTTGAACACACACTGACACGCTGATATAAACACACACGCTGACACACTGATAAAAACATGCACACTGACACACTGATATACACACGCACACTGATAAAAACACACTGATGCACTAATATATAACGTATACTGATATAAACACACACTCTGATAATAAACACACACACTAATATTAACATGCACACTAATATAAGCACACACACTGATGTAAAGGCACACTGAAACATTGTGAAAAACAGACACTGACACACTGATATAAACACAAACAGTGCTATAAACACACACTGATATAAACACAAACACTGACACACTGTTATAAACATACACACTGATATAAACACACACTGATATAAACACACACAATGATATAAACATACACACTGATATAAACAAACACACTGACACACTGATAAAAACATGTACACTGACACACTGATATAAACATGCACACTGATATAAACACGCAAACTGATATAAAACGCACAATGATATAAACATACACACTGATATAAACATGCACACTGACACACTGATATAAACATGCACACTGATATAAACATGCACACTGACACACTAATATAAACATGCACACTGACACACTGATATAAACATGCACACTGATATTAACACACACACTGATATAAACACACACACTGATATAAACACTCACACTGATATAAATACACACTGACAAACTGATATAAGCACACACACTGATATAAACACACACTGACACACTGATATACACACGCACACTGATATTAACACACACACTGATGTAAAAACACACTGACACATTGATAAAAACAGACACTGACACACTGATATAAACACAAACACTGCTATAAACACACACTGACATGCTGATATAAACACACACACTGACACACAGATATAAACACACACACTGATATAAAGACACATTGATATAAACACGCACAATGATATAAACATACACACTGATACATACACACACACTGACACACTGATATAAACACACAAACTGATATAAACACACACACTGATATAAACACGCACAATGATATAAACACACACACTGACACACTGATATAAACACATACACTGACACACTGATATAAACACACACACTGATATAAACACGCACAATGATATAAACACACACACTGACACACTGATATAAACACATACACTGACACTCTGATATAAACACACACACTGATATAAACACACACACTGATATAAACATGCACAATGATATAAACATTCACACTGATATAAACACACACACTGACACACTGATATAAACATGCACACTGACACAGTGATATAAACATGCACACTGACACACTGATATAAAAACACACACTGATATAAACACGCACACTGACACACTGATATAAACACATACACTGACACACTGATATAAACACACACACTGATATAAACACACACACTGATATAAACACGCACAATGATATAAACATTCACACTGATATAAACACACACACTGACACGATGATATAAACATGCACACTGACACAGTGATATAAACATGCACACTGACACACTGATATAAAAACGCACACTGATATAAACACGCACACTGACACACTGATATAAACACAAACATTGCTATAAACACACAGCGACACATTGATATAAACACGCACACTGATATGAGCACACACTGACACACTAATATAAACATACACACTGATATAAACACACACAAAGATATAAACACGCACACTGATATAAAAATAGACACTGAGATAAAGACACACTGACACACTGATATAGACACACACACTGATATAAACACGCGCAATGATATAAACATAAACACTGATATAAACACACACACTGACACACTGATATAAACATACACACTGATATAAACACACACACTGACACACTGATATAAACACATACACTGATATAAACACACACTGATATAAATACGCACAATGATATAAACATACACACTGATATAAACACACTGACACGCTGATATAAAACACACACTGACACGCTGATATAAACTTGCACACTGACACAGTGATATAAACATGCACACTGACACAATGATATAAAAACGCACACTGATATAAACACGCACACTGACACACTGATATAAACACAAACACTGCTATAAACACACAGTGACACATTGATATAAACATGCACACTGATATGAACACACACGGACACACTAATATAAACATACACACTGATATAAACACTCACAATGATATAAACACGCACACTGATATAAAAATAGATACTGAGATAAAGACACACTGACACACTGATATAAACACACACACTGATATAAACACGCATACTGATATAAACATAAACACTGATATAAACACACACACTGACACACTGATATAAACACACACACTGATATAAACACACACAATGATATAAACACACACACTGATATGAAAATAGACACTGAGATAAAGACACACTGACACACTGATATAAACAAGCATACTGATATAAACATAAACACTGATATAAACACACACACTGACACACTGATATCAACACACACTGATATAAACAAGCACACTGATATAAACACACGCTGACACACTGATATAAACACGCACACTGATATAAACACACACTGACACACTAATTTAACACACACACTGCTATAAACACACAATGACACACTGCAATAAAAAAACACTGATATAAACACACACTGACACACTGATATAAACACACACACTTATATAAACACACACTGATAAACTGATGTAAACACACAATGATATAAACACGCACTGATATAAACACACACTACTATAACCACACATTGACACACTGATATAAACACACACTGATAAACTGATATAAACACACACCCTGATATAAAAATACACTGACGCACTGAATAACACATATACTGAAATAAACACACACACTGATAATAAACACGCACACTGATATTAACACACACACTGATATACACACACACACTGATGTAAAGACATACTGACACATTGAAAAAGACAGACACTGACAAACTGATATAAACACACACCCTGTACACTGCTTTAAACACACTGACGCATCGATATAAACACAGACGCTGACACACTGATATAAACACACACACTGATATGAACACACACTGACACGCTGATATAAACACACACACTAACACGCTGATATAAACACGCACACTGATATAAACACGAACACTGATATAAACACGCACACTGCTATAAACACACACACTGCTATAAGCACTCACAATGATATAAACACACACTGACAAACAGATATAAGCACGCACACTGCTATCAACACACAGTGATACACTGATATAAGTACGCACACTGATATCAACACACACTGATATAAACACACATACAGATATAAACACTCACACTGATATAAACACACATTGACAAACTGAAATAAACACGCTCACTGCTATCAACACAAAGTGATACACTGATATAAACACACTGACACACTGATATAAGCACACACATTGATATAAACACGCAAACTAATATAAACGCACAGTGACACATGATTTGAACATGCACACTTATATAAACACACAGTGACACACCGATATAAACACACAATGACACACGGATATAAACACACTGACACACTGATATAAGAACAAACACTGATATAACATGCAAACTAATATAAACACACCCTGACACACTGATATAAACATACACACTGATATAAACATACACTGATATAAACACACACACTGATATAAACACACACTGACACACTGAAATAAACACACACACTGATATAAACACACACTGACACACTGATATAAACATGCACACTGACACAGTGATGTTAACACACGCTGATATAAACACGCACACAGATATAAACACGCACACTGACATAAACACACACACTGACACACTGATATAAACAAACACACTGACACACTGATATAAACACACACACTAATATGAACACACACTGACATGCTGATATAAACAAACACGCTGACACACTGATATAAACACACACACTAATATAAACACACACTGACATGCTGATATAAACACACACACTGATATAAACACACACACTGACATGCTGATATAAACACACACTCTGATATAAACACACACACTGATATAAACACAAACACTACTATAAACACACAGTGACACACTGATATAAACACACACTGATATAAACATAAACACTGATATAAACACACACTGACACACTGATATAAACACGCACACTTATATAAACACACACTGATAAACTGATGTAAACACACACTGATATAAACACGCACTGATATAAACACACACACTGATCCAAAAAATACATTGACGCACTGATATAACACGTATACTGACACTAACACACACACTGATAATAAACACACACGCTGATATTAACAAGCGCACTGATATAAACAAACACACTGATATAAAAGACACTGACACATTGATAAAGACTGACAAACTGATATAAACACGCACCCTGACACACTGCTATAAACACACTGACACATTGATATAAACACAGATGCTGACACACTGATATAAACACACAAACTGATATGAACACACACTGACACGCTGATATAAAAACACACACTCACACGCTGATATAAACATGCACACTGACACAGTGATGTAAACACACGCTGATATAAACACGCACACTGATATAAACACACATACTGATATAAACATGCACACTGATACAAACATGCACACTGATATAAACACGCACACTGATATAAATACGCTTACTGATATAAACACGCACACTGCTATAAACACACCCACTGATATAAACACTCACAATGATATAAACACACACTGACACACTGATATAAACACACACACTTATATAAACACACACTGATAAACTGATGTAAACACACACTGATATAAACACGCACTGATATAAACACACACTACTATAACCATACATTGACACACTGATATAAACATACACACTGATGTAAAGACACACTGACACATTGATAAAAACAGACACTGACACACTGATATAAACGCACAACCTGACACACTGCTATGAACACACTGACACACTGATATAAACACACAGTCTGATATGAACACACACTGACACGCTGATATAAACATGCACACTGACACAGTGATGTAAACACACACTGTTATCAACACGCACACTGATATAAAAACGCACACTGATATAAACTCGGAAACTGCTATAAGCACACACACGGATATAAACACACACTGACACACTAATTTAACACACACACTGATATAAACACACAGTGACACACTGCTATAATAAAACACTGATATAAACACACAGTGACGCACTGATATAAACACACACACTGATATAAACACACTCTGATAAACTGATATAAACACACACACTGATATAAAAATATACTGACGCACTGATATAACACTGATATAAACACACACATTGATAATAAACATGCACACTGATTTTAATACACACATTGATATAAACACACACTGATATAAACACGTGCACTGATATAAACACACACACTGATGTAATGACACACTAACACATTGATAAAAATGGACCGTGACACACTGATATAAACACACACCCTGACACACTGCTATAAACACACTGACACATTGATATAAAGACACAGGCTGACACACTGATATAAACACAGACAATGATATGAAGACACACTGACACGCTGATATAAACACACACACTGACACGCTGATATAAACATGCACACTGACACAGTGATGTAAACACACACTGATATCAACACGCACACTGATATAAACACGCATACTGATATAAACACGCACACTGATATAAACACACACACACTGATATAAACACTCATACTAATATAAATACACACTGACACACTAATTTAACATACACACTAATATAAACACACAGTGAAAACACTGCTATAAAAAAACACTGATATCAACACACAGTGACACACTGATATAAACACGCACTGATAATAAACATGCACACTGATATTAACACACACACTGATATAAACACACACACTGACATGCTGATATAAACACACACTGATATAAAGACACACACTAATGCATTGATATAAACAAACACTTACACACTGATATAAACACAAACACTGCTATAAACACACAGTGACACACTGATATAAACACACACACTAATATGAACACACACTGACACACTGATATAAACCCACACACTGACACGCTGATATGAACATGCACACTGACACACTGATATAAACACACACACTGACACACTGACATAAATGCACACTGATATAAACACGCATACTGATATAAACACACACTGACACACTGATATAAACAGGCACACTGATATAAACTCACACTGACACACTAATTTAACACACACACTGATATAAACACGCAAAATGATATAAACATACACACTGATATAAACAAACACGCTGACACACTGATATAAACACACACACTGATATGAACACACGCTGACACGCTGATATAAACACACACTCTGACACACTGATATAAACATGCACACTGACACACTGATATAAACACACACACTGACACACTGACATAAATGCACACTGATATAAACACGCATACTGATATAAACACACACTGACACACTGATATAAACAGGCACACTGATATAAACTTACACTGACACACTGCTTTAACACACACACTGATATAAACACACAGTGACACACTGATATAAACACACACACTTATATAAACACACACTGATAAACATGTAAACACACACTGATATAAACACTCACTGATACAAACACACACTACTATAACCATACATTAATACACTGATAAAACACACACACTGATCCAAATAATACACTGACACACTGAAATAACACGTATACTGATATAAACACACACACTGATAATAAACACGCACACTGATGTAAAGACACACTGACATATTGATAAAAACAGACACTGACACACCGATATAAACACACACTGATATAAACACACACACATAAACACACACACTGATCTAAAAATACACTGACGCACTGATATAACACGTATACTGATATAAACACACACACTGATGTAAACACACACTAACACATTGATAAAAACGGACCCTGACACACTGATATAAACACACACCCTGACACACTGCTATAAGCACACTGACACATTGATATAAAGACACAGGCTGACACACTGATATAAACACACACACTGATATCAACACAAACTGACACACTGATATAAACACAGACACTGACATGCTGATATAAACATGCACACTGACACAGTGATGTAAACACGCACTGATATCAACACGCACACTGATATAAACACGCACACTGATAAAAACACGCACACTGCTATAAACACACACACTGATATAAACACTCACACTGATATAAACACACACTGACAAACTGATATAAGCATACACACTGATATAAACACACACTGACACACTAATTTAACACACACACTGATATAAACACACTGACACACTGCTATCAAAAAACACTGATATAAACATACACTGACACACTGATATAAACACACACTTATATAAACACACACTGATAAACTGATGTAAACACACACTGATATAAACACGCACTGATATAAACACACACTACAATAACCACACACTGACACACATATAAACACACGCTGATAAATTGATATAAGCACACACACTGATAAACTGATATAAACACACACACTGATATAAAAATATACTGTCGCACTGATATAACACGTATACTGATATAAACACACACACTGATAATAAACATGCACACTGATTTTAACACACACACTGATATAAACACACACACTGATATAAACACACACACCGATGTAAACACACACTAACACATTGATAAAAACGGACCCTGACACACTGATATAAACACGCACTGATATAAACACACACACTACTATAACCATACATTGACACACTGATATAAACACACACTGAAAAACTGATATAAACACACACACTGATATAAAAATACACTGACGCACTGATATAACAGGTGTACTGATATAAACACACACACTGATATAAACACACACTGATAAACTGATATAAACACACACTACTATAACCACAGACTGACACACTGATATAAACACACACTGATATACTGATATAAACACACACACATAAACACACACACTGATATAAAAATACACTGTTATAACACGTATACTGATATAAATATGCACATTGATATTAACACACACACACTAACACATTGATAAAAATGGACCCTGACACACTGATATAAACACACACCCTGACACACTGCTATAAACACACATGCTGACACACTGATATAAACACACACCCTGACACACTGCTATAAACACACTGACACACTGATATAAACACACACGCTGACACACTGATATAAACACACACACAGATATGAACACAACTGACACACTGATATGAACACACACTGACATGCTGATATAAACACACACACTGACACACTGATATAAACATGCATAATGACACACTGATATAAATGTACACACTGATATAAACACACACATTGACATACTGATATAAATGCACACAGATATAAACACACACACTGATATAAACACACACTGACACACTGATATAAACACGGACAATGATATCAACACACACTGACGCTCTAATTTAACAGACACACTGATATAAACACACAGTAACACACTGATATAAACACACACTTATATAAACACACACTGATAAACTAATGTAAACACACACTGATATAAACACGGAAACCGATATAAACACAGACTCTGCTATAAACACACACTGATATAAACACACACACTGATATAAACACACAGTGACACACTGATATAAACACACACACTTATATAAACACACACTGATAAACTAATGTAAACACACACTGATATAAACACTCACTGATATAAACACGCATTGATACAAACACGGAAACTGATATAAACACACACACTGATAAAAACACACACTGATATAAACATGTACATTGATATAAACTTGCCCACTGATATAAACACACACTGATATAAACACACAAACTAATACACTGATGTAAACACAAACACTGATATAAACATGCACACCGATATAACCACACACACTGATATAACCACACACACTGATATAAACACACACACTGGTATAAACATGCACACTGATATAACCACACACACTGATATAGACACACTCACTGATATAAACACACACCCTGATATAAACAAACACTGACGAACTGATATGAACATATACACTGATATAAACGTGCAAACTGAAATAAACACACACTGATAGAAGCACACACACTGACAGATTGATATGAACACATACACTGACACACTGATATAAACACACACACTGATATAAAAACACAGACACACTTATTTAAACACACAATGACAGGCTGATATGAACACACACTGACACACTGATTTAAAAACACACTGACAGATTGATATAAAAACGCACATTGATATAAACACATACACTGACACATTGATATAAACACGCACACAGATATAAAAAAAAAACTGATATAAACACACACTGATAAAATGATAGAAACACACACACATATATAAACACATACTGATAAACTGATGTAAACACATACTGATATAAACACACGCACTGATATAAACACACACTACTATAACCACACACTGACACACTGTTATAAACATACACACTGATAAAATGATAGAAACACACACACATATATAAACACATACTGATAAACTGATGTAAACACACACTGATATAAACACACACACTGATATAAAATTACACTGAGGCACTGATATAATACATATACTGATATAAACACACACACTGATAATAAACATGCACACTGATATTAACACACACTGATGTAAAGACACACCGACACTGACAAAAACACGCACTGACAAACTGATATAAACATATACACTGACACACTGCTATAAACACACACCCTGACACATTGATATAAACACACACGCTGACACACTGATATAAACACGCACGCTGCTATAAACACACACACTGATATAAACATACACATTGACACAATGCTATAAACACATTGACACATTGATAAAAACAGACACACTGATATAAACGCACAAATTGAAATACGCACACACTGGTAGAAGCAAACACACTGACAGATTGATATAAACACGCACACTGCTATAAACACACACGCTGATATAAACACGCACACTGCTATAAACACACACACTGATATAATCACAAACACTGATATAAACACACACTGACAAACTGATATAAGCACACACACTGATATAAACACACACTGACACACTGATATAAGCACACACATTAATATAAACACGCAAACTAATATAAACACACAGTGACAAACTGATATAAGCACACACACTAATAGAAACACACACACTGATATAAACACACACACTGATATAAACACACACACTGATATAATCACAAACACTGATATAAACACACACTGACAAACTGATATAAGCACACACACTGATATAAACACACACTGATATAAACACACACTGATATAAACATGTACATTGATATAAACATGCACATTGATATAAGCACTCACTGATATAAACACACACTGATATAAACATGTACATTGATATAAACATGCACATTGATATAAACACACACACTAATAATAAACAGACACACTGATATAAACACACACACTAATAATAAACAGACACACTGATATAAACACACACTGATATAAACACTCACTGATATAAACATGCACATTGATATAAACACACACACTGATATAAACATGCACACTGATATAAACACACACATTGATATAAAAAGACACACTGACACACTGATATAAACACACACACTAATACACTGATATAAACACAAACACTGATATAAACACGCACACTGATATAAACATGCACACTGATATAACCACACACACTGATATAACCACACACACTGATATAAACAAACACTGACGAACTGATATAAACATATACACTGATATAAACGTGCAGACTGAAATAAACACGCACTGATAGAAGCACACACACTGACAGATTGATATAAACACACACTGACACACTGATATAAGCACACACATTGATATAAACACGCAAACTAATATAAACACACAGTGACAAACTGATATAAGCACACACACTAATAGAAACACACACACTGATATAAACACACACACTGATATAAACACACACACTGATATAAATACACACTGATATAAACACACAGACACACTGATATAAGAACGCACACTGATAAAAACATGCAAACTAATATAAACACACCCTGACAAACTGGTATAAACACACACACTGATGTAAACACACAGTGACAAACTGATAAAAATATACACACAGATATAAACACAGACAATGATATAAATATACACACTGATATAAACGCACTAACTGAAATAAACACACACACTGATATAAACACACACTGACACACTGATTTAAACACACACTGAAAGACTGATATAAACACGCACACCGATATAAACACACACACAGATATAAACACACAGTAACACACTGATATAAAAACACACACTGACACACTGATATAAACACAGACAGTGATATAAACACACACTGACAGATTGATATAAACAAACACACTGATATAACCACACAATGACACGCTGATATAAACACACACGCTGACACACTGATATAAACACACACACTGATATGAACACACACTGACATGCTGATATAAACACACACACTGACGCGCTGATATAAACATGCACACTGACACAGTGATGTATACACACACTGATATAATCACACACGTTGATATAAACATGCATACTGATATAAACACGCACACTGATATAAAAACAGACACTGAGATAAAGACACCCTGACACACTGATATAAACATACACACTGATATAAACATGCACATTGACACACTGATATAAACATACACACTGATATAAACACACTGATATAAACACGCACATTGATATAAACACGCACTGATATAAACACAGACTGACACACTGATTTAAACACACACTTACAGATTGATATAAACACACTTACTGATATAACCACACACTGACACACTGATATAAACACACACACTGATGTAAACACACAGTGACAAACTGATAAAAATATACACACTGATATAAACACACACAATGATATAAATATACACACTGATATAAATGCACAAACTGAAATATACACACACAGTGATATAAACACACGCTGACACACTGATTTAAACACACACTGACACACTGATATAAAGACACACACTGACACACTGATATAAAAACAGACACTGATATAAACACACACTGACACACTGATATAAACACACACTGACACACTGATATGAACACGCACAGATATAAACATACACACTGATATAAACACACACTGACACACTGATATAACGACACACACTAACACAGTGATATAAACACAGACAGTGATATAAACACACACTGACACACTGATTAAAACACACATTGACAGTTTGATATAAACGCACAGACTGACACACTGATATAAACAGACAGACTAATATAAACACGCACACTGATATAAACATGTACATTGATATAAACATGTACACTGACACACTGATATAAAAACACACACTGATATAAACACGCACTCTGATATAAACACACACACTAATACACTGATATAAACACACACACTGATACAACCACACACACTGATATAACCACACACACTGATATAAACACACACACTGATATAAACACAAACACCGATATAAACACGTACTCTGATATAAACATACACACTAAGACACTGATATAAACATAAACACTGATATAAACACGCACACTGATATAACCACACACACTGATATAACCACACGCACTGATATAAATACACACTGATATAAACACAAATACTGATAGAAACACGCACTGATATAAACACACACTGACACACTGATATAACCACACACACTGATATAAACACCCACACTGATATAAACACAAACACTGATATAAACACGCACACTGATATAAACACAAACACTGATATAAACAAGCACATTGATATAAACACACACACTGATATAAACGCGCACACTGATATAAAAACACTCACTGATAAAAACACGCACACTGATATAAACATGTACATTGATATAAACATGCACACCTGTATAAACACACACTGATATAAACACACACACTAATACACTGATATAAACACAAACAATGAAATAAACACGCTCACACACACTTATTTAAACACACACTAACACGCTGATATAAACACACACTGACACGCTGATATAAACACACACTGACACACTGATTTAAAAACACACTGACAGATTGATATAAAAACACACAGTGAAATAAAAAAACACTGATATAAACACACACTGACACACAGATAGAAACACACACACTTATATAAACACACACTGAAAAACTGATGTAAACACACACATATAAACACACGCACTTATATAAACACACACTACTATAACCGCACACAGACACACTGATATAAACACACACACAGATATAAACACACACTGATAAACTGATATAAACACACACAATGATATCAAAATACACTGACGCACTGATATAACACGTATACTGATATAAACACGGAAACTGATATTAACACACACTAATTTTAACACACAGTGATGTAAAGACAAACTGACACATTGATAAAAACAGGCACTGACACACTGATATAAACACACACACTGACACAATGCTATAAACACACTGACACATTGATATAAACAGACACACTGATATAAACACGCAAATCGAAATAAGCACACACTGGTAGAAGCAAACACACTGATAGATTGATATAAACACACACACGGACACACTGATATAAACACGCACACTGCTATAAACACACACACTGATATAAACACTCACACTGATATAAACACACACTGACAAACTGATATTAGCACACACACTGATATAAACACACACTGACACACTGATATAAGCACACACACTGATATAAACATGCACACTGATATAAACACACACTGACAAACTGATATAAGCACACACACTGATAGAAACACACACACTGATATAACATACAGTGACACACTGATATAAACACTGACACACTGATATAAACACAGTGACACACTGATATAAGAACACACACTGATATAAACACGCAAACTAATATAAACACACCCTGATACACTTATATAAACACACACACTGATTTAAACACACAGTGACAAACTGATAAAAATATACACACTGATATAAACGCACTAACTGAAATAAACACACACACACTGATATAAACACACACTGACACACTGATTTAAACACACGCTGACACACTGATATAAACACGCACACAGATATAAACACACACACTGATACAAACACACACTGACACACTGATTTAAACACACACTGACACACTGATATAAAGACACACAGTGACACACTGATATAAACACACACACTGATATGAACACACACTGACACACTGATATAAACACACACATTGATATGAAGACACACTGACGCACTGATATAAACACGCACACTGATATGAACACACACTGACACGCTGATATAAACACACACACTGACACGCTGATATAAACATGCATTCTGACACAGTGATGTAAACACACACTGATATAAACATGCACACTGATATAAACATGCACACTGATATAAACATGCACAACTGACACACTGATATAAACACGCACACTGATATAAAAGCGCAAACTGAAATAAACACACACACCGGTAGAAGCATACACACTGACAGACTGATATAAACACACACACGGACACAGATATAAACACGCACACTGCTATAAACACACACACTGAAATAAACACTCACACTGATATAAACACGCACACTGATATAAACGCGCAAACTGAAATAAACACACACACTGGTAGAGGCATACATATTGACAGATTGATATAAACACACACACGGACACAGATATAAACATGCACACTGCTATAAACACACACACTGAAATAAACACACACAGTGATATAAACACACACTGACCGCTGATATAAACACACATTAACACACTGATATAAACACACACTGACACACTGATTTAAACACACACTGACACACTGATATAAACACAGAGAGTGATATAAATACACACTGACACACTGATATAAAGACACACACTGACACGCTGATATAAACACACACACCGACACGCTGATATAAACACAAACACTGCTATAAACACATACTGACACACTAATATAAACACGCACACTGATGTAAACACAAACACTGCTATAAACACACAGTGACACGTTGATATAAACATGCACACTGACATGAACACACTCTCACATGCTGACATAAACACACACACTGACACACTGATATAAACATGCACACTGATATAAACACAGACACTGATATAAACACACACTGACACACTGATTTAAACACACACTGACAGTTTGATATAAACACACAGACTGACACACTGATAAAAACACACACTGATATAAACACACACTGACACACTGATATAAACACACTCTGACCCGCTGATATAAACACACACTGACACACTGATATAAACACGCACACTGATATAAACATGCACACTGATATAAACACACACTGACCTGCTGATATAAACACACACTGACACACTGATATAAACACACACACTGATATAAACACACACACTGATATAAACACACACTGACACACTGATATAAACACACACTGACAAACTGATATAAACACACACTGACACGCTGATATAAACACGCACACTGATATAAACATGCACATTGATATAAACACACACACAAATAATAAACAGACACAGTGATATAAACACGCACACGGCTGTGAACATGAACACTGATATAAACACCACTGACACACTGACAGTTTGATATAAACACACAGACTGACACACCGATATAAACACACACACTGATATAAACACACATTGACACACTGATATAAACACACACTTACCCGCTGATATAAACACACTCTGACCCGCTGATATAAACACACACTGACACACTGATATAAACACGCACACTGATATAAACATGCACACTGATATAAACACACACTGACCTGCTGATATAAACACACACTGACACACTGATATAAACACACACACTGATATAAACACACACACTGATATAAACACACACTGACACACTGATATAAACACACACTGACACACTGATATAAACACACACTGACACGCTGATATAAACACACACTGACACGCTGATATAAACACGCACACTGATATAAACATGCACATTGATATAAACACACACAAATAATAAACAGACACACTGATATAAACACGCACACGGCTGTGAACATGAACACTGATATAAACACCACTGACACACTGACAGTTTGATATAAACACACAGACTGACACACCGATATAAACACACACACTGATATAAACACACATTGACACACTGATATAAACACACACTTACCCGCTGATATAAACACACACTGACACACTGACATAAACATGCACATTGATATAAACACACACACTAATAATATACAGACACACTGATAAAAACACACACACTGATATAAACATGTACATTGATATAAACACACACACTAATAATAAACAGACACACTGATATAAACATGCACATTGATATAAACACACACACTAATAATAAACAGACACACATATAAACATGCACACTGATATAAACACGCACATTGATATAAACACGCACACTGATATAAACACGCAAACTGTAATAAACACACACACTGGTAGAAGCACACACACTGACAGATTGATATAAACACACACACTGCTATAAACACACACACTGATATAAACACACAGATAAAAACAAAAACAAAAAAACTGCGGATGCTGGAAATCCAAAACAAAAACAGAATTACCTGGAAAAACTCAGCAGGTCTGGCAGCATCGGCGGAGAAGAAGAGTTGACATTTCGAGTCCTCATGACCCTTCGACAGAACTGTCGAAGGGTCATGAGGACTCGAAACGTCAACTCTTTTCTTCTCCGCCGATGCTGCCAGACCTGCTGAGTTTTTCCAGGTAATTCTGTTTTTGATATAAACACACACACTGATATAAACACACACAACGATATAAACATGCACACTAACATAAACACACTCTTACAAACTGAAATAAACACGCACACTGATATGAACACACACTGACACGCTGATATAAACATGCACTCTGACACAGTGATGTAAACACACACTGATATAAACATGCACACTGGCACCCTGATATAAACACAAACACTGCTATAAACACACACTGACACACTGTTATAAACATGCACACTGATATGAACACACACTGACACGCTGATATAAACACACACACTGACACGCTGATATAAACATGCACGCTGACACAGTGATATAAACATGCACACTGATATAAACACACACTGATATAAACACGCACACTGATATAAATGTGCACACTGACAGCCTGATATAAACACAAACACTGCTATAAACACACTGATATAAACACACACTGACACACTGATATAAGGATACACACTGATACACTGATATAAACACAGACAGTGATATAAACACACACACTGATATAACCACACACTGACACACTGACAAACTGTGATAAACATACACACTGATATAAACACACACACTGATATTAACACACTCAGAGACTCTGACATAAACACCCACACTGATATAAACATACACACTGATATAAACACACAAACTGATGCACTGATAGAAACAAACACTGACACAATGATATAAAAACACAATCACACACTGATATAAACATGCACACTGACACAGCTATAAACACACACTGATATAAACATACACTGACACACTGATTTAAACATACACTGACACACTGATATAAACACACACACTGCTGTAAACACACCGTGATACACTGCTATAAAAAAACCACACTGATATAAACACACACTGACACACTGATATAAACACACACACTGACACACTGATTTAAACACACACTGATGCACTGATAAAAACACACACACTGACACACTGATTTAAACACACACTGATATAAACACACAGTGACGCACTGATATACACACACACTGACACACTGACAAACTGCGATAAACATACACACTGATATAAACACACACACACTGATATAAACACACACACTGATATAAACACACACAATGATATAAACACACACTGAGACTCTGACATAAACACCCACACTGATATAAACACACACACTGACACACTGATTTAAACACACACACTGACACACTGATTTAAACACACACTGATTTAAACACACACTGACACACTGATATAAACACACACTGACACACTGACAAACTGTGATAAACATACACACTGATATAAACACACACACTGATATTAACACACTCAGAGACTCTGACATAAACACCCACACTGATATAAACACACAAACTGATGCACTGATAGAAACAAACACTGACACAATGATATAAAAACACAATCACACACTGATATAAACATGCACACTGACTCAGCTATAAACACACACTGATATAAACATACACTGACACACTGATTTAAACATACACTGACACACTGATATAAACACACACACTGCTGTAAACACACCGTGATACACTGCTATAAAAAAACCACACTGATATAAACACACACTGACACACTGATAGAAACAGACAGTAACACACTGAGATAAAAACTCACTGATATAAACACGCACTGATATAAACACACACACTGCTATAAACACACACACCTATATAAACATACACTTACACACCGATGCAGACATGCACACTAATATAAACACACACACTGATGCACTACTGTAAATACACACTGATATAAACACACACACTGATTTAAACAAACACTGACACTCTGATATAAACACAAACATTGACACAATGATATAAACACACATTCACACACTGATATAAACACATGGACACATCTATAAACACACACTGATATAAACAGACAATGAGAAATTGATATAAACACACACTGACATGCTGATATAAACATACACACTGATATAACACACAGTGACACACTGATATAAACATACTGACACACTGATATAAGAACACACACTGATATAAACATGCAAACTAATATAAACACACTCTGACACACTGATATAAACACACACACACACATGTAAACGCACAGTGACAAACTGATAAAAACATACACACTGAAATAAACACAGCCAATGATATTAATATACACAGGGATATACACGCACTAACTGAAATAAACACACACACTGATATAAACACACACTGACACACTGATTTAAACACACACTGATATAACCACACACACTGATATAAACACGCACACAGATATAAACACACACACTGATATAAACAAACACTAACATACTGATTTAAACACACACTGACACACTGATATAAAGACACACACTGACACACAGATATAAACACAGACAGTGATATAAACACACCCTGACACACTGATTTAAACACACACTGACAGATTGATATAAACACACACGCTGATATAACAACACAATGACACGCTCATATAAACACACAGTGACACACTGATATAAACACACTGACACACTGATATAAGAACAAACACTGATATAAACATGCAAACTAATATAAACACACACTGACACACTGATATAAACACACACACTGATGTAAACACACAGTGACAAACTGATAAAAACATACACACTGACACATTGATATAAACACAGACAGTGATATAAACACACACTGACACACTGATTTAAACACACACTGACAGTTTGATTTAAACACCCAATGATATAAATATACACACTGATATAAACACACAAACTGAAATAAACACACACAGTGATATAAACACACACTGACACACTGATTTAAACACACACTGACACGCTGATATAAAGACACACACTGACACACTGATATAAACACAGGCACTGATATAAACACAAACTGACACACTGATATAAACACGCACACAGATATAAACACGCACACTGATATAAACACACACTGACACACTGATTTAAACACACACTGACACACTGATATAGAGACACATAGTGACACACTGATATAAACACACACAGTGACACACTGATATACACATACACTGATATGAACACACACTGACACGTTGATATAAACACACGCATTGACATGCTGATATAAACATGCACATTGACACAGTGATGTAAACACACACTGATATAAACACACACATTGATATGAACACACACTGACACGCTGATATAAACACACGCAGATATGCTGACATAAACATGCACACTGACACAGTGATGTAAGCACACACTGATATAAACACGCACACTGATATAAACACACACACTGACACACATATAAACACAAACACTGCTATAAACACACAGTGACACATTGATATAAACATGCACACTGATATGAACACACACAGACATACTGATATAAGAACACACACTGATATAAACACACACTGAGACTCTGATATAAACATGCACACTGATATAAACACACACTGAGACTCTGATATAAACACGCACACTAATATAAACACACACTGAGACTCTGACATAAACACCCACACTGATATAAACACACAAACTGACGCACTGATAGAAACAAACACTGACACAATGATATAAACGCACAATCACACACTGATATAAACATGCACACTGACACAGCTATAAACACACGCTGACACGCTGATATAAACACACACTGACACACTGACTTAAACATACACTGACACACTGATATAAACACACACACTGCTTTAATCACACCGTGATACACTGTTATAAAAAAACACACTGATATAAACACAAACTGACGCACTGATAGAAACAAACACTGACACAATGATATAAACGCACAATCACACACTGATATAAACATGCACACTGACACAGCTATAAACACACGCTGACACGCTGATATAAACACACACTGACACACTGACTTAAACATACACTGACACACTGATATAAACACACACACTGCTTTAATCACACCGTGATACACTGTTATAAAAAAACACACTGATATAAACACACACTGACACACTGATAGAAACAGACAGTAACACACTGAGATAAAAACACACTGATATAAACATACACACTGCTATAACCACACAGTGACACACTGTTATAACCACAAACACCTATATAAACATACACTTACACACCGATTCAGACATGCACACTAATATAAACACACACATTGACGCACTATTGTAAATACACACTGATATAAACACACACACTGATTTAAACAAACACTGACACTCTGATATAAACACAAACATTGACACAATGATATAAACACACATTCGCACACTGATATAAACACATGGACACATCTATAAACACACACTGATATAAACAGACAATGAGAAATTGATATAAACACACACACACGCTGATATAAACACACACACTGATATAACACACAGTGACACACTGATATAAACATACTGACACACTGATATAAGAACACACACTGATAAAAACATGCAAACTAATATAAACACACCCTGACACACATGCTGATATAAATACACACTGACACAATGATATAAACACACAATCATGCACTGATATAAACACTCTGACACAGCTATAAGCAGACACTGATATAGACAGGCAATGAGAAACTGATATATACACAAAAGCTGATATAAATACACACTGACACACTGATATAAACAAGCACTGACACACTGATTTAAACACACACTGACACACTGATATAAACACACACTGATATAAACACACGCACTGATTTAAACACACACTGACACACTGATATAAACATACACACTGATACAAACATTCACCCTGATATAAACAGACACACTGATATAAATGCATGCTCCAATGCACTGATAGAAACACTCACTGACACACTTATATAAACACACACACTGATATAAACACACACTGACAAACTGATATAAACATACACTGTCGCACTGATATAAACACACACCGACACACTGATATAAACACACACACTGACACACTGATATAAACACACACTGACACACTGATATAAACACACCTGACACACTGATGTAAACACACACACTGACACACTGATTTAAACACACACTGATGCACTGATATAAACACACACACTGACACACTGATTTAAACACACACACTGATATAAACACACAGTGACGCACTGATATAAACACAAACACTGATAAAAACGAACACACTGTTATAAACAGACAGTGACGCACTGATATAAACACACACACTGATATAAACACACATACAGACACACTGATTTAAACACACACACTGATATAAACACACACACTGATATAAACACACACTGACCACACAGATATAAACACAAACTGTCGCACTGATATAAACATACACACTGAAATAAACACACACACTGATACAAGCACACACACTGACAGACTGATATAAACACACACTGACACACTGATATAAACACATGCTGATTTAAACACACACTGACACACTGATATAAACACACACTGACACCCTGATATAAACATGCACTGACACAGTGATTTAAACACACACTGCTGCACTGATATAAACACAGACACTGACACCCTGATTCAAACACACACTGATGCACTGATATAAACACACACACTGACACACTGATTTAAACGCACACACTGATATAAATACACAGTGACGCACTGATATAAACACAAACACTGATAAAAACACACACACAGACACACTGATTTAAACACACACACTGATATAAACACACAGTGATGCACTGATATAAACACTCACACTGATATAAACACACACACAGACACGCTGATTTAAACACACACACTGATATAAACACACAGTGACGCACTGATATAAACACTCACACTGATATAAACACACACACAGACACACTGATTTAAACACACACACTGATATAAACACACACACTGATACAAACACACACTGACACACTGATATAAACACACACACTGAAAGAAACACACACACTGATACAAGCACAAACACTGACAGATTGATAAAAACACACACACTGACACACTGATATAAACATGCACTGACACAGTGATTTAAACACACACTGTTGCAGTGATATAAACACACAATGACACACTGATGTAAACACACACTGACACATTGATATAAACATGCACTGACACAGTGATTTAAACACACACTGTTGCACTGATATAAACATACACTGACACACTGTTATAAACACACACTGACAAGAAGCTATAAAAACACACAATTATATAAACATACACTTACACACTGATATAAACACACACTGACGCACTGCTATAAACACACACACTGATGTAAACACATGATGACAACCTGATTTAAAAACATACTGACAGATTGATATAAAAACACACACTGATAGAAACACACACACTGGTATAAACATGCACAAAGATATAAATACGCTCACTAACATAAACGCACACACTGAATTAAACACACACACTGATACAAGCACACAGATTGATATAAACACACTGATGTAAAGACACACTGTCACATTGATATAAACATGCACTGACACACTGATATAAACACACACACTGACACACTGCTGTAAACACAATGACACATTGATATAAACAGACACACTGATATAAACACGCAAATTGATATAAATATGTTAACTGATATAAACTCACACACTGATATAAACACACACACATATATAAACATACAATGATATAAACACGCACACTGATATAAACACACAGTGATATAAACACACGCACTTATTTAAACACACACTGACATACTGATATAAACACACATACTGATATAAACACACACACTGTTATAAACACACACTGTCACACTGATATAAACACACACCAACACACTGATATAAACACACACACTGACACAGTGATTTAAACACACACTGACACACTTATATAAACACACACCGACACACTGATATAAACATGCACTGACACAGTGATTTAAACACACACTGTTGCACTGATATAAACACGCACTGATATAATCGCACACACTGAAATAAACACACACACTGATACAAGCACACACCCTGACAGATTGATATAAACACACACACTGGCACACTGATATAAACGTACACACTGATATAAACACACACTGATATAAACACACGCTGATATAAACACACACATTGATTTAAACACGCACTGACACATTGATATAAACACACACTGACACACTGATATAAACATGCACTGACACATTGATTTAAACATACACTGACACTCTGATTTAAGCACACACTGACACACTGATATAAAAACGCACTGACACATTGATATAAAAACACAGACATACTGATTTAAACACAGACTGACACACTGATATAAAAACGCATTGAGACATTGATATAAACACACACCGACACACTGATATAAAAACACACACTGACGCACTGATTTAAACATACACTGACACACTGATATAAACACACACACTGACATGCTGATTTAAACACACACTAACACACTGATATAAACACAGACACTGACACACTGATATAAAAATGCACTGACGCACTGATTTAAACAAACACACTGGCACACTGATATAAACACACACTGACACACTGATATAAACACACACAATGACACACTGATAGAAACACACACTGACACACTGATATAAACACACACACTGACACACTGATACAAACACACACTGTCACACTAATATAAATACACACACTGACACACTGATTTAAACACACACTGATACACTGATTTAAACACACATTGATGCACAGATATAAACACACACACTGACACACTGATTTAAACACATACACACCGATATGAACACACAGTAACGGACTGATATAAACACACACTGACACATTGATATGAACACACACACTGACACACTGATTTAAACACACACTGATGCACTGATATAAACACACACTCTGACACACTGATTTAAACACACACACTGATAAAAACACACACTGACACACTGATATAAACACACACACTGTTATAAACACACACTGACACATTGATATGAACACACACACTGACACACTGATTTAAACACACACTGATGCACTGATATAAACACACACTCTGACACACTGATTTAAACACACACACTGATAAACACACACACTGACACACTGATATAAACAAACACCAACACATTGATATAAACACACACACTGACACAGTGATTTAAACACACACTGACACACTGATATAAACCCACACACTGACATGCTGATTTAAACACACACTAACACACTGATATAAACACAGACACTGATGCACTGATATAAAAATGCACTGACGCACTGATTTAAACAAACACACTGACACACTGATATAAACACACACACTGTTATAAACACACACTGTCATACTGATATAAACACACACCAACACACTGATATAAACACAAACACTGACACAGTGATTTAAACACACACTGACACACTGATATAAACACACACTGACACACTGATATAAACATGCACTGACACATTGATTTAAACACACACTGTTGCACTGATATAAACACACACTGACAAGAAGCTATAAAAACACACAATTATATAAATATACACTTACACACTGATACAAACACACACACTGATATAAACACACACTGACGCACTGCTATAAACACACACACTGATGTAAACACATGATGACAAACTGATTTAAAAACATACTGACAGATTGATATAAAAACACACACTGATAGAAACACACACACTGATATAAACACTCACTGATAGAAACACTCACTGACACACTTATATAAACACACACACTGATATAAACACACACTGACAAACTGATATAAACATACACTGTCGCACTGATATAAACACACACCGACACACTGATATAAACACACACACTGACACACTGATATAAACACACACTGACACACTGATATAAACACACCTGACACACTGATGTAAACACACACACTGACACACTGATTTAAACACACACTGATGCACTGATATAAACACACACACTGACACACTGATTTAAACACACACACTGATATAAACACACAGTGACGCACTGATATAAACACAAACACTGATAAAAACGAACACACTGTTATAAACAGACAGTGACGCACTGATATAAACACACACACTGATATAAACACACACACAGACACACTGATTTAAACACACACACTGATATAAACACACACACTGATATAAACACACACTGACCACACGGATATAAACACAAACTGTCGCACTGATATAAACATACACACTGAAATAAACACACACACTGATACAAGCACACACACTGACAGACTGATATAAACACACACTGACACACTGATATAAACACATGCTGATTTAAACACACACTGACACACTGATATAAACACACACAAACACCCTGATATAAACATGCACTGACACAGTGATTTAAACACACACTGATGCACTGATATAAACACACACACTGACACACTGATTTAAACGCACACACTGATATAAATACACAGTGACGCACTGATATAAACACAAACACTGATAAAAACACACACACAGACACACTGATTTAAACACACACACTGATATAAACACACAGTGATGCACTGATATAAACACTCACACTGATATAAACACACACACAGACACACTGATTTAAACACACACACTGATATAAACACACAGTGACGCACTGATATAAACACTCACACTGATATAAACACACACACAGACACACTGATTTAAACACACACACTGATATAAACACACACACTGATACAAACACACACTGACACACTGATATAAACACACACACTGAAAGAAACACACACACTGATACAAGCACAAACACTGACAGATTGATAAAAACACACACACTGACACACTGATATAAACATGCACTGACACAGTGATTTAAACACACACTGTTGCAGTGATATAAACACACAATGACACACTGATGTAAACACACACTGACACATTGATATAAACATGCACTGACACAGTGATTTAAACACACACTGTTGCACTGATATAAACATACACTGACACACTGTTATAAACACACACTGACAAGAAGCTATAAAAACACACAATTATATAAACATACACTTACACACTGATATAAACACACACTGACGCACTGCTATAAACACACACACTGATGTAAACACATGATGACAACCTGATTTAAAAACATACTGACAGATTGATATAAAAACACACACTGATAGAAACACACACACTGGTATAAACATGCACAAAGATATAAATACACTCACTAACATAAACGCACACACTGAATTAAACACACACACTGATACAAGCACACAGATTGATATAAACACACTGATGTAAAGACACACTGTCACATTGATATAAACATGCACTGACACACTGATATAAACACACACACTGACACACTGCTGTAAACACAATGACACATTGATATAAACAGACACACTGATATAAACACGCAAATTGATATAAATATGTTAACTGATATAAACTCACACACTGATATAAACACACACACATATATAAACATACAATGATATAAACACGCACACTGATATAAACACACAGTGATATAAACACACGCACTTATTTAAACACACACTGACATACTGATATAAACACACATACTGATATAAACACACACACTGTTATAAACACACACTGTCACACTGATATAAACACACACCAACACACTGATATAAACACACACACTGACACAGTGATTTAAACACACACTGACACACTTATATAAACACACACCGACACACTGATATAAACATGCACTGACACAGTGATTTAAACACACACTGTTGCACTGATATAAACACGCACTGATATAATCGCACACACTGAAATAAACACACACACTGATACAAGCACACACCCTGACAGATTGATATAAACACACACACTGGCACACTGATATAAACGTACACACTGATATAAACACACGCTGATATAAACACACGCTGATATAAACACACACATTGATTTAAACACGCACTGACACATTGATATAAACACACACTGACACACTGATATAAACATGCACTGACACATTGATTTAAACATACACTGACACTCTGATTTAAGCACACACTGACACACTGATATAAAAACGCACTGACACATTGATATAAAAACACAGACATACTGATTTAAACACAGACTGACACACTGATATAAAAACGCATTGAGACACTGATATAAACACACACCGACACACTGATATAAAAACACACACTGACGCACTGATTTAAACATACACTGACACACTGATATAAACACACACACTGACATGCTGATTTAAACACACACTAACACACTGATATAAACACAGACACTGACACACTGATATAAAAATGCACTGACGCACTGATTTAAACAAACACACTGGCACACTGATATAAACACACACTGACACACTGATATAAACACACACAATGACACACTGATAGAAACACACACTGACACACTGATATAAACACACACACTGACACACTGATACAAACACACACTGTCACACTAATATAAATACACACACTGACACACTGATTTAAACACACACTGATACACTGATTTAAACACACATTGATGCACAGATATAAACACACACACTGACACACTGATTTAAACACATACACACCGATATGAACACACAGTAACGGACTGATATAAACACACACTGACACATTGATATGAACACACACACTGACACACTGATTTAAACACACACTGATGCACTGATATAAACACACACTCTGACACACTGATTTAAACACACACACTGATAAAAACACACACTGACACACTGATATAAACACACACACTGTTATAAACACACACTGACACATTGATATGAACACACACACTGACACACTGATTTAAACACACACTGATGCACTGATATAAACACACACTCTGACACACTGATTTAAACACACACACTGATAAACACACACACTGACACACTGATATAAACAAACACCAACACATTGATATAAACACACACACTGACACAGTGATTTAAACACACACTGACACACTGATATAAACACACACACTGACATGCTGATTTAAACACACACTAACACACTGATATAAACACAGACACTGATGCACTGATATAAAAATGCACTGACGCACTGATTTAAACAAACACACTGACACACTGATATAAACACACACACTGTTATAAACACACACTGTCATACTGATATAAACACACACCAACACACTGATATAAACACAAACACTGACACAGTGATTTAAACACACACTGACACACTGATATAAACACACACTGACACACTGATATAAACATGCACTGACACATTGATTTAAACACACACTGTTGCACTGATATAAACACACACTGACAAGAAGCTATAAAAACACACAATTATATAAATATACACTTACACACTGATACAAACACACACACTGATATAAACACACACTGACGCACTGCTATAAACACACACACTGATGTAAACACATGATGACAAACTGATTTAAAAACATACTGACAGATTGATATAAAAACACACACTGATAGAAACACACACACTGATATAAACATGCACAAAGATATAAATACGCACACTAACATAAACGCCCACACTGAATTAAACACACACACTGATACAAGCACACAGATTGATATAAACACACTGATGTAAAGACACACTGTCACATTGATATAAACATGCATTGACACACTGATATAAACACACACACTGACACACTGCTGTAAATACAATGACACTGATATAAACAGACACACTGATATAAACACGCAAATTGATATAAATATGTTAACTGATATAAACACACACACTGATATAAATGCACACACATATATAAACATACAGTGATATAAACACGCACACTGATATAAACACACAGTGATATAAACACACACACTGATATAAACACACACTGACACTCTGATATAAACACAAACACTGATATAAACACACACAGGTGACGCACTGATAGAAACAAACACTGACACAATGATATAAACACACAATCATACACTGATATAAGCAGACTGACACAGCTATAAGCACACACTGATAGAAACAGGCAATGAGAACCTGATATATACACGCACGCTGATATAAACACACAATGACACACTGATATAAACACATACTGACACACTAATATAAACACTCACTGACACACTGATATAAACACTCACTGACACACTGATTTAAACACACACTGACACACTGATATAAACACACACTGACACACTGATATAAACACGCACTGATATAAACGCACACAATGAAATAAACACACACACTGATACAAGGACACACACTGACAGATTGATATAAACACACACACTGGCACACTGATATAAACATACACACTGATATAAACACACGCTGATATAAACATATGCTGATATAAACACACACACTGATATAAACAAACAATTACACACTGATAGAAACACACACTGACACACTGAAATAAACATGCACTGACACATTGATTTAAACAAACACTGACACACTGACTAAAGCACACACAGACACACTGATATAAAAATGCACTGACTCACTGATATAAACACACAGACATACTGATTTACACACACACTGACACACTGATATAAAAACGCATTGACACACTGATATAAACACACATTGATATAAACACAGACACTGACACACTGATATAAAAACGCCCTGACGCACAGATTTAAAAAACACACTGACACACTGATATAAACACACACTGACACACTGATTTAAACACACACCGGCACACAGATATAAACACACACACTGACACACTGATACAAACACACACTGACACACTGATATAAACACACACACTGATACACTGATTTAAACACACAATGACACACTGATTTAAACACACACTGACACACTGATATAAACGTTCACTGACACACTGATTTAAACACACACTAACACACTGATATAAACATGCACTGACATGCTGATATAAACACACACTGTTGCACTGATATAAACACGCACTGATATAATCGCACACACTGAAATAAACACACACACTGATACAAGCACACACACTGACAGATTGTTATAAACACACACACTGGCACACTGATATAAACGTACACACTGATATAAACACATGCTGATATAAACACACGCTGATATAAACACACACATTGATTTAAACATGCACTGACACACTGATATAAACACACACTGACACACTGATATAAACATGCACTGACACATTGATTTAAACATACACTGACACTCTGATTTAAGCACACACTGACACACTGATTTAAGCACACACTGACACACTGATATAAAAACGCATTGACACACTGATATAAACACACAGACATACTGATTTACACACACACTGACACACTGATAGAAAAATGCATTGACACACTGATTGAAACACACACTGATATAAACACAGACACTGACACACTGATATAAAAAAGCCCTGATGCACTAATTTAAACAAACACACTGACACACTGATATAAACACACACTGACACACTGATATAAACACACACACTGACACACTGATTTAAACACACACTGACACACTGATATAAACACACACACTGACACACTGATACAAACACACACTGACACACTGATATAAACACACACACTGAGACACTGATTTAAACCCACACTGACACACTGATATAAACACACACTGACACACTGAAATAAATGTGCACTGACACACTGATTTAATCACACACTAACACACTGATATAAACATGCACTGACATACTGATATAAACATGCACTGACACGCTGATATAAACACACACTGACACACTGATATAAACACGCACTGATATAATCGCACACACTGAAATAAACACACACACTGATACATTGATTTAAACACACAATGACACACTGATTTAAACACACACTGACACACTGATATAAACACACACTGACACACTGATATAAACAGGCACTGATGTAATTGTACACACTGAAATAAACACACACACTGATACAAGGACACACACTGACAGATTGATATAAACACACACACTGGCACACTGATATAAACGTACACACTGATATAAACACATGTTGATATAAACACATGCTGATATAAACACAAACACTGATAGAAACACACACTGACACACTGATAGAAACACACACAGACACACTGATATAAACACACACTGACACACTGATATAAACATGCAATGACACATTGATTTAAACACACACTGACACACTGATTAAAGCACACACTGACACACTGATATAAAAACGCACTGACACATTGATATAAAAACACAGACACACTGATTTAAACCCACACTGACACAATGATATAAAAATGCACTGACGCACTGATTTAAACAAACACACTGACACACTGATATAAACACACACTGACACACTGATATAAACACACACACTGACACACTGATTTAAACACGCACTGACACACTGATATAAACATGCACTGACACATTGATTTAAACACACACTGACACATTGATTTAAGCACACACTGACTCACTGATATAAAAACGCACTGACACACTGATATAAAAACACAGACACACTGATTTAAACCCACACTGACACACTGATATAAAAACGCATTGATACACTGATATAAACACACACACTGACACACTGATTTAAACACACACTGACACACTGATATAAACACACACACTGACACACTGATTTAAACACGCACTGACACACTGATATAAACACACACTGACACACTGATATAAACATGCACAGACACATTGATTTAAACACACACTGACACATTGATTTAAGCACACACTGACCGACTGATGTAAAAATGCACTGACACATTGATATAAAAACACAGACACACTGATTCAAACCCACACCGACACACTGATATAAACACACACAATGAAACACTGATTTAAACACAGACTGACACACTGATATAAACACACACTGACACACTGCTGTAAACACAATGACACATTGATATAAACAGACACACTGATATAAACACGCAAATTGATATAAATATGTTAACTGATATAAACTCACACACTGATATAAACACACACACTGATATAAACACACAGTGATATAAACACGCACACTGATATAAACACACAGTGATATAAACACACGCACTTATTTAAACACACACTGACACACTGATATAAACACACACACTGATACAAACACACACTGACACACTGATATAAACACACACACTGAGACACTGATTTAAACCCACACTAACACACTGATATAAACATGCACTGACATACTGATATAAACATGCACTGACACGCTGATATAAACACACACTGACACACTGATATAAACACGCACTGATATAATCGCACACACTGAAATAAACACACACACTGATACATTGATTTAAACACACAATGACACACTGATTTAAACACACACTGACACACTGATATAAACACACACTGACACACTGATATAAACAGGCACTGATGTAATTGTACACACTGAAATAAACACACACACTGATACAAGGACACACATTGACAGATTGATATAAACACACACACTGGCACACTGATATAAACGTACACACTGATATAAACACATGTTGATATAAACACATGCTGATATAAACACAAACACTGATAGAAACACACACTGACACACTGATAGAAACACACACAGACACACTGATATAAACACACACTGACACACTGATATAAACATGCACTGACACATTGATTTAAACACACACTGACACACTGATTAAAGCACACACTGACACACTGATATAAAAACGCACTGACACATTGATATAAAAACACAGACACACTGATTTAAACCCACACTGACACAATGATATAAAAATGCACTGACGCACTGATTTAAACAAACACACTGACACACTGATATAAACACACACTGACACACTGATATAAACACACACACTGACACACTGATTTAAACACGCACTGACACACTGATATAAACATGCACTGACACATTGATTTAAACACACACTGACACATTGATTTAAGCACACACTGACTCACTGATATAAAAACGCACTGACACACTGATATAAAAACACAGACACACTGATTTAAACCCACACTGACACACTGATATAAAAACGCATTGATACACTGATATAAACACACACACTGACACACTGATTTAAACACACACTGACACACTGATATAAACACACACACTGACACACTGATTTAAACACGCACTGACACACTGATATAAACACACACTGACACACTGATATAAACATGCACAGACACATTGATTTAAACACACACTGACACATTGATTTAAGCACACACTGACCGACTGATGTAAAAATGCACTGACACATTGATATAAAAACACAGACACACTGATTTAAACACACACTGACACACATATAAAAACGAATTGACACACTGATATAAACACACACTGACACACTGATATAAAAAAGCCCTGATGCACTAATTTAAACAAACACACTGACACACTGATATAAACACACACTGACACACTGATATAAACACACACACTGACACACTGATTTAAACACACACTGACACACTGATATAAACACACACAATGAAACACTGATTTAAACACAGACTGACACACTGATATAAACACACACTGACACACTGCTGTAAATACAATGACACATTGATATAAACAGACACACTGATATAAACACGCAAATTGATATAAATATGTTAACTGATATAAACTCACACACTGATATAAACACACACACTGATATAAACACACAGTGATGTAAACACGCACACTGATATAAACACACAGTGATATAAACACACGCACTTATTTAAACACACACTGACATACTGATATAAACACACACACTGATATAAACACACACTGACACTCTGATATAAACACAAACACTGATGTAAACACACACAGGTGACGCACTGATAGAAACAAACACTGACACAATGATATAAACACACAATCATACACTGATATAAGCAGACTGACACAGCTATAAGCACACACTGATAGTAACAGGCAATGAGAAACTGATATATACACACACACTTATATAAACCCACACTGACACACTGATATAAACACACACTGACACACTGATATAAACACTCATTGACACACTGATATAAACACACACTGACACACTGATATAAACAGACAATGACACACTGATTTAAATACACACTGACACACTGATATAACTACGCACTGATATAAACGCACACACTGAAATAAACACACACACTGATACAAGGACACACACTGACAGATTGATATAAACACACACACTGGCACACTGATATAAACATACACGCTGATATAAACTGACGCTGATATAAACACACACTGACAAACTGATTTAAGCACACACTGACACACTGATATAAAAATGCACTGACACACTGATATAAACACACAGACATACTGATTTAAACACACACTGACACACTGATATAATCACACACTGACACACTGATATAACCACGCAGTGATATAAACGCACACACTGATATAAACATACACACTGATATAAACTGACGCTGATATAAACACACGCTGATATAAACACACACTGACACACTGATTTAAGCACACACTGACACACTGATATAAAAATGCACTGACACACTGATATAAACACACAGACATACTGATTTACACACACACTGACACACTGATATAAAAAAGCATTGACACACTGATAGAAACACACACTGATATAAACACAGACACTGACACACTGATATAAAAAAGCCCTGATGCACTGATTTAAACAAACACACTGACACACTGATATAAACACACACTGACACACTGATATAAACACACACACTGACACAGTGATTTAAACACACACCGACACACTGATATAAACACACACACTGACACACTGATACAAACACACACTGACACACTGATATAAACACACACACTGAGACACTGATTTAAACACACACTGACACACTGATATAAACACACACTAACACACTGATATAAACATGCACTGACACACTGATATAAACATGCACTGACACGCTGATATAAACACACACTGACACACTGATATAAACACGCACTGACACACTGATATAAACATGCACTGACACATTGATTTAAACACACACTGACACATTGATTTAAGCACACACTGACTCACTGATATAAAAACGCACTGACACACTGATATAAAAACACAGACACACTGATTTAAACCCACACTGACACACTGATATAAAAACGCATTGATACACTGATATAAACACACACACTGACACACTGATTTAAACACGCACTGACACACTGATATAAACACACACTGACACACTGATATAAACATGCACAGACACATTGATTTAAACACACACTGACACATTGATTTAAGCACACACTGACCGACTGATGTAAAAATGCACTGACACATTGATATAAAAACACAGACACACTGATTCAAACCCACACCGACACACTGATATAAACACACACAATGAAACACTGATTTAAACACAGACTGACACACTGATATAAACACACACTGACACACTGCTGTAAACACAATGACACATTGATATAAACAGACACACTGATATAAACACGCAAATTGATATAAATATGTTAACTGATATAAACTCACACACTGATATAAACACACACACTGATATAAACACACAGTGATGTAAACACGCACACTGATATAAACACACAGTGATATAAACACACGCACTTATTTAAACACACACTGACATACTGATATAAACACACACACTGATATAAACACACACTGACACTCTGATATAAACACAAACACTGATGTAAACACACACAGGTGACGCACTGATAGAAACAAACACTGACACAATGATATAAACACACAATCATACACTGATATAAGCAGACTGACACAGCTATAAGCACACACTGATAGTAACAGGCAATGAGAAACTGATATATACACACACACTTATATAAACCCACACTGACACACTGATATAAACACACACTGACACACTGATATAAACACTCATTGACACACTGATATAAACACACACTGACACACTGATATAAACAGACACTGACACACTGATTTAAATACACACTGACACACTGATATAACTACGCACTGATATAAACGCACACACTGAAATAAACACACACACTGATACAAGGACACACACTGACAGATTGATATAAACACACACACTGGCACACTGATATAAACATACACGCTGATATAAACTGACGCTGATATAAACACACACTGACAAACTGATTTAAGCACACACTGACACACTGATATAAAAATGCACTGACACACTGATATAAACACACAGACATACTGATTTAAACACACACTGACACACTGATATAATCACACACTGACACACTGATATAACCACGCAGTGATATAAACGCACACACTGATATAAACATACACACTGATATAAACTGACGCTGATATAAACACACGCTGATATAAACACACACTGACACACTGATTTAAGCACACACTGACACACTGATATAAAAATGCACTGACACACTGATATAAACACACAGACATACTGATTTACACACACACTGACACACTGATAGAAAAATGCATTGACACACTGATAGAAACACACACTGATATAAACACAGACACTGACACACTGATATAAAAAAGCCCTGATGCACTGATTTAAACAAACACACTGACACACTGATATAAACACACACTGACACACTGATATAAACACACACACTGACACAGTGATTTAAACACACACCGACACACTGATATAAACACACACACTGACACACTGATACAAACACACACTGACACACTGATATAAACACACACACTGAGACACTGATTTAAACACACACTGACACACTGATATAAACACACACTAACACACTGATATAAACATGCACTGACACACTGATATAAACATGCACTGACACGCTGATATAAACACACACTGACACACTGATATAAACACGCACTGATATAATCGCACACACTGAAATAAACACACACAATGACACACTGATTTAAACACACACTGACACACTGATATAAACACACACTGACACACATATAAACGGGCACTGACACTCTGATTTAAACACATACTAACACACTGATATAAACATGCACTGACACGCTGATATAAACACGCACTGACACACTGATATAAACACGCACTGATATAATCGCACACACTGAAATAAACACACACACTGATACAAGCACACACCCTGACAGATTGATATAAACACACACACTGGCACACTGATATAAACATACACACTGATATAAACACACGTTGATATAAACACACGCTGATATAAACACAAACACTGGCAGAAACACACACTGATACAATGATATAAACACACACTGACACACTGATATAAACATACACTGACACATTGATTTAAACACGCACTGACACACTGATATAAACACACTGACACACTGATATAAACATGCACTGACACATTCATATAAAAACACAGACACACTGATTTAAACACACACTGACACACTGATATAAAAACGCATTGACACACTGATATAAACAAACAGCGACACACTGATATGAACACACACACTGACACACTGATATAAACACACACTGACACACTGATATAACCACACACACTGACACACTGATACAAACACACACTGACACACTCATATAAATACACACACTGACACACTGATTTAAACACACACTGACTCACTGATTTAAACACACATTGATGCACTGATATAAACACACATACTGACACACTGATTTAAACACACACACACTGATATGAACACACACTGACACACTGATATGAACACACACACTGACACACTGTTTTAAACACACACTGATGCACTGATATAAACACACACACAGACACACTGATTTAAACACACACTGATAAAAACACACACTGACACACTGATATAAACTCACACACTGTTATAAACACACACTGTCACACTGATATAAACACACACCGACACACTGATATAAACACACACACTGACACTGTGATTTAAACACACACTGACACACTGTTATAAACACACACTGTCGCACTGATATAAGCACACACACTGATGTAAACACATGCTGACAAACTGATATAAAAACAGATTGATATAAAAACACACACTGATAGAAACACGCACACTGATATAAACATGCACAAAGATATAAATACGCACACTAACATAAACGCACACACTGAATTAAACACACACACTGATACAAGCACACAGATTGCTATAAACACACTGATGTAAAGACACACTGTCACATTGATATAAACATGCACTGACACACTGATATAAACACACACACTGACACACTGCTGTAAACACAATGACACATTGATATAAACAGACACACTGATATAAACACGCAAATTGATATAAATATGTTAACTGATATAAACTCACACACTGATATAAACACACACACTGATATAAACACACAGTGATATAAACACGCACACTGATATAAACACACAGTGATATAAACACACACACTTATTTAAACACACACTGACATACTGATATAGACACACACACTGATATAAACACACACTGACACTCTGATATAAACTCAAACACTGATATAAACACACACAGGTGACGCACTGATAGAAACAAACACTGACACAATAATATAAACACACAATCATACACTGATATAAACAGACTGACACAGCTATAAGCACACACTGATAGTAAAAGGCAATGAGAAACTGATATATACACACACGCTTATATAAACCCACACTGATACACTGATATAAACACACACTGACACACTGATATAAACATTCACTGACACACTGATTTAAACACACACTGACATACTGATATAAACACACACTGACACACTGATTTAAACACACACTGACACACTGATATAAAAACGCATTGACACACTGATATAAACAAACACCGACACACTGATATGAACACACACACTGACACACTGATATAAACACACACTGACACACTGATATAACCACACACACTGACACACTGATACAAACACACACTGACACACTCATATAAATACACACACTGACACACTGATTTAAACACACACTGACTCACTGATTTAAACACACATTGATGCACTGATATAAACACACATACTGACACACTGATTTAAACACACACACACTGATATGAACACACAGTGACACACTGATATAAACACACACTGACACACTGATATGAACACACACACTGACACACTGTTTTAAACACACACTGATGCACTGATATAAACACACACACAGACACACTGATTTAAACACACACTGATAAAAACACACACTGACACACTGATATAAACTCACACACTGTTATAAACACACACTGTCACACTGATATAAACACACACCGACACACTGATATAAACACACACACTGACACTGTGATTTAAACACACACTGACACACTGTTATAAACACACACTGTCGCACTGATATAAACACACACACTGATGTAAACACATGCTGACAAACTGATATAAAAACAGATTGATATAAAAACACACACTGATAGAAACACGCACACTGATATAAACATGCACAAAGATATAAATACGCACACTAACATAAACGCACACACTGAATTAAACACACACACTGATACAAGCACACAGATTGATATAAACACACTGATGTAAAGACACACTGTCACATTGATATAAACATGCACTGACACACTGATATAAACACACACACTGACACACTGCTGTAAACACAATGACACATTGATATAAACAGACACACTGATATAAACACGCAAATTGATATAAATATGTTAACTGATATAAACTCACACACTGATATAAACACACACACTGATATAAACACACAGTGATATAAACACGCACACTGATATAAACACACAGTGATATAAACACACACACTTATTTAAACACACACTGACATACTGATATAGACACACACACTGATATAAACACACACTGAAACTCTGATATAAACTCAAACACTGATATAAACACACACAGGTGACGCACTGATAGAAACAAACACTGACACAATAATATAAACACACAATCATACACTGATATAAACAGACTGACACAGCTATAAGCACACACTGATAGTAAAAGGCAATGAGAAACTGATATATACACACACGCTTATATAAACCCACACTGATACACTGATATAAACACACACTGACACACTGATATAAACATTCACTGACACACTGATTTAAACACACACTGACATACTGATATAAACACACACTGACACACTGATTTAAACACACACTGACACACTGATATAATCACACACTGACACACTGATATAACCACGCAGTGATATAAACGCACACACTGATATAAACATACACACTGATATAAACTGACGCTGATATAAACACACGCTGATATAAACACACACTGACACACTGATTTAAGCACACACTGACACACTGATATAAAAATGCACTGACACACTGATATAAACACACAGACATACTGATTTACACACACACTGACACACTGATAGAAAAATGCATTGACACACTGATAGAAACACACACTGATATAAACACAGACACTGACACACTGATATAAAAAAGCCCTGATGCACTGATTTAAACAAACACACTGACACACTGATATAAACACATACTGACACACTGATATAAACACACACACTGACACACTGATACAAACACACACTGACACACTGATATAAACACACACACTGACACACTGATACAAACACACACTGACACACTGATATAAACACACACTAACACACTGATATAAACATGCACTGACACACTGATATAAACATGCATTGACACGCTGATATAAACACACACTGACACACTGATATAAACACGCACTGATATAATCGCACACACTGAAATAAACACACACACTGATACACTGATTTAAACACACAATGACACACTGATATAAACACACACTGACACACTGATATAAACACACACTGACACACTGATATAAACGTGCACTGACACACTGATTTAAACACACACTAACACACTGATATAAACATGCACTGACACGCTGATATAAACACACACTGACACACTGATATAAACACGCACTGATATAATCGCACACACTGAAATAAACACACACACTGATACAAGCACACACCCTGACAGATTGATATAAGCACACACACTGGCACACTAATATAAATATACACACAGATATAAACACACGTTGATATAAACACACGCTGATATAAACACAAACACTGATAGAAACACACACTGATACAATGATATAAACACACACTGACACACTGATATAAACATACACTGACACATTGATTTAAACACGCACTGACACACTGATATAAACACACACTGACACACTGATATAAACATGCACTGACACATTGATATAACAACACAGACACACTGATTTAAACACACACTGACACACTGATATAAAAACGCATTGACACACTGATATAAACAAACACCGACACACTGATATAAACACACACACTGACACACTGATTTAAACACACACTGACACACTGATATAAACACACACACTGACACACTGATTTAAACACACACTGACACACTGATATAAACACAGACACTGACATACTGATATAAAAATTCACTGACGGACTAATTTAAACAAACACACTGACACACTGATATAAACACAAACTGACACACTGATATAAACACACACTGACACACTGATATAAACACACACACTGACACACTGATTTAGACACACACTGACACATTGATATAAACACACACACGGACACACTGATACAAACACACACTGACACACTCATATAAATACACACACTGACACACTGATTTAAACACAAACTGACACACTGATTTAAACACACATTGATGCACTGATATAAACACACACACTGACACACTGATTTAAACACACACACTGATAAAAACACACACTGACACACTGATTTAAACACACACACTGTTATAAACACACACTGTCACACTGATATAAACACACATCGACACACTGATATAAACACACACACTGACACAGTGATTTAAACACACACTGACACACTGTTATAAACACACACTGTCGCACTGATATAAACACACACCGACACACTGATGTAAACATACACACTGATACAGTGATATAAAAATGCATTGACACGCTGATAGAAACACACACTGCTATAAACACAGACACTGACACACTGATTTAAACACACTCACTGATAAAAACACACACTGACACAGTGATATAAACACTCACACTGTTATAAACACACTGACACAGTGATATAAACATGCAGTGACACAGTGATTTAAACACACACTGTCGCACTGATATAAAAACACACTGACAGATTGATATAAACATACACACTGATAGAAACACACACTGACACACTGAGATAAACATACACTGACACATTGATTTAAACACGCACTGACACACTGATATAAACACACACTGACACGCCGATATAAACATGCACTGACACACTGATTTAAGCACACGCTGACACACTGATTTAAGCACACACACTGACACACTGATATAAACATGCACTGACACACTGATTTAAGCACACACACTGACACACTGATATAAACACGCACTGACGCACTGATGTAAACACACACACTGACACAATGCTATAAGCACACTGACACATTGATATAAACAGACACATTGATATAAATATGTAAACTGATATAAACAAACACTGGCAAATTGATATAAACATACACACTTGTTTTAACACACACTGATACAAACACGCACACTGATATAAACACACACTGACACACTGATATAAACATGCCCACTGACATAAACATGAACACTGATATAAACACACACTGACACACTCATATAAACACACGCTGATAGACCGATATAAACACACACTGATATAAATGCAAACACTGATATAAACACACACTGATAAACTGATATAAACACACACCCTGTAATAAAAATGAACTGACGCATTGATATAACACGTACACTGATATAAGCACACACACTGATAATAAACACACACACTGATATTAACGCATACACTGATATAAACACACACTGATGTAAAGACACACAGACTCATTGATATAAACATGCACTGACACGCTGATATAAACTCAATGACACATTGATATAAACAGACAGACTGATATAAACACGCAAATTGATATAAACACAAGCACTGATATAAACACACACACTGACACACTGATATAAACACACTGACCCATTGATATAAACAGACACACTGATATAAACACACACGCTGACACACTGCTATAAACACACTGACCCATTGATATAAACAGACACACTGATATAAACACACACGCTGACACACTGCTATAAACACACTGACACATTGATATAAACACACGCACTGATATAAACACACACTGACACACTGATTTAAACACAATGACACGTTGATATAAACAGACACACTGATATAAACACGCAAATTGATATAAATATGTTAACTGATATAAACAAACACATTGATATAAACAAACACTGACAAACTGATATAAACATACACACTGTTTTAACACACACTGATATAAACACGCAGACTGATATAAACACAGACAGTGATATAAACAAACACTGACACACTGATTTAAACACACACTGACAGATTGATATAACAGTCACACTGATATAAAAATGCACACTGATATAAACACACACACTGATATAAACACACACACTGATATAAACATACACTGACAAACTGGTATAAACACACACTGATATAAACACACACACTGATATAAACACACACTGACACACTGATTTAAACACACACTGACACATTGATATACACACACTGACACACTGATATAAACACACAAAGATACACTGATTTAAACACGCACTGAAAGTTTGATATAAACACACAGACTGACACACTGATATAAACACACACACTGATATAAACACACACTGACAGATTGATATAAACACACACACTGATATGCTGATATAACACTCACACTGATATAAAAACGGACACTGATATAAACACACACACTGATATAAACATGCACACTGATATAAACACAGACAGTGATATAAACACACACTGACACACTGATTTAATCACACACTGACAGATTGATATAAACACACACACTGATATGCTGATATAACACTTGCACTGATATAAAAACACACACTGATATAAACACACACACTGATATAAACACACACTGACGCACTGATTTAAACACACACCGACACACTGATGTAAACATACACACTGATACAGTGATATAAAAATGCATTGACACGCTGATAGAAACACACACTGCTATAAACACAGACACTGACACACTGATTTAAACACACTCACTGATAAAAACACACACTGACACAGTGATATAAACACTCACACTGTTATAAACACACTGACACAGTGATATAAACATGCAGTGACACAGTGATTTAAACACACACTGTCGCACTGATATAAAAACACACTGACAGATTGATATAAACATACACACTGATAGAAACACACACTGACACACTGAGATAAACATACACTGACACATTGATTTAAACACGCACTGACACACTGATATAAACACACACTGACACGCCGATATAAACATGCACTGACACACTGATTTAAGCACACGCTGACACACTGATTTAAGCACACACACTGACACACTGATATAAACATGCACTGACACACTGATTTAAGCACACACACTGACACACTGATATAAACACGCACTGACGCACTGATGTAAACACACACACTGACACAATGCTATAAGCACACTGACACATTGATATAAACAGACACATTGATATAAATATGTAAACTGATATAAACAAACACTGGCAAATTGATATAAACATACACACTTGTTTTAACACACACTGATACAAACACGCACACTGATATAAACACACACTGACACACTGATATAAACATGCCCACTGACATAAACATGAACACTGATATAAACACACACTGACACACTCATATAAACACACGCTGATAGACCGATATAAACACACACTGATATAAATGCAAACACTGATATAAACACACACTGATAAACTGATATAAACACACACCCTGTAATAAAAATGAACTGACGCATTGATATAACACGTACACTGATATAAGCACACACACTGATAATAAACACACACACTGATATTAACGCATACACTGATATAAACACACACTGATGTAAAGACACACAGACTCATTGATATAAACATGCACTGACACGCTGATATAAACTCAATGACACATTGATATAAACAGACAGACTGATATAAACACGCAAATTGATATAAACACAAGCACTGATATAAACACACACACTGACACACTGATATAAACACACTGACCCATTGATATAAACAGACACACTGATATAAACACACACGCTGACACACTGCTATAAACACACTGACCCATTGATATAAACAGACACACTGATATAAACACACACGCTGACACACTGCTATAAACACACTGACACATTGATATAAACACACGCACTGATATAAACACACACTGACACACTGATTTAAACACAATGACACGTTGATATAAACAGACACACTGATATAAACACGCAAATTGATATAAATATGTTAACTGATAT